>NC_087064.1:10475800-10879102 GCF_963678635.1 Symsagittifera roscoffensis
CTTGTTCGCGCTTAAATTAATCTTAAATTAATGACGTCATTATAGCGCGAAAGTGAAAAAGCTAAAATTAGATTTGCTTAGACAAAAGGCCTTGAAAACTACTGGTTTGTCCGATTAAGGTCAGTTTGCCATCAAAATGTTTATAGATTTTTGAGATGGTTGGAAACCGTATTGCTAAAAATATTAACCGAAAAATGTTTAACCGATATTACTTATTCTATATATTATCTGTTGAATTGCCGATAATTTACAGATATTGAAGCAGGTTTTTGTAAGGTCTTACAGGATACGAGACAGCGGCACACCCCTCTCATTGAAAATGACTCCTCATCGAAAATGATGAAAAATGAAACTTAAACTCCCATTCACTGCAAATTATGGAGCGCATACAAAATAGCAATATGCAAGATATATTGTAGTAAAAAATATCGACTTGCAAGATATTCAATTTTAAAATATCGAGGTATTCCCTTCCGAAATTTCTCGAGGGGGCGGGTTTTCAAAAAAAAAATGAAAATTTTCTCGACCTTTTTTTAGGTCGACCAAATTGATTTTCTGAGCTCTCCCAAACCTTTATAAGACCCTAAATTCACCCAAATTAGCGCGTTTCTCCTCAAAATTAGTAAAAGTTGGCGCCTTTAGAAAAATTTTATGGTCAGTCAGCCAAAAATGTACATCTCAAAATAGTTACAGGGGGAACCCTTGGGTCGCCAGGGGGTCAAATCCCTAAAGAGAAGGGGCGTACGACCCCCTCAAATCCGCTACTGCTTTGCTCCTTTTTTGATATCCCCCATCAAAGTTTTATCCGCCACCCGAACCTGAGAGATAGCCAACCAGAACCCAATTCTACTTGGTTTGCCCATCTCAAACAGCTAAGTAACTTGAGCCGAACGGCCTCGAGACAACTCATCGCCTCTTTAGCTTATCCATTCACACAACTTCACTCATTGCATGAGAGAGCGAGCCAAATTCGCTTTTGATAAAGTCAACACTCTCAAGCAGGTTTTGACAGGAGAGAGCGGATACAATAATCTCCCGAAGCCAACCCCCCAAGGGCCAGTTAGACAAAGCAGGCACCCAAGTTGGGGCTGTCCCGGACACAAAAGACATCCGTTTTTTGTGAACATCCATATTGGAGGTGGAAGTGAATAGTGAGACGGATGAACTTTTGGAGGGAGACCTGATTGTGGATTGTGGACATCCATTTTTTCTCAACACGCGAAGTTTTCTGTGGATTTTGGAATCTACCGGTGAACGCCTCTACAAAACTTGTAAGACTAAATAACCAAAACTTTATCCATTTGTGCTAAATTGCTGATTTGATGCTTTAAATTCTGATACGAGGTTTTTTGATGGCAAAATCGTAACCACCAATTTTTCTCGATACCAAAACCTGATCAGAAAATTTTCTGTGGGTTTGGGAAAAAACCGGCCTCATAAACCTTAATTACGTTATCCTAACACCATGTTTGTAAGTTCAACACCGTATCGAAAAAAAAGGCCAAAAAAATTTTGAAAAAAAAAATTGAAAATTTTTGATTTTTTTTCCAAAATTTTGAAGTTTTGCAAATTATTCAGCAAAACGCCTAGTTTCATACTAATTTAATTTAAACGACCGAGTCGAGTTTTTTGCCCCAAGTTTTGGACTTTTAAAAAAAAAATTCAAAATTTCGCAAACGCATCTGGTTATTGTTGGAACTTGAACCGTTGGGTGAAAACTTAGAAAAAAATTTTCGGAAAAAAATTCGAAAAAAAAAATTCGGAAAAAAAATCCGAAATTTTCGAAAAAAAAAATTCTGAAAAAACGCCGTATTTATTCTTGAAACGTGGTGCAGCTAACTAAACTAGTTCAATTGGATAAAAGTAGCCGTAGTCGAGGCGGTTTGCTTGATTCCCTTCCTCTAATGTTGATTTAATTCACTAAATATTCATACTAGCTGCTAGCTCGCTGCACCACGCTTTGAAAATACTTTCCCCCGCTTCGCAAAAGCGTGTATCTCAATCGTGCTTAGCCATTCCCGGGTTAAGTTTCAATCATAATGCAGTGAACGTCCGTAAAACTTGTCAGTGTCAACTTGATCACTATCTCTTAAACCGAAACGACATTGTTATTTGGCACGACGCCGTTAATAACTCTATTAGTCGACACCGTAGTAATAACTTTAACGCACTAACTCCTAACCAGCTTAAGAAGATTCTTTTAAACTATAAACGTAATATTTATGCAATTGTTTACTGTAAACGTGTAGGCACGGAAGATATATATATAGTAAGTTGAAAGAGTCAGGTATATTAGTTATTAATATAGTAACAGACCTGATATCTAGAAGGAAGCAGAACCTCACTGAGTTATGGCAAAAGTACTTAGAACTACACCCTCTTTAGAACTGAAAACGTTTACGATCCTTAGGCGTTATAGCAAGAATTTGAAGTATATTATTTCAACGAAAAATACTCCTAAGCCAGGAAAACGCAAGCGGCAAGCTAATCGAAACAGAAGAAACGCTGAGCAGCAAGTAGGAATTAAATGAAGTGCTTCTCTAATGTGTGATATTGCTGAACGAGTCATAATATAATTTATTTATACTAAAGTTAAGGTCTTAATTTAATTATTCCCTTTTTTCTCTCAAAATGAGCAGTTGAGCGGTTGAGTAGAAGTGAACAAGTTCAAAAGTAATCAAAATGACAGAACAAATTAAGTTAAAATATCAACCATTAAAATAGATGAATGGTCGAACATCACTAGAAAATGAGCTTTCCGTAGTTCACAGTCGCATAACTGTGAGTTTAGAGGGACCAATTCGGAAAACAAAAATAAAGATCTTGCAAGAGTGTTCTCGAAAAAGCATTAGCAAAAAATGATGAACTTGTGATATTAGCTAATAAAACTGATAAAGCTAGCAAATCATTAACGGAGTTGGCTGCATGGTGGGATAGGATAGTTAAAGTTAACGATGAAGTAACTGGTAAGGCTCGTGCTCATATGGAATCTAATCAAGCTTCAGAGGTCTGCGTCAGTGAAACTAGTCGATCAAAAGTTTCATCAAAATCGGCAAAATCCGGGACGAGAAAGCAAAGCTCAATGAAATCATTGACCCCCAGTGAGCGCCGGAAAGAACTGCTCCTAGCGAAGATAAAGCGAGAAGAGTTGGAAAAACAACATGAAGCAACCTTAAGACTGAAACAACAGGAAGCCATCATCGAAGAGCAACAGCATCTGATTGAGATGGAACAAAAACAACAAGAAGTTAAATTTGAAATTAACCGTAAAGAGCAAGAACATCGTTTATTAATCGAAAAAAGTCGTCTTGAAATGGAACGATTAAGCTAAGAAAATCGTATTAAAGTAGCTGAAGCAAAAATGGTTGAAACTGAATACCTCGAAGAGTCTGAAATAGATCAGCATCTCGAGCTGGCGTCTTCGGTTGATCGTCGTTCTGACAGGGTAAACGATTGGGTTGATCATGCATTAGAAAACCAAAAAGGACCCAAGGTAGTTCCGTATTCTTCAAAGTTTGAAAACTGTATAAATATAGAAAGTGGTTCGCATCAACACAGAAATGTGTCCACAGCGAAATTTCACCTCGGCGATCGTTGCCGAATCAGACTTTTGATTGTGATCAACAATGTTATCCCTATCAACCAACCGTCTCCTTCAGCAATGACGATGGAATCAAGCACGCTGTATCCACTAATCCTGAGCACGAAACGCAGTCGTTGCTTATTTCCAATAACGCTACACTTTGCGAAAACAATACATCATCATTTTTTAATCCAGCTGGAACAGCAGCTACCAATACTCCGGTATGCTGTTACTTCTCTGTACCTCATCCTTCGTCTTCCATTCAACATATCCCCGTCAACAACTTTAATAACAATTCCCGAGTTGTTGGAAACATGCCCGCCAACCCCAATCAATACTCTGGATACACCCCCCATGCCATTGTGTCACAACCACCTGCAAATTTAATCTGCAGAAATCAAAACTTGCTATCACATAACGTGTATAGCAATCCTTTGTCAGTGAACAATCCGTTTAGCGGACAGTCTGCCGTTATTAGTCAGCCCAATTTGCCACTAATGTCAAAGTAAACACCCGCAGTCACCCATTGTATCACTGGGTTAACAAGTGATGGTAACACAAACCCATCAGTTGGTGTTTTTCATCCGTAACGCCAATATCTCAGCACCAATTCCCCCACGTATCAAGTGGTGGTACCGTTTACTATGGGTTTCCCAATCACGACGCATCAGCTGAAAACACTTACATATATCAGCAGCAACCTTTTGCAGCTGATCCTAGCAACACATTGCCTTCGTTGCAACCAAATCCCCAACCACAAGCCGTGACACTGAATGACTTAGTCCAAGCTCTGTCAGTCTGAAAGAAGGATCTCCTTCCAGAATGGAAGCTGGCCCAGTACGATGGCAACCCGCTCCAATGGCACGAATGGTTTGGCCAATTTTGCAGTACTGTAGACGCAGCGTCCCTAAGCGATGATGTGAAGTTACCTTATTTAAAAACATTAGTCACGGGAAAAACTAAGTCAGCCATAGCAGATATCGCATACAGTGGAAGAATGTATAAGGATGCTCTGAAAACTCCAGAAAGAAAGTTTGGCCAGCCACAAAACGTAATTACGGCCCACCTTGATAAGTTGTCAAGTTTCCCGCAGCTTCGAATGCACAACTCTGAGAACATCATTAGCTTCTCGATGACCATTTCAAGTCAAGTGGCTGTCTTTAGGTCTCTTGATTATGAAGAAGATTTGAAAAGCGTCTCTTTGTGAAATCAAGCTCTTTCGAAAATTCCACCAAACATGAGAGAATCGTGGTCACTTTTTGCCGTGAAACGTAATCGGTCACGCCCCAACCTAATTGACTTTAACAATTGGTTAAAAGATAAAGCAGAAGCTCATGAGCAAATGAAAAATATGCATGGAAAGCCCAAAGTCGAAGAGCCATCCAAAACTAAAGCTGTAACGAGAGTTTTTGCCTCGACAAGTACAGTTGAAAAAAAGTTTGAATTTCCTTCTTGTATCCTCTGCAAGGGGAAACATGCCTTGTGGAAGTGTTCTGTGTTTAAAGTGAAAACTCCAACACAACGTGCAAAATTCTCTGCGGAAAACAAATTGTGCTTCTCCTGCTTACAAGGGAACCACGCATTCCGGCAATGTCCCAGAGCAAAGAAATGCACCAAACCAGGTTGCACTAGCACCCATAGTGTACTTCTCCATGGGGCTGAACGGGTTTTTCCTAGTCGAAATCCGGACAAAAATGATAGCCATACAAGACCCAACGCTGGTCAACCAAGATCTAATGCAGAGCCGGATAAAGCGAGCACAAACGCTGATCGAAAATCATTCAGCAAGAATATACCAAACGCAAGTTCGAATCAAGCAGACAATAATCCCGTTCCGTTGGATGTAAGTTGCGCAATCTCGAACGACCAATCATCAATCATAACATCGAAAGGGTTACTGCCCATAATCAAGCTCCAAGTTTCCACCGATTTCCGGAGTGCTGATTGTTTAACATTGTGTGACTCAGCATCTAGTCATTCCTGGATATCGGCTAAATTAGTCAAATGTCTGAATCTCTCAGGAAGAGATTTGGATCTCACAGTAAATGGTATTAACACAACGACTGTTGTTAAAACGAAACAAGTTCAGATGAAGGTATCTTCTAACTTCGATGGATTCGAATACATATTCGATTTAACCGCATTTGTCAAGGATGAACTTAAAGTCGGTACCAATACCGTCAAGACCCCTGCATTACAGAGCAAGTATCCGTACCTTGCTCCAATCAAACCAATTGTGTATAGCTACGCCGATGTAGACTTGATAATTGGTCAAGACTCCTTCCATGCTATTCGGCCCGAGGAGTATTTCAAGAGTGAGGCCGATCCAAACACATCGCCCGTCGCGGTTCGCCTTCCAATAGGCTGGGTCTTGAGCGGCCCAATGCCGACATCTACTGGTTTCCTTTCTACTTGTTTCAACTGCAATACGGATGATACCGAACTAGCTTGTCAAATCAAACGCTGGTATGAAATAGAGTCATACGGAGTCTACAAACAGGTCGATTCCCGTTCAGCCGAGGACAAAAGGGCGGCTAAAATGCTTGATTCCTCCACCGTCCATGATGGATCAAGATACGCTGTAGGTATGCTTTGGGCAGAAGAATCTAGCATGTTACCAGACAATTACTATTCCTCTTTGGTTCAGTTAAAATCGTTGGAAAAACGTTTAGCGAAAGATCCTCACTTAAGGGATCAATACTCAAAAATTATCGAAGATGATTTGAATAAAGGATACGTGATTCAAGTTCCTCCCCATAAATTTTCGAACCGCAGCATACGCGAGTGGTATCTTCCTCACCATCCCGTGGTGAACCCAAACAAACCTGGTAAAGTGAGGCGTGTCCTTAACGGAGCGTCTAAATTCCACGGTACGTCATTGAACAAATCGTTGCTAGTAGGACCCGACCTACTGCAAAACTTTGTGTTCGTTCTCCTTCGTTTTCGTCAACATCATTTTGCCGTATCGGCTGACATTGAAGGGATGTTCTTACAAGTCGGCGTCCTTCCAGAGGACCAACCATCTCTTCGTTTTCTGTCGCGGGAGGACCCCACAGCCGATGTGGTTGTACACCAGTACACCAGACATATCTTTCGAGCGAGAGATTCGCCAACGTGTGCAAATTATGCATTGCAACGGACTGCAATAGATAATCAGGCGATGTTCCCTGACGCAGCGTCCGCAGTTCTAGAGAAATTTTATATGGACGACTACCTAGACTCCTTTGAGGACCCTGATGTTGCATTTAAAGTGAGTCAAGATTTGATTACTCTGTTAGCTCTAGGTGGTTTTAAATTAACTAAGTTCATAAGTAACGTAACTACATTTCATAAAGAGTTAAACCCGCCCCAAAGCGCGCCGCAACAGGAAAGTAAAAACTTTGTAACTTGTGGGGATAATTCTTCTCATGTTCTTGGTCTGAAGTGGTACCATATCGACGACACTTTGGTCGTAAGCCGTGGTGTCAACCGTGAACTTAAAAATTCGATAACACAGCGAACAGTGTTAAGTTTTGTTTCTTCCGTTTTCGACCCCATAGGTCTCGTAGCGCCCTATACCGTAAGAGCGCGATTATTGTTGAAAGAAATCTGGCGCATTCATGGTCAACAATGGGATGATGAGCTACCCGTTGATATCAAGACAAAATTTTCTGCCTGGCACTCTGGTTTGCCATCTCTAGGGAAAATGAGTATAAAGCGCAGCTACTTCTCCGCACCAGTCGATTGGGTTGAGTTACAAATGTTCGGTGACAGCTCAGAAGAAGTTTTTTGTGCTGTAGCTTTTCTTCGCGCCCGTGTGACAACTTCACTCGAAACACAAGTTGCCTTCGTCTTTGGAAAAGCAAGAGTCGCGCCCATGAAAGCGCTTTCCATCCCGAAGCTTGAACTGCAGGCCGCGTTACTCGCTACCCGCTTGAAGGAAGATGTCCTCAAAGTTCTAACCATTCCTGTGTCAAACACGTTCATGTGGACTGACAGCACCACTGTGCTCCAGTGGTTAAACTCAGGTAGTAAGCAACCCACGTTCGTGGCAAACCGGATTAAGTGGAGACAACCCTGCTGATACGGGAACCAGAGGAATCTCAGCGGAGTCCTTAAAAACAAGCAGCTGGGTGAACGGGCCAAGTCTGCTGAAAAGTGGCGAGTGGCTGTTCAAGCCGAGCATAGAAATACTTAAGAAAAACCGCCTGGCTGGTTCCGCTTGTGACCTTAATGAAGGTTTACAGCAGGCTCTAATTTTTCAAACGTTGCACCAAAACAAAAACAACCCATTTTATTTGCATGGGAAGAATTCAGCTCGTTTCGTAAACTCCAGCGAGTGGTTGCCTCCATGCTCAGACTTAGTCCAAAACACCGGCACTACCGGACTAAAGTAAAGGAAATAACCGATCCGGTTGAATTAGAAACCGCCAAACAACGACTTTTGTTGATTTCCCAAAAGGAATCTTTTGAAGCGGAATATTTACTCCTGTACGGCAACAAAACCGTCAAAAAGTCTAGTCGTATTGCACAATATGCACCATTTATGGGTCCTGCATTCATCATTCGTTCAACTGGGCGAAATCGCCGCCTAGTTGAAACTGAATATGACACAAAATATCCCATAATCCTTGATGGAAGGCATTCTCTGGTGAAATTGTTCGTAAGTGATATTCATTATCGCTATCAGCACCAGTTCTTAGACTAAATGCGAGCTGTAATTCACTTAGAGTTCGCAATCTTGAACCTTCGCTCTTTATTAAAGTCCATTGAAGTCCACTGCCTTATATGTAGGAAGCGCAAAGCCAAAACTGTCACACCTATGATGGCAGAGCTTCCAGTTGAAAGGCTTGGTTACCGCCAGCCTCCCTTCACAAACTGTGGTGTTGATTACTTTGGACCCTTTTACGTCTCAATCAGGAGGAGTTCTGAAAAACGATGGTGCTTCCTTTTTACATGTATGACCGCCAGAGCTGTACATATTGAGATTGTCTCATCCATGGACACGAGTTCGTGTGTAATGGGAATCGAAAGGTTCATTGCCCGTCGCGGCAGTCCATCAGTCATTTGGTCTGATAACGGCACCAATTTTGTGGGAACCAAGAAAGAACTCTTAAATTGTATTCAGTCGTGGAACGGGCAAGCACCCCCTGAGCTGGCGAAAAAAAGTATTAAGTGAAAATTTAACCCCCGACAGCCCCGCATCAAGGTGGTTCTTGGGAACGTCTCGTTCGGTGTTGTAAAAGGGTATTCTACGCAATAATAGGAAGTAGAAAGCTCACTCACGAAGTCCTTGAAACAACTTTCTGTCTTTTAGAACAATCACTGAACGCTCGACCCATAACATCAGTAAGTGCAAGTCCGGATGGTTTCGAGGTGTTAACTCCTAATCATTTTTTGTTAGGCCGAAATGGTACTAGCTTTCCTTCTCTCTCTTTCCAGGAGCACTTCGACCATCGAAAGCAATATATCCGAGCGCAAAGCTACGCCAACGCAATTTGGAGTCGTTGGCTGCGAGATTATGTGCCAGCGCTGAATAAACGCAGTAAGTGGCACTCCGATAGTGACGTTATTTTAAAAACAGGGGATTTAGTGTGGATTGTTGACGAACGCAACCCAAGGGGACACTACCCTCTGGCTCGTATAAAAACCCTTAATTACGGAAAAGACAACATAGCCCGATCCGCCGTAGTTACCACCCGCTCCGGGGAGCTAACTCGACCGGCCGTAAAACTCGCACCCGTTTTCGCTCCTTTGGGCGCGGAAGATATTCGCGCTTAAATTAATCTTAAATTAATGACCTCATTATAGCGCGAAAGTGAAAAAGCTAAAATTAGATTTGCTTAGACAAAAGGCCTTGAAAACTACTGGTTTGTCCGATTAAGGTCAGTTTGCCATCAAAATGTTTATAGATTTTTGAGATGGTTGGAAACCGTATTGCTAAAAATATTAACCGAAAAATGTTTAACCGATATTACTTATTCTATATATTATCTGTTGAATTGCCGATAATTTACAGATATTGAAGCAGGTTTTTGTAAGGTCTTACAGGATACGAGAGAGCGGCACACCCCTCTCATCGAAAATTACTCCTCATCGAAAATGATGAAAAATGAAACTTAAACTCCCATTCACTGCAAATTATGGAGCGCATACAAAATAGCAATATGCAAGATATATTGTAGTAAAAAATATCGACTTGCAAGATATTCAATTTTAAAATATCGAGGTATTCCATTCCGAAATTTCTCGAGGGGGCGGGTTTTCAAAAAAAAATGAAAATTTTCTCGACCTTTTTTTAGGTCGACCAAATTGATTTTCTGAGCTCTCCCAAACCTTTATAAGACCCTAAATTCACCCAAATTAGCGCGTTTCTCCTCAAAATTTGTAAAAGTTGGCGCCTTTAGAAAAATTTTATGGTCAGTCAGCCAAAAATGGACATCTCAAAATAGTTACAGGGGGAACCCTTGGGTCGCCAGGGGGTCAAATCCCTAAAGAGAAGGGGCGTACGACCCCCTCAAATCCGCTACTGCTTTGCTCCTTTTTTGATATCCCCCATCAAAGTTTTATCCGCCACCCGAACCTGAGAGATAGCCAACCAGAACCCAATTCTACTTGGTTTGCCCATCTCAAACAGCTAAGTAGCTTGAGCCGAACGGCCTCGAGACAACTCATCGCCTCTTTAGCTTATCCATTCACACAACTTCACTCATTGCATGAGAGAGCGAGCCAAATTCGCTTTTGATAAAGTCAACACTCTCAAGCAGGTTTTGACAGGAGAGAGCGGATACAATAATCTCCCGAAGCCAACCCCCCAAGGGCCAGTTAGACAAAGCAGGCACCCAAGTTGGGGCTGTCCCGGACACAAAAGACATCCGTTTTTTGTGAACATCCATATTGGAGGTGGAAGTGAATAGTGAGACGGATGAACTTTTGGAGGGAGACCTGATTATTATTTTTAATATATATATTTTTTAAGACCATATATATACTTTTTAATATTCCCACATTATTCATACCAAACTCTCTTTCTGATTTTGCTCCCGTTGATTCGTAAAACAGACATAAAAAAACTGTCTGGGTAAGTTAGGTACCGTAATTTCAAAATTGCGCCATGAGTTTTTTAAAAGATAAATGTTTCAGAAAAACGACTTCAAGCTGGAACGAAACTCTATCATTTCAGACTACCTAGGAACAGAATGTGATTGACTCAAAAAATCAACATTTATAGTTTGTGACAATATGTGTTTTTACTAAAACTTCAGTCACTTTTTCAAGTTTTGTCCAAATATGTCTCTAGCCAATTTTACCTTCGAAGTCATAAGAACAGAATAAATTGTTAAGTTGAGTTATTTTACCTGATTGACAAAAAAACATTCTAGTACTTAACATCCTGATAAAATTAAACACTGATAGATTAGATTAGAAGAAGTCACCATACAAATCCTGCAGATGTCAAATTTTTGATGTCATTTGGGCTTCCGATGCGCGTATCAGATCTGATCACGTTTCAAACAGATCTGGTCATGTGCACCTCAGACCTACCTAGTCATGTGTCTGCCAGACCTGGTCAAGTGTCTGGCAGATCTAGTCATGTTGTCTGCCAGATCTAGTGGTGTCTCTGCCAGATCTATTCATGTGTCTGACAGATCTAGTCATGTGTCTGCCAGATCTGGTCATGTGTCAGCCAGATCTAGTCATGTGTCTGCGAGATCTAGTCATGTATCTGCAAGATCTCGTCATGTGTCTGCCAGATCTAGCCATGTGTCTACCAGATCTGGTCATGTGTCTGTCAGATCTGGTCATGTGTCTGCGAGATCTAGTCATGTGTCTGCCAGATCTAGTCAAGTGTCTGCCAGATCTACTCATGTGTTTGCCAGGTCTAGTCATGTGTCTGCCAGATCTGGTCTTGAATCTGACAGATCTAGTCAAGTGTCTGCCAGATCTAGTCATGTGTCTGCCAGATCTAGTCATGTGTCTGCCTGATCTGGTCCTGTGTCTGCCAGATCTAGTCATGTGTCTGCCAGATTTGTCATGTGTCTGCCAGATCTAGTCATGTGTCTGCCATATCTAGTCATGTGTCTGCCAGATCTGATCATGCGTCTGCCAGATCTAGTCGTGTGTCTGTCAGATCTGGTTATGTGTCTGCCAGATGTAGTCACGTGTCTGCCAGATCTGGTCATGTGTCTGCCAGATTTGGTCATGTGTCTGCCAGATCTAGTCATGTGTCTGCCATATCAAGTCATGTGTCTGCCAGATCTAGTCATGTGTCTGCCAGATCTGGTCATGTGTCTGCCAGATCTAGTCGTGTGTCTGCCAGATCTGGTTATGTGTCTTCCAGATTTGTTCAAGTGTTTGCCAGATCTGGTCAATTGTCTGCCAGATCTAGTCATGTGTCTGCCAGATCTAGTCATGTGTCTGCCAGATCTTGTCATGTGTCTGCTAGATCTAGTCATGTGTCTGCCAGGTCTAGTCATGTACATGCCAGATCTAATCACGTGTCTGCAAGATCTGTTCATTTGTCTGCCAGATCTAGTCATGTGTCTGCTAGATCTAGTCATGTGTCTGCCAGATCTAGTCATGTGTCTGCCAGATCTATTCACGTATCTGCAAGATCTGGTGATTTTTCTGCCAGATCTAGTCATGTGTCTGCCAGATCTTGTCATATGTCTGCCAGATCTAGTCATGTGTCTAACAGATCTGGTCGTGTGTCTGCCAGATCTGGTTATGTGTCTTCCAGATCTGTTCAAGTGTCTGCCAGATCTGGTCAATTGTCTGCCAGATCTAGTCATGTGTCTGCCAGATCTATTCATGTGTCTGGCAGATCTTGTCATGTGTCTGCTAGATCTAGTCTTGTGTCTGCCAGATCTAGTCATGTGTCTGCCAGATCTGGTCATATGTCTACCATATCTGGTCATGTATCTGCCAGATCTAGTCATGTGTCTACCAGATCTTGTCATGTGTCTGCCAGATCTAGTCATTTGTCTGCCATATGTAGTCATGTGTCTGCCAGATCTCGTCATGTGTCTGCCAGATCTGGTCATGTATCTGCCAGACCTAGTCATATGACTGCCATATCTGGTCATGTGTCCGCCAGATCTAGTCATATGTCTGCCATATCTAGTCATGTGTCTGCCAGATCTAGTCATGTGTCCGCCAGATCTAGTCACGTATCTGCCAGATCTGGTCATTTTTCTGCCAGATCTAGTCATGTGTCTGCCAGATCTTGTCATATGTCTGCCAGAACTAGTCATGTGTCTAACCGATCTGGTCATGTGTCTGCCAGATCTAGTCATGTGTCTGCCAGATCTGGTCATGTGTCTGCCAGATCTGGTCATGTATCTGCCAGATCTAGTCATATGTCTGCCCTATCTAGTCATGTGTCTGCCAGATCTAGTCATGTGTCTGCCAGATCTTGTCATATGTCTGCCAGATCTAGTCATGTGTCTACCAGATCTGGCCATGTGTCTGCCAGATCTAGTCATGTGTCTGCCAGATGTGGTCATATGTCTGCCAGATCTGGTCATGTATCTGCCAGATCTAGTCATATGTCTGCCATATCTAGTCATGTGTCTGCCAGATCTAATCACGTGTCTGCCAGATCTTGTCATGTGTCTGCCAGATCTAGTCATGTGTCTACCAGATCTGGTCATGTGTCTGCCAGATCTAGTCATATGTCTGCCAGATCTAGTCATGTGTCTACCAGATCTGGCCATGTGTCTGCCAGATCTAGTCATGTGTCTGCCAGATGTGGTCATATGTCTGCCAGATCTGGTCATGTATCTGCCAGATCTAGTCATATGTCTGCCAGATCTAGTCATGTGTCTACCAGATCTGGTCATGTGTCTGCCAGATCTTGTCATATGTCTGCCAGATCTAGTCATGTGTCTACCAGATCTGGCCATGTGTCTGCCAGATCTAGTCATGTGTCTGCCAGATGTGGTCATATGTCTGCCAGATCTGGTCATGTATCTGCCAGATCTAGTCATATGTCTGCCATATCTAGTCATGTGTCTGCCAGATCTAGTCACGTGTCTGCCAGATCTTGTCATGTGTCTGCCAGATCTAGTCATGTGTCTACCAGATCTGGTCATGTGTCTGCCAGATCTAGTCATGTGTCTGCCAGATGTGGTCATGTGTCTGCCAGATCTGGTCATGCGTCTGCCATATCTGGTCATGTGTCCGCCAGATCTAGTCATATGTCTGCCATATCTAGTCATGTGTCTGCCAGATCTAGTCATGTGTCTGCCAGATCTAGTCACGTATCTGCCAGATCTGGTCATTTTTCTGCCAGATCTAGTCATGTGTCTGCCAGATCTTGTCATATGTCTGCCAGAACTAGTCATGTGTCTAACCGATCTGGTCATGTGTCTGCCAGATCTAGTCATGTGTCTGCCAGATCTGGTCATGTATCTGCCAGATCTAGTCATGTGTCTACCAGATCTTGTCATGTGTCTGCCAGATCTAGTCATTTGTCTGCCATATGTAGTCATGTGTCTGCCAGATCTCGTCATGTGTCTGCCAGATCTGGTCATGTATCTGCCAGACCTAGTCATATGACTGCCATATCTGATCATGAGTCCGCCAGATCTAGTCATGTGTCTACCAGATCTAGTCACGTATCTGCCAGATCTGGTCATTTTTCTGCCAGATCTAGTCATGTGTCTGCCAGATCTTGTCATATGTCTGCCAGAACTAGTCATGTGTCTAACCGATCTGGTCATGTGTCTGCCAGATCTAGTCATGTGTCTGCCAGATCTGGTCATGTGTCTGCCAGATCTGGTCATGTATCTGCCAGATCTAGTCATTATTCTGCCATATCTAGTCATGTGTCTGCCAGATCTAGTCATGTGTCTGCCAGATCTAGTCATGTGTCTACCAGATCTGGCCATGTGTCTGCCAGATCTAGTCATGTGTCTGCCAGATGTGGTCATATGTCTGCCAGATCTGGTCATGTATCTGCCAGATCTAGTCAAATGTCTGCCATATCTAGTCATGTGTCTGCCAGATCTAGTCACGTGTCTGCCAGATCTTGTCATGTGTCTGCCAGATCTAGTCATGTGTCTACCAGATCTGGTCATGTGTCTGCCAGATCTAGTCATGTGTCTGCCAGATGTGGTCATGTGTCTGCCAGATCTGGTCATGTATCTGCCAGATCTAGTCATATGTCTGCCATATCTAGTCATGTGTCTGCCAGATCTAGTCATGTGTCTGCCAGATCTTGTCATATGTCTGCCAGATCTAGTCATGTGTCTACCAGATCTGGTCATGTGTCTGCCAGATCTAGTCATGTGTCTACCAGATCTGGTCATATGTCTGCCAGATCTAGTCATGTGTCTACCAGATCTGGTCATGTGTCTGCCAGATCTGGTCATGTATCTGCCAGATTTGTCATATGTCTGCCATATCTAGTCAGTCTGCCAGATCTAGTCACGTGTCTGCCTGATCTTGTCATGTGTCTGCCAGATCTAGTCATGTGTCTGCCAGATCTTGTCATGTGTCTGTCAGATCTAGTCATGTGTCTGCCGGATCTGGTCACGAGTGACAGAGATCTGATCAGAAGTGAATAATTTTCAAAACCAAAAGACCTGCTACACACCCGAAGCAGCCATGCCCATGCGTAATTTAGACATGTCACAGATATGATACAGGCCTGAAAAATGCCTGATTTAAAAGTTTTCCGATTTGATTTTGTCGATAAACTTCAATACGGGTTGTACTTTCTATCATTCATTGAATACAGTTAATTTATTAAACACAGGAAAAGTTTGTTCTCGATCGAAGTATTTTTTGGTCGGAAACGCTCCTCGGTCGAACTCAGTCGAAATGATTTTCTTCGGTCGATCATAGTCAAAACAAAGATAACTTAGGTTCAAGCAGTCAAATAAAATCGAGCGTGGGTCGACACGGTCAAGACAGCAGTTTGCCAAACATAAATTGCAAACCGCGACCTGACCCCGCCCTCATAGTGTCTGTCTCTCCCAGTGGTACACTCTCTTACAATGGAAACAGAGCTCTGGATCAGTCTGGTAGACCCCATCAGCAGCTTAGGTCAGTCTGGCAGGATAATTAGCATATCGGCAGTTTTTCCTTCGATCGCACCTGTTTTGGTTAACTTTCCTTCCATCAAGCCAATCGCGGACACCTTTTCCTTCGTCTGCAGAGCATAAAAATACCAAAATTTGATCATAAAACCACTGGATAATAAAACCTCAAACCAGGTACTCGTCGGTACTTACCAATAGTTGACTTTAGTAACATGTGGTCATCTTTAACTGCACCTTACATTATTTCCATATTAAGCACAGCTCTTTCTAGTTTTCTTACCAAATGCTCAAATGCTCCACTCACCAACGGGTTTTCTCCTTTGCTGACGCGACATGCACAGATATTTTCAACAACTCCAACCACATACTGTTTTTCAATTTGGGTCACAACGGTCTGAACCTACAAAAATTTGGTCCAGTGTTCTGAACTTACCCGTGCTTAACAAATGCGATATTTTTCACAGGAAGCACTTGAAATCTAATCAAATTTTCTGACTGGAAGTTTTTGTTAAACGTTTAAGCAAAGCTTGGATTTTTTCAGAATACTTACACTCTAATCTGGTTTCTGTATTTGGACAAAATTTTTCCAAATTTTGGCTAGCTCCAATCTGTCAGAAAATAAGTCATTGGGTAGATTTGAACCCCATCCGCTTTGTGATTTGCTGACAAGTGACTTTAACAGGAGTCGAAGTAACTTGAAGAGAATCGAAACTTCAGCTTCAAAAGTATAACCAAATGATTAGCAAGTCGAACAATCACCGGCAAAGCCGAACAAAATCGATCAAATTCAAAACAAGACTGCTCGTATCAGGGCGAAGCCCTGAATGTTCCGAATGCTTTTTGAGGTTTGTGGAGCAGTGATAACATTAAAAAATTAAATGAAATAAAACTAAATGAAATTTTTTTTCTTCTAAAATTTGAAGTTTTTTATGAAAATCATCCCCCACACGCCATATAAAGTACAAAGGGATAGATTTCGCTCCTTGCAACAAATGAATTATGGCAAATACGCTTCTTTTAAACAATTTGGAACGATTTCTAAGACGGACTAACTCTCCGCTTACGCGTTAATAGCGCGAAATATATAGCGCGTTAATTGTCCCAAATTGGCCAAAATGGCAATCTTTAAACCCCCGTAACTTTACGAAAATTGACCACAGGTGAAATATCTTTTCAAATTTAAACTCAGGGCAACAATATCTTTAGAATGATATTAAAAAATTCCCTTAAAAATGGGTAGTTGAAAAGTCAAATCAGCATCGAGCACTTCATTTCAGACCTCTTAAACTATTCATGATTGATTCTTGGACTTGATTCTAGGTCTTAATAGAAATAAAAAATGGATGGAGGTGAAAAGTATTAAGTTCTCGAAAACAGCTTATTGGCGGTATTAAGTTTTAACGACAGATTTCTGCGATAGGGTTTTGTTACTGTTCCGACTTTCGATACGAAAGTAACGGAATATTTGTGCTCGGGTGGGTTTTTTTTTCTTCAGAAAAATTTCGACTTTTTAACTAGCCATTGTTGACGGAATTTTTTTTATATCATTCGAAAGGTATTATTATCTTGAGCTTAAATTTGAAAAAATATTTCACCTGTGATCATTTTTCGCAAAGTTATGAGGGTTTAAAGATTGCCATTTTGGCCTTTTTGAGCAATTTGGGACAATTAACGCGCGATATAATTCGCGCTATTAACGCGTAAGCGGAGATTTAATCCGTCTTAAAAATCGTTCTAAATTGGTTGAACGAAGCTTATTTGCCATAATTGATTTGTTACAAGGAACGAAATCTCTCTTTTTGTACTTTATATGGCGTGTGGGGGGATGATTTTCATAAAAAATTTCAAGTTTTAGAAAAAACAATTTTCGTTTTATTTTATTTCATTTTTTATGTTATTACTGCTGCTCCATTAACCTTAAAGGCAGTCGGAACATTCAGGGCTTCGCCCTGATACGAGCAGTCTTGTCTTATTTGTAAGGTAAAATATTTTTTAGATTACGTAGTTTTGCAGAGTATCAATTATCATAAAAACAACTTAAGTTTAAGTTACTGTAATAGGTACCATTAGAAATTCAGGTTAAAACGGAAAATTTAACTAATTAAACCTTTTTTGTAAATTACGCTGCAATTACAACGTTTCTTGATAAGAAATTATATCAGAAAAAGCCTCTTAGGCAGCCCAACAAAGTTTTTGAAATATAAAACCTCCAAAAATCTGTATAAGAGATTTTTTTTGCATGTTAGCCAAAAAGTAATTTTTACCGCGTAAAACTCAAAATTATTCCTGAAAACAATTTTAAATATTATGTTCAAGGTTTTGGAAGTTTCATCGCTCTAGAACTTTGTTGGGCTGTGTAAAAGGCGTCTTCAAAAGTGACTTTCTCATCAGCTAAAGGTTTAGTTTCAGCGTAATTCCTAAGTAACTAAGAAATTCAAAACGAGCAATTTTAGAGTAAAAAATACCAAAAAATTACACCCTAACAGCTCTGGTTCACTTTTTGGAAATTTTTTAAATTTTTTTTACAAAAGGTGAAGTGCAAGGTTATGTCTCCGCTTCTCAATCGAAGGGTCGGATGTTTGAGGCTCACCATGATCCATGCTCAATTTTTCATTCTATCATTCGAAAAATATTGTAGTCTTGAGCTCAAATTTGAAAAGATATTTTACCTGTGATCTTTTTTCGTAAGGTTACGGGGGTCTAAAGATTGCCATTTTAGCCAATTTGGGTCAATTAACGCGCGATATATTTCGCGCTATCAACGCGTACGCGGAGAGTTAATCCGTCTTATAAATCGTTCCACATTGGTTGAAAGAAGCTTATTTGCCATAATTGATTTGTATCAAGAAGCAAAATCTATCCTTTTGTATTTTATATGGCGTGTGGGGGTTTTCAAATTTTAGAAAAAAAAAATTTCATTTTGTTTTATTTAATTTAATTTTTCAATGTTATTACTGCTCCATAAACCTTAAAAGGCAGTCGGAACATTGAGGGCTTCGCCCTGATACGAGCAGTCTTGTTTCTCTTTTATCATAACAATAAGAATACATCAGAGTACATCTTCTATACATCAGACATTATTTTTGAAAGGTCTCTCACAAGTTTCTAATCACAGTCAAAGTAATTCTGAAAAAACCACAGCCTCCTTTCTATTATCTGGACATTCGAAAAAAGCAAAATTTTGACAATTTTTTTCAGATGTTTCCATACACATAACATGAAAGACGTTTGATTGGGTTAAGTTCATTATTGTTTCACTTTATAAATTGAAAGAGTATCATTGCTATAACGTCTTTAAATGAGTGGCAGTTTAATATCTAGAGAATAAATTTTAAAGGTTTTTGATCTACAAGTTCATTATATTTAACTTAAGCCAGTATCAATCAAAAGTCTTTCATGATCTTTCTTGAGGTTTTAAAGTCATTCATCTAAATACGGTAACACAAAAGCCACTTTGAGAGATATTGCATGTGGTTTTTATCTATGTGATATGACACTGTCAAACATTTCATTTCTTTTGATTTTGAGATTACTGCAGCAGTGGCATGTACTGATTTCATTAATTTTAGTTGGTTTGAGATTACACGCAGCCACACGCAGCCACTTGGAGTATATCTAACACAAATAAGTTCATACATCATTGCTAGTAAAAAAAATATTCGAATCAAAAAAAGTAATTCAAATTATAAAAACAAATTGTTGACAATATCGGTGGCATTAATCATTTTAGTTGGCCAAAATCTTGCCTTGATTTTAGTGTTGTATTAAGATATTACAGCTGCCGAGTTTCTTTGAAAAGAAATTATGCAAAATTTAGTTTTTCAGAGAAAATTTGGTTTAAAAAAACAACTTGCTCTGGAGTTCCAGATTTCTTTTTTTTCTGTCTGCTCCAAACTTCTAAGACAAACTTCTAAGACATCTTTTAAGACAAATCTATCTAAATCGGTAGATTAAAGGTGATCTCTTTATCTCTTTCAGAGACACTTGGTGCGAATCCCGAGCGAATGAAAACAGCAAACAGAACTGAAAATCCCTTCGAGCCTTTAGGACAGCTCAAAACATCCATTAGCTGCACCTAAAACAGCAAACTTATAGAAAAGCATACACGATAAGTTCTTGTTCAGTGTTTCAATTAACCAAAAAGTGATCAACGTTTGAAATCAAATTTCCTTCTTTTTGCTGCAAAAAAAAACAGTCTCAAAAACTGCTCATTTCTCAGTGTCGAAAAATTAATTGAACTTTCTTAAACGTTTTTTAACGAGCTGTTCAAGGTCACCGATATTGTCAACAAATTGGCGTTTAATTAACCATAAAAGTTGAATAATTTTTGTTCTCAGTTCTTTGGTTCTTACAATCATTGGTTCTCAAATTATTTATTTTTCCTGATCTTAATTTTAAAATACTTTTCTAGCCGAGTCCCATCAATCTTTCTCTTTAAAAGACTGTCCGAATAAGATAATTACCCATGTCTGAAGATCATCAACTGTTGGAGGGCGTGAAAGTCAACTCATCGGAAGCGAGAAATGAAGCCCAAAACGCAGCGGAAAAACAACCATTAAACGTGCGTTTTAATGACTCGGGTCGAAAAACGAAGTCTCCCCTTAATTCTATTCCTAAATCAATTAACAAATCTGAAAGTCTGAGTAACTTTCATGTTTTGCCTGAAAATCTGAGGCAAAACGCATTAACTTTCACTTTTGTAATGCATTTTTCCCAAAATGGGTTGAATTTAGTTGAAGATGAAGAAAAAATTTGCAGAAAATTCGAACAGAATTAATACTGTGCTTGATTTTATTAATATAATCAAAAATTCATTTAATCATCAAAAGGCGTCTGTCACACAGACCAACAAAGTTCGAGGACGGTACAACTTCCAAAAATCTGTATAAGAGAATATACTTTTGGTTGATAGTCAAAAAAGGTCATTTGTAAAAATCAAATTATTTGGTTTGAAAAAAAGGTTCTACGCCAAATTTAGAAGTTTTGCCATTCTAGAACTTTAGTTTGTGTGAGAGATTTCTCTTGATTTACAGCGTAATTTTTGATTAATTAAAAAAGACAGAAGGTTCCGTTTTTGAGGTAAACTATTGGAACAGAATTTCGAAAAGCAAAATTGCAGCGTGTTATTTCTGTAAAAATGTTAAGCAAATTTTGTCTTTGTCATTTTTCACTTAAAATCAACCCCATTTCGGGAGAAACGAATTTCCATTTTCGAATGTTGTTCGTTCTGTGTTTATAGAGAATTGCAAAACACTGGATTAGACAGAATTAATTAAAAAGGGCAAATGATCAAATTCAGAAAACTTTTGCATGCAAAAGCTAATTTTTCAGACAGAAAATAGGACTCAAGGTCACCATTAAACTCGAATTTGCCTGCAAAAAAATGCTCAAATTTGGTAGATTGATCTTTTTAATTATTTCTGACTGTTCCAACTTTTTGCTACTTGTTATGTAATTAGAAGCAATAAGTTCGGACAGACAGAAATAAATTGAATGAGCAAACAGTGCTTTTCGAAGCTTTTTGCATGCAAAATCTGAAGTCGGACAACCTTGAACTTTTTGTCAGACCAAACTCGAAATGCAAGATCGCCGATTATCCGATGATTATGCTAGCCTAACTTTTAAATACTGCGATGAACATCGAGATTCACAATAAAATAATTATCAAAACTAGTTAAAAATTGAAATCTAAAATTATTTTCAACAAAAAAAAAACAGATTTTCTGCCCCAAAAAAAACAAACGGAAGTGAAGATTATCAAATCATTTAAAGTTCGGAAACTTATTGTAGAAAAACATTAGCCACCCTGAGCAACAACTTTCCTGTTTCAAGGTTTTTTATTCAACGCTTCGGATGCAATTGCCCGCCGTGGTTATAAATTTCGAGCTTATGAACTTTCGACGTTATGTCTACTTCAGTTTTAGTTTCTGTTGATTTCTAGACAGTTGCTCTTCTTAATTAAATCTTTCTGTCATAACTTTTTGCAACTCTCCTAAGTCAAATCAGCAGTGCACAATTAGTAGCCAAAAGTTTAGTCAGACAAGTATAATTAAAAAGAGCAATTGACCCATTTTAGAGACATTTTGCATGCGAAATCTAATTTCTGTCGAAATGTTACGATTGCTTTTTTGAAATTAATTCTGTCTGTCCGAATATTTTGCAACGCTCTTCTTAAAGCTGAATTGTTGCTGCAAGTTGGGCCAAAGAGTGTTTTTTTTTGGTTCTGAGAAAGAGTTAGGTATTTGCATGCAGTTAATCTATTTTACTTCGAGAGAAGTGACAAGAGTTGCAAAAAATTCGGACAGACAGAAAGAACAAAAGAGCAGTATTTCCAATCTTGAGATAAAATTCGATCTAATGATGAGATTTTGCATGCAAAAAATTTTCAAGATAAGTCAGTTTCTCTTTTTAATTTTTTTTGAGTTTTTTGCTACTTACTACTATACTGAGAGAAAATAACAAAATGGTTTATAAAAAATTGTTTCTACCCTTTATCTTAAGCAAACTGGTCAGGGTAATTGTTAGCCGCCAATTTGTTTCATATTGAGTGCAGTTTTTGGTAGCGTTTTCACCCAAGTCATACTAAAACTCACTAATCAAGAAGCCAATCGCACCGGACGACCATTCGCTGTTTAGAAGAGCAATAGTTGTCGGAGTGGTTGCTGTGTTCGCTACTTTCGAGGGCGTCAGTATGTCGCTTCCTGGTCCATTCTTTCCCCCTGACGCCAAAAAACACGGTGAGATTAGAAAATAACTAGAAAAATATTCAGTAGAATATAGTGCTGATTTAATATATCCGGACGAAATGAACAAAACTTGAGTTTTCAAACGCGTTTTTCTCGAATTGGGTTAAGATAAGACAAAAAGTGAAGACAACAAAAGTTGCTTAGAATTTCCTGAGAACTCAAATGGTGTTATTTCTTCTCCGAAATTCTCAACCAAAATTTTACCCCAAAAATGGGTCATTTTGGTTTTTTTTTTAAATCAAAATTACGCTGAAACTACTATCTTAATTGATGAGAAAATTATATCACAAGAAGCCTCTTACTCAGCTCAACAAAATATAAGAAGGGCTTAATCTCCAAAAATTTGCGCAAATTGTTTAAAATTTGTTTTTAAACAGAGGTACTGGGTTTTACATAGTAAAAATCATATTTATTGACTATCAAGTAAAAAAAATTTTTCTTATTCTTTTTTTTTGTAAATTTAACCCTTCTTAAACTTTGATGGGCTGTGCAAGAGGCTTCTTGTGATTTAAATTTCTTATCAATTAACTAAGTAGTTTCAGCGTAATTTTTGATTGTTTGACAAAAACCAAAATGACCCATTTTTGGGATAAGTTTTAGTTGAGAATTTTGGAGAAAAAATTACACCATATGAATTCTGAGGAAATTCTAAGCAACTTTTGTTCTCTTCACTTTTTATAATCTTAACCCAATTTTAGAAGAACGCGTTTGAAAACTCAAGTTTTGTTCGTTTTGTCCGAATAATTTAAATCAGCACTGTATTGTGTCAGCAACTTACATATTCGAGAACTTGACTGCTCGTAGTAGTGCTAAGCCCTGAAGGTCCGATTCCTTACTAACTGGCATCGATTTGTTTTTATTGAATAAAATATAGACAATCTATGAGTTTTAGTCTGAAAATATTCAGTTTTAAGTGTGTGATATTCTACGTGACTATCTTGAGATAAAACTGATTTATAATTCCAAAGATTTAAATTGCTCTTTTTACTAATAGTTTTCTCTATGAGATCTGCTGATCTTTTTAATTCAGCTGTATACCGAAAGGTTTAGCTTCAGTGACCTTGGACAATCTAATAGGACTTAACTAAAAAGTATATAAATGTCTAAATAGATCACTCAAGGTTACGTTACGTTACGTTACTGCTATTGCAGTAGCAGTAGCACATACCGCTGGGATGATTTCTTTTTACATTTATAGAAATAGCTTTATAATAAAAATCGGAGTTCAATTCTCAGTTTTAAAAAGTTTTATTTTCCAATTGCACAAATTTTTTTTCTTTCTCTCAGTCTTCGTCTAGTTCTATTCTCCAACTGGGGTTCCATTCTACTCCCTCATATAAAGGCGCATATCCAATCTTGTGTCTGAAAAGGTGTCTTTCTTCTAGCTCCAGTCGAGTTTCAATTGGTCGATCGTTTCGTGTCTTTAAATGTGTCAAACGTCTCCAGTATTCTTGTAGTGCCGCCTTTAAGAGTGCTCCCTCTCTCTGAGACTTCTTCTTCCGATTTCTCCAGTAACGAATGTCGGCCTGGATCGCCGAAACGTCAAGGCTCCTTGCTCTTTGTTTGTCGGGAGCTTCTCCTGACTCCCGCGACTTTCATGCTCCAGCCGTCGGATGCGCCTGTTGGGGAGTCAAATCGTTCATCCCTCTCACCAGCGGGTTGATTTTCCCTCGGATTCTGTTCGCCAATTTTGCTTTCCCCTCTTAGTATATGATCAGATAGTTTTTCCCATTCGGCTAGCAAATTGCGGATTATTGTACGAGGCAGAGTTTGATCGAGCGGTTATCTTCTTCTATTAACAATACTCCCAATCTTGGCTTCACCGTGTATTACTACTAACCAACAACCTCGATTGTCTCCTACTAACCAGCAACCTCGATGGTCTCCTACTGGGTAGAACTTTTGTTCGATAATATTTTGTGTACCAATTTTCTTAAAAGTTCTCTCCTTGAAGCCAGAAAATTGATCTGATCTAATCGACTCTGGGATACCATGTGTATCATAATGTTCGCGTAAACGTTACTGTTGTCTTTCCACTCGTTGATTAGGTTATTTTTGCTAACAGCAATTTCGAGAACCTATCAACAGCTACTAGTAAGTTTTTTTTCCATTATGTTTTTACATTGGACCAGCGTAATCTAACTGGAATACCAGACCCGGCTGCGTAAGCAGTGGTCGATGTTTTGATGCCTTTTTAGAATGAGATAATTTGCGTTCTTTTAATATCTAGTGCAACTACGGTATTCCTTCGCAAGTTTCACGCCCTTACGCATATGAGGCCACCACAGGTATTTTTTCACTCCGAGCATCGCCTCCTCTCCTGGGTGTTCTTCGTGATTTCGCTTCGATATTACCGGGTGTAGTTGTACGGGTACGGCAAATCGACTGTCCACTAGTATGCAATCATCTCTCACTGCCAGCTGGTTCCACAGATGATCACTATAGGGTCCCATAGTTTCAAATCCCTGTTTGAATCCTCCATCCAGGTATCTTCCGAAGTTAGCTCCCCTAAGCGGTTCTTGTCAAAGAGTTTTGAGAGGTTGCCTAGTGAGTCCTCCTCCAACTGTTTGGTAGTTCGCTGTCTTTTCTTGAAATGTGATGGTTTCGGCGGTTGTGACACTGATCATTGCCGCGATGTTTTCTCTCAATTGCTGTTTGGTAGGGTGTTCGATTCTCCTCCAATTACCTGCCAGAATAAAAGCCGTCTAGTGTCGGCGTCTTGTTGATCCTCTGACAATGTCTATTTCCGCCGTGATGGTTGACGGGTCTCACTCTACGAACTGTCTTAATTTTTTTGGGTTTCCCTGATTATCTTCCTCGATTCTTCTTCGGTTATCTTCCCTGTAGGGTTTTCCTGACTTCTTCCTACTCCGACTTATCGTTCGTATTGCTGAAGGATCGTTTCCACCGCGGATTCCTTTCTTCACCTCTTCAATGTTCCTGTGGTGTGTCCGACCACCAGTCGTATTATCTGTTCGGCTGCTCGCTCATTGTTTTCAGTGTTTTTAAGTGATTTTGAATAGTTTTTGCAGAGTTTCTTGCCTGCCGTTTTCTGGGTTGAAAATTAGAGAAAGTGTTTGTTTGCAGTAGTGTTTTGCTGTTTAGCTGTTTGAACGATCGCAAAAGTTGATTTGTATCGTTCCGCTTGAGCTTTGGTCGTTTATGACCGTTTTGGTTGCCATAGCACCATGGACCGTGGAGGGATGAGTTCTGTGCTTCTTTTGTTCTAGAATGTTCTAGAACATTCCCATTCCGGTTGAGCAAACGATTGATTTTTAGCGTACTGCTCACGCAGTCTATAGCTTTGTGGAAGAAATTAATTGTTGTTACTACGAACATTTGGTCTAATTCGGATTCGTGCCATTGATCACTATGCGCTTCTCGTGTCAAGTAGTCGACCATCCCCATGTCCTTCACAGGGTTTTGAGCTTTTTTGATCTGATAGTAACTGATATTGAGGCTTTTTGGTAAAAAAATTTTTTGTGACCGCGTTCTTCTCGCTTCGTTCTCGAGTACCACTTTGTTTCTGACTAATTCTCTACGATCTCTTGTTTTTGTTGCAGTTGCGTATTCCCGGTCCCTAAGTGTTTTAATAACTGAAATTGCTCTTTCAGTATATCTTTTGGTTCTTCAAGCATAATCTCTGGGTTTGCATTTTCCTTGACCGTGACTGCCATTAGAAATTTCTCTAACAAAATTTTAAATTGCCACGGTGGATCTAGATTTGCAGATGCCAAAACACTGGTATTCTCAATACAATACGATTGTCCTCTGATGAAAATCCTGCCGGCTGCGCCAGGTGAGTTCCTACGTGACTATTTTGAGATAAAACTGATTTATAATTCCTAAATTGCTCTTTTTATTACTAGTTTTTCTCTAGGAGATCTGCTTAGATCAACGTAGTTTTCGCCTGGACTGTTTGATTTAGCCAAACTATATTGTCCAACTTAACTTACCTGGGACATTACAATAAGACATGAACAAATAGATATATGAATCACTCGGGATTACGTAACATTATTGCTATTGCAGAAGTAGTGCCGTAAAGTGTTAAAATTATGGGTATTCTTAAAATTCTGCCCGTCAATAAGCAGAATGGGCCCAAGAGCAGATTAACAAAAAATTAACATTTTTCATAAGCTAGTTGGTAAATCAGTATTAAAATTGTCAATATGATTAAAGAAACTAGTTTTATATGCATAATTTGAGTACTTTAACTGAGTTTTTTTGTTTAAAAAGTCGCAAAAAATTGATGAGAATTTTCAGTTTTTTAATTTCCCTGGTTTTACTGACAATTCTGGTAATTGCTTTCAATCAATTAGCCCATATAAATCAATAAAACTCATTGTTTTGAAGTTTTTCTGCTTTTGGATCCATTCTGCTCTTGGACTACTCTGCTTATTGCTCTGCCTCCAAAATTCAGATCAGTTATGGAATTTACTTTGCCTCAATTCATTTTTAAGTAGTTCTGTAGTGCAGAATAACTCGGCACACATAAAAAGGGTCTTAGCGTTCCAGAATCACAAATTAAAATAGCAGTTTATTTGAACTAGTTTCAAAAATTTCAATTTTTTTAGTGCTATGTGTGTAATCGATGGTGTCAGCTGTTTGAGGATTTAGTAACTCGTTTTCTTCTGAAAATTAGTCTAAGTAAGCATTTATATTCCGAGCATTTCAATTCCGTGTTTTCTTTATGTTCCGAGAAATTAATTCCGTAGTTTCTTCGAAAGACAACAATAATTTTAAATGCAAAAACTAATTCCTCAGAGCACATTTTTGTCTTAAAGTTGCCTTGAAAAAGATCATACTGCTGTTTTTATTTAATTCCGTTGTATAATTGGAAATGCTACTGAAGAAATAAAGCTTTTGTTTTAATTGTTTACATAAGATTCTAGTGGACTCTTTCTCATTATAAAATTGTTCACACCTTAAGATAAGAATGCCTTTTTAGCAAAACATTCAATTCCGATTTCAACTGAACAACTTAACTAAAAAGTTCAAATTTCAAATTCAAGTATTTATCTTTTCAAATTGTAAACGGTTTTTTTTTTCAGTCAAATGTTCTTTTCAGTTTCTTAAACCTGGAAAAATGCAACGAATTAAGTTGAAGGTATGATCGAGGAAACTTAATATTTATCCGCGAAGCCATTCAGGCGTAGCGTGCTTATTGTTTTGACTTTGAAAACAGATGAATGCCCCACTGCTCTCAAAATTAAATTAACCAAGCCAGGTGAAAGTATTACAACTGCCCCCAGTTGAATCAAATACTGATTTTTGAATATCGAAAATCAATTAAAGCAGAATAAGAGATTAAAAGAGGACTTAAGTCTAGTAGCAGGTGCAGGAAAAATCAAACTTAAGTTATTTGGATGAGCCAGCCTGCATTTTTCTCAGTGACTTCTATCTCTTTGCCCAAACAGACAGTTGAATTCATCTATTTCTTTCCTTCATTTTTTCTCTAAAAAATAAAAGCTACTTTTTCTAACCGTATTTTTATTCTAGAGTCACTCAATACTTAAAACTTAAATAAGAGTTTCTGTATTCAATGCAAGTGTACTTTAATTGATTGATAAACTGATATCACCCATCATATGCACATCAAACTTGTGCTAAACAAGAATTTCTCCGTGTGCAATGGTGCTTTATACTAATTTAGACGTTTTTGCGCGGTTTATCCACTATCCTCAATTAATTTAACTCTATACTTGATTATCTCATCAGGGGTGGAACTTTTGACCCAATTCAGGAGAGGAAGCATCTACACTCATTAAGTAAGGAACTATCAAGTGTGTTTATTCCGACTAATTTGATTTCGACGACCTAAAATGAGAGCAGTTCACTGAACCTGTTATGATTTTAGTGTAAATTTTCTTCAAGTTTACTAATTTTTTATAAGCAAAATGTACCCAATTTTAGTCAAAATAAGATTGAATTGGATAGATAAACCTCCACCATAGGCAAAATTTGCTCATCTTTGTTCAAAATAAGAACAAAAGATAGATAAACTCCCAATTAACCTAAAGTTTTCTCAATTTTGTTCAAAGTAAAGTCATTTAAGATAGGTAAACACCGAAAAAAGCACTCGAAACAACAACACTTGAGTCGGACACACTTATTCAATTGAAAGCGGACACAGCACATCGTCCTCGCTTCTAGACGAGCAGCGGGACATAAACTTCCTTCCATCTTCTCTCCACCTATTCCCAGCAAACTAGTGTCAGAGAGAAAATATTAGGTTAACAAATTAGAACTCCCCCCCCTAAATGTTGAAAATAGACGAACAATTAAAGATGTTGTCAAATAGATGATGGAAAACAATTAAAATGTGAAATTTGTATTTATTATTTCCTTTTAAATTATTGGCTCATAAAATTATCATTGTAATTTTAATACCAGATCGATTATGATTTATGATTTCAACAGACCCGACACTTATAACTTAAGTTACTAATTGATACAAAAAGATCTTTTAACGCCCCCTATTCTGTCTCTTAGTAAAACGTCTGTCCACATACATTTTCAATGGCAAAATGTTGGCAATATCATTTTCGGTCAACAAATCTGAAATAAGTAAATTAACTTAAATCTGCTGAATTTGTTGTTGGCTTTCAATTATCCCTTAATTCCACGGCAAAAAACGTGTAAATAACGTAAAAAGCTTTGATCTGATCTACTAAGTTCCTCAAGTTCATCGATATTGCCACCAATTTCTGTTGAACTTCAAATTTTGGCGGTGTAAGAAATTATTTAGAATGATTTTCCTTCCCTTCAAATGGAAATTTGTTTCATTTTTTTTGTATGATTACAAAAAATTTTTTGCTCCGAATTACGAATGAAAGGGCGGAATAATTTTATTTGGTGTTTTGTTTCTCCAGAAAAACTTCTTTTTTTTTACTAATCACTTTTGAAATTTTTTTATCATCTACAAAGTTTTGATGCCTTAAGTGCAAAATTAAAAAAAAATTACTTTTTGATCTTTTTTCATTAAATTATGGGGGTTCAAAATTGCAAATTTGACCAATTTGGGATAATACTCGTGAAGTATATTTCGTGCTATTCAGGTGAAATCGTTCTAAATTGAATGGAATCGAGTTGGTTTTCTCAATGCGTAATCAGAATCAAAATATGTTACTTGTAGTTTAGATGTCGGAGAGATGGAAAAAAAAGAAAAAAGTTAAAACGGCTATTGGAGCTTTCAGGTCTTCGTCTTGATGCAAGCTGTTTTGTTCACGTTTTATTTTAAATTTTCAAAAAAAAATTGATCAAGTTGTTTTTATCATTTATGAAGTCAATTGCATTTTTCCTGCAAATATTCAAATACAGATCGGAGACTCCTCGGGGTAGTTCCGGCAATCTTCTAGTCCTGCCCCCTTCGACTTGCTTTTATATAGGTATCACTTGATTATAGCTTGACGTGTGTGGAGTGGGCACAGATACGTATTGCTTTCTACTGGGCCGAGAACGCTGAAAACTTCCAATTAGTATTTTTGTGTCCTAATTCTAACTCAATTTTCACATTTCAAAAAATTAAACTAGAAAAAAAAGCTTTGCTAAAAACTGAAGTCAGCTACAGATTCAACTTTTTAGTTTAAGACCATATGAATTTTAAAAAATGACAAAAGTTCTGCCAGTGAAAAATAGTTGACAGATGATTTGTCGAAATAGGAAATTGCTAGGTTTACATTTAAAAGAAGTGTTTTCGAAGCCAAACCCCGCGGTAAAATTTTCAGCTCAGATGAAAAAAAGTATCGTCATTTTTTCAGAATTGTTTCCATGCAGTTTTATCTAGGTAAAATTAGCCAATCAGATTCTTCATTTATAACAGTCAGGGACTGATCTAGGATTTTTTCGAGCGGATTTTTTCGAAAATTTTGTCGATTTTTTTTAGGTCGACCGAATCGATTTTCTGACCTCTTCTAAATCACTACAATTTGACCAAATTTTCTGCGCCGCAGGCGAACTTTTGAAAAAAAAAAGGCCAAAAAAGGTGTTTTTAGGCGCCTTTAGAAAAGTTTTAGGGTCAATCAGCCAAAAATGGATACCTCAAAATAGTACAGAGGGGGACCCTTTTGGGTCGGCAGGGGTCGAATCCCTGAGGGGGGAGTGAATTTAGCTCAGAGTGAATTTGGCAACAAATTCACTTTGAGCTAAAAATTTTTGATGTTCAATCAAAGTTTCGAAATGAGGGCGGCTCCAAAATCCAAAAGATTATGACCAAATTTTTATCCCCTTTTGTCCATCAGAATCGATTATATGTTGCCAACATTACTTGCGTTTTTTAGTTATTTAGCTTGTACTTTTTTAAGGTTTAACGCAATCTAAGATTGGAGTCGTAAGTGGAACGATGGATGTTTCTTGCCTCATTGCTGCATTTCTGGTGGGAAGTCACACAACTCCAGAAAATACCAAAACGGTCTCAATTACTGGAACTCTGCTCTGTGCAGTTACTATTGCTGTTTTTGGGCTCCTTACTTTTATTTCTGGATCCAGTTTGTACTTCGCTTCTTGTATTCTTGCCCGAGCAGTTAACGGTGTTGGCGTCGCAATGACATTTGCAATGCTTACTCCAATACCTCTGAAGTGCTTTCCAGAAAAAGCAGGTCTGATGGCAGGCATAATCCAGACTTCCTTCTGTCTGGGAGTATTTTCCGGACCCATTATTGGAAGCATCTTGATTCCATACGGAGGGTACACAGCACCTTTTATATTTTCAGGAGCTACGGAGGCTCTTTTCTCTTTTCTTGCCATATTCATCTTCCCATCGTTGACAAATTCAACTGTGAACAACAAACACAATCGCAAAAGCAGTTCTGGAGGCTATCTGAAGTTTCTTGCCAAGTTCTCAACTATGAGTGTCGTCATACCCTCATCTGTCGTATTTTTCATGTCCGGGTTCAGAAATGCGGCGTTTTCTCTCCATTTTCAGGAGGCCATAGGGATTGACATTGGGAGTATGGGATTCGTTTTCGTCTCCAATGCAATTACTGCTGGAATCACAGGTTTGTTCCATTCACTTGCTCAAACCATGCTCATTAACTTCTTTAACTTGAACTCCCAGGCAGTAAAAGTGTTGGCTTGGTCAGTAAATTTATTTATTAAACTATCCACCATGAAACCGCTCAAAAACAATTTTTTAATGATTTTTATTATAACTTATTAAAACTCAAAGCTAATCTCATTGAAATTTATTAATTCAGAAAATAATTCAGAGAAGACGTTTGAATTACGGACAAAAAATTGTTCTTCTGAGCTGAAATATTTTGAAGGCCATTTTGGGCCGTTTTCGTACGTTATGTTTTTGAAATGGACCAAAACAAAACAAAAATATACCAACAAAACTCATTTTTTTTTGCAAATAGGAGCCACAAACCGCAAATTCAATGTTATAGACTCAAAAGAAAAGTGTTTCTCCATCGTCAATTACCATGAACGGAAATAGAAAATTCCGAGGTGGTGGAGTAGGATAATACGCCACAAATTTAATAAATTACAGAACTTCAGTTGAAACAAACCATCACAATGTCCAAATTTTGACAATAAAAACTGCCCTATCAGACCATCATGGTATTTCATTCTCAACAAAATTAATAAGCTTCATTGAAAGTATAAAGGAAAACAATTGCCAGATGTTTAGAAATTTTAAGCAAATAGACAAAAGTGAAATTCGATTAGATTAAAGTTTTTTAGTACACACATGCTTACTTGAACCCGGTGTCCCACTCTTTAACCCCGCGATATTTAACCCCCTATGTTTACAACCCCTATTTTATAACCCCGTAACTAGATAACCCCACAACAGTTTAACACCCTTTTAAGGACGATAATTTGTTTCAAATTAAGTCCTACTTTTAAGTACAGAAGTAGTCCAATTAATTGTACTAATTGAGGCCTGAAAAACTAGTCTTAATTCACTTGATGCCTCTAGCATCTCAAAAACAATTGCATTTTGATTAAATAGAGAAATAGTCCCTCACTTACACGTTTAAAACAGAGATAACCTACATATTGCTAATTGAAGGCAACAAAAGACGTTTGTGAGTTTTATGAAAATCATACTGCCTATTTCCTTAACCATTGTTATACCACTCTATCAGATCAGATATAATGTTTGAAGCGTCATTCTATTTTACTTTATTGTCGAAAGACACACAAAAACAAATGCTAGTGATATCAGGCCACGAGTATTACCTTAAACGCAAAAACAAGACAACTAAAAATTGGAACTGCTCGAAGTACCAAACAAATAAATGCCGCGCAACAGCAATTAGGGATGGAGACAATTTTTTTTGAAACGATGGGTGAATATAATCACGATATTTCAACGAGCCAACCTGATGCTCGACTAATTTTGAAAAACATCAAGAATCTTAGCGATAGTAACACCCCAACCGTCGCAGTCCCAACCACCATTCAGCCCATTACAGAAGACATTGCCATTCAACTAGCCCTACCAACCAACGAAAACTTAATTCGCACCGCACAACGAGCGCCCAAGCAACGAGAAGGAGTCTTACCAATTTCCCCAGCAACCAGAAGCTTCGAAATTTTATAAGATTTGACAGTGGGCAAAACTATCTTAAGAGGATTATTTTATTCGTCGACCCTGAAATGCTTCGTGTGCTTGGAAAATCCAACTTCTGGTTGGCGATGGAACTTTCAAAGTCACCCCGAAAATGTTTTATAAACTTTATTTTTTACACGTTAGTCTTTCAGGAACAGCTCCCGCTTGCATGTATGCGTTCCGGCCAGATAAAACAGAAAAAACCTACCGCCGTTTCTTAGAAGCCCTGAAAATACTAGCCCCTGATAATAGACTCACATTTCAAAAAATTAAACTAGAAAAAAAAGCTTTGCTAAAAACTGAAGTCAGCTACAGATTCAACTTTTTAGTTTAAGACCATATGAATTTTAAAAAATGACAAAAGTTCTGCCAGTGAAAAATAGTTGACAGATGATTTGTCGAAATAGGAAATTGCTAGGTTTACATTTAAAAGAAGTGTTTTCGAAGCCAAACCCCGCGGTAAAATTTTCAGCTCAGATGAAAAAAAGTATCGTCATTTTTTCAGAATTGTTTCCATGCAGTTTTATCTAGGTAAAATTAGCCAATCAGATTCTTCATTTATAACAGTCAGGGACTGATCTAGGATTTTTTCGAGCGGATTTTTTCGAAAATTTTGTCGATTTTTTTTAGGTCGACCGAATCGATTTTCTGACCTCTTCTAAATCACTACAATTTGACCAAATTTTCTGCGCCGCAGGCGAACTTTTGAAAAAAAAAACAGGCCAAAAAAGGTGTTTTTAGGCGCATTTAGAAAAGTTTTAGGGTCAATCAGCCAAAAATGGATACCTCAAAATAGTACAGAGAGGGACCCTTTTGGGTCGGCAGGGGTCGAATCCCTGAGGGGGGAGTGAATTTAGCTCAGAGTGAATTTGGCAACAAATTCACTTTGAGCTAAAAATTTTTGATGTTCAATCAAAGTTTCGAAATGAGGGCGGCTCCAAAATCCAAAAGATTATGACCAAATTTTTATCCCCTTTTGTCCATCAGAATCGATTATATGTTGCCAACATTACTTGCGTTTTTTAGTTATTTAGCTTGTACTTTTTTAAGGTTTAACGCAATCTAAGATTGGAGTCGTAAGTGGAACGATGGATGTTTCTTGCCTCATTGCTGCATTTCTGGTGGGAAGTCACACAACTCCAGAAAATACCAAAACGGTCTCAATTACTGGAACTCTGCTCTGTGCAGTTACTATTGCTGTTTTTGGGCTCCTTACTTTTATTTCTGGATCCAGTTTGTACTTCGCTTCTTGTATTCTTGCCCGAGCAGTTAACGGTGTTGGCGTCGCAATGACATTTGCAATGCTTACTCCAATACCTCTGAAGTGCTTTCCAGAAAAAGCAGGTCTGATGGCAGGCATAATCCAGACTTCCTTCTGTCTGGGAGTATTTTCCGGACCCATTATTGGAAGCATCTTGATTCCATACGGAGGGTACACAGCACCTTTTATATTTTCAGGAGCTACGGAGGCTCTTTTCTCTTTTCTTGCCATATTCATCTTCCCATCGTTGACAAATTCAACTGTGAACAACAAACACAATCGCAAAAGCAGTTCTGGAGGCTATCTGAAGTTTCTTGCCAAGTTCTCAACTATGAGTGTCGTCATACCCTCATCTGTCGTATTTTTCATGTCCGGGTTCAGAAATGCGGCGTTTTCTCTCCATTTTCAGGAGGCCATAGGGATTGACATTGGGAGTATGGGATTCGTTTTCGTCTCCAATGCAATTACTGCTGGAATCACAGGTTTGTTCCATTCACTTGCTCAAACCATGCTCATTAACTTCTTTAACTTGAACTCCCAGGCAGTAAAAGTGTTGGCTTGGTCAGTAAATTTATTTATTAAACTATCCACCATGAAACCGCTCAAAAACAATTTTTTAATGATTTTTATTATAACTTATTAAAACTCAAAGCTAATCTCATTGAAATTTATTAATTCAGAAAATAATTCAGAGAAGACGTTTGAATTACGGACAAAAAATTGTTCTTCTGAGCTGAAATATTTTGAAGGCCATTTTGGGCCGTTTTCGTACGTTATGTTTTTGAAATGGACCAAAACAAAACAAAAATATACCAACAAAACTCATTTTTTTTTGCAAATAGGAGCCACAAACCGCAAATTCAATGTTATAGACTCAAAAGAAAAGTGTTTCTCCATCGTCAATTACCATGAACGGAAATAGAAAATTCCGAGGTGGTGGAGTAGGATAATACGCCACAAATTTAATAAATTACAGAACTTCAGTTGAAACAAACCATCACAATGTCCAAATTTTGACAATAAAAACTGCCCTATCAGACCATCATGGTATTTCATTCTCAACAAAATTAATAAGCTTCATTGAAAGTATAAAGGAAAACAATTGCCAGATGTTTAGAAATTTTAAGCAAATAGACAAAAGTGAAATTCGATTAGATTAAAGTTTTTTAGTACACACATGCTTACTTGAACCCGGTGTCCCACTCTTTAACCCCGCGATATTTAACCCCCTATGTTTACAACCCCTATTTTATAACCCCGTAACTAGATAACCCCACAACAGTTTAACACCCTTTTAAGGACGATAATTTGTTTCAAATTAAGTCCTACTTTTAAGTACAGAAGTAGTCCAATTAATTGTACTAATTGAGGCCTGAAAAACTAGTCTTAATTCACTTGATGCCTCTAGCATCTCAAAAACAATTGCATTTTGATTAAATAGAGAAATAGTCCCTCACTTACACGTTTAAAACAGAGATAACCTACATATTGCTAATTGAAGGCAACAAAAGACGTTTGTGAGTTTTATGAAAATCATACTGCCTATTTCCTTAACCATTGTTATACCACTCTATCAGATCAGATATAATGTTTGAAGCGTCATTCTATTTTACTTTATTGTCGAAAGACACACAAAAACAAATGCTAGTGATATCAGGCCACGAGTATTACCTTAAACGCAAAAACAAGACAACTAAAAATTGGAACTGCTCGAAGTACCAAACAAATAAATGCCGCGCAACAGCAATTAGGGATGGAGACAATTTTTTTTGAAACGATGGGTGAATATAATCACGATATTTCAACGAGCCAACCTGATGCTCGACTAATTTTGAAAAACATCAAGAATCTTAGCGATAGTAACACCCCAACCGTCGCAGTCCCAACCACCATTCAGCCCATTACAGAAGACATTGCCATTCAACTAGCCCTACCAACCAACGAAAACTTAATTCGCACCGCACAACGAGCGCCCAAGCAACGAGAAGGAGTCTTACCAATTTCCCCAGCAACCAGAAGCTTCGAAATTTTATAAGATTTGACAGTGGGCAAAACTATCTTAAGAGGATTATTTTATTCGTCGACCCTGAAATGCTTCGTGTGCTTGGAAAATCCAACTTCTGGTTGGCGATGGAACTTTCAAAGTCACCCCGAAAATGTTTTATAAACTTTATTTTTTACACGTTAGTCTTTCAGGAACAGCTCCCGCTTGCATGTATGCGTTCCGGCCAGATAAAACAGAAAAAACCTACCGCCGTTTCTTAGAAGCCCTGAAAATACTAGCCCCTGATAATAGATCTGGAAAACTTTTGCTGGATTTTGAGCAGGCCGATATTCAAACGTTTTAGAAAAATTTCCCCGATTCCAAGCTGTCGGGATGTTTCTTCCCTATTTCACAAAGTTTTATGAGAAAAATTGCGGAGCTCGGATTAAAAAAGGTTACGAAACAAACCACGAGTTCGCTTTAGCACTCAAAATGTTACCCGCACTGGCTTCTGAAAAAGAAGAAAAAATAGGAAAAACATACGACAAAATAGTGGAGGAAATTCAATTAGTTTGCAATCACACTATAAAAGAGTCGGAAAAATTGACGACTTTTGCCTTAATTTTGGATCGAACTAAATAAAAAGTCTCGTCCCGAATCGAGAAGTCCTATCCCCCCTTCATTATGGAATCAAAGGGATGCGGCATCATCGGGTTTGGCAAGAACAACAAATGCTGTTGAAGGCTGGCATTATGGCATACAGTCATACTTCAGTGGATCACAACCCAGTATATGGATATTGATTGCAAATTTGCAAAAAGACGCTTCCATCCAAAAACCTGAATTCTATAAGGCCTCGAGTGGTCACCAGTTTACAAAAAAAAGAAAAACTACCGGCTGCTCAACGAAAAAAAGCAGAATATTATGCATGTTTACGAAGAAAAAACGGGTTTGCATTTCTTTCGCACTATGTCGAACTTGAGTTAAATATTTGTTCTTTTGTTATTGGTATATATTTTCAATTTAAATTTTTGTTTGTCAGTTTTTTTGAGAAAAGACGTCTCTTTGCAGCCTCCCGGAGACGTAAAAAAACGCAATGACTTGACTCGCATTTGAAAAAAGCTGTCTCTAGCAATTTGTTCCCGGAACAATCGCTCCTTTGGATGGGACGCTAGGTTGGGACTACGGGCTGGCAAACCCCTTAGACATTGCGTTGTATGCCGACAATTCGAAAAAAAGTTGACAAAGCTTAGATGGTTCGAAAAAATAGATAAGTTTTACTTAAATTGATCAGTATTTTGATTTAAAAAGGTCCGTTTAGATCAACTTTTGGGTCACAACCAGTTCTCATTCCATATTTCATTTAAATCCAGTCAACTATTTTTTTATTTGCAAGAGTTGCTTCAAGATCAAGTTCAGTTTTCGAAAAATCTAACCAGTTTTGCTAACTAATTTGAATCATGACGTTTGGATTTGTTTTCAAGTTCATATCAAAGTCTAGACTATCGGCAAGGTCTTTTCTGTTCAAATCTAAAACGCATATAGCAGCGTGCATGTTTAAATGACGATATGGTTCCGAATCCCTCTCAAGTAAGTTTCACTTTGATTCTAACAATTGGTATTAAAAAGGGGTTAAATTAAAGTGGGGTTATTTGAGAGGGGGTTAAGAAAAATGGGGTTAAAAACACGGGGAGATAAGCTTGGGAACCCTTGAACCCAGAAATCTATCACCACAAGTTTCACTAGATGAAATGTTGGAACCTTTTCGAACTTGATTCAAACTTCTTTAGACATAAAACTACTGCTGAAACAGAAAAAAACTCGAGAAAGTAGAGAAGGAAAAAAGTGGGTAAGTAACTAGGTGAAAAAGTAGTTCAAAGCCCCATTTTTTAAGCTAAAGGTATTGATGGATCAAAATTCAAAAATGCAGTAGAAATTAAACCAAAAATTTTAATCTTTTTTGTGGGCGTTGGAAAACAATTAGTTGAAGATTTGCCCAAAATTTTCCGGCCATATTCGTAAAAAAAATTGTGAAAAATATGATTTCTTGACTTCGATAAAGTTTCGTTTTCGAGTATATTCAAAAATTTTACAAACGCTTAGAAATTTAGTGATTTAGACAATAGACAAAATTTTTCGTCAAAAAATGAAGGAGGAACAAAAAAAGGAACAAAAAATTGATTCAAACTTCCTTAGACAAAATACTACCGTTGAAACAGAGAAAAGCTCTAAAGTGTCGAGAAGGGAAAGAATGGTCAAGTAATAAATTGAAAAGTTAGTCAAAAAACCGATTTTTTTTGCAAAAGATATTGATGGGACAGAATTCAAATGTTCAGTTGAAATAGAACCAAATAAGTTAAATGACTTTTTGTGGACGTTGGAAAGCAAATAGCTTAAGACATGCCCAAAATGTTCCGGTCATATTCGCTAAAAAAGTCCTGTCATATGTTCCGATCATTTTCATAAAATTTTGATTTCTTTTCTTCAAAATAGTGACATTTCAGGGTCGATTCGAGAACTATACAAACGCGTAGAAGTTTATCGAATTCGATATAATAGACAAAATTTTTCCTCAAAAACAGATTGACGAACAAAAAAATGTTTCAATTTTTTTCAAATTTATTGCACAATAGTTTTTGATTCTTTCTTATAACAAACCTTTGTTGCCAAAAAAACACTATTTCCACATGAAAATTAGTGTTCATTAGAGTAAGCTAAGTTTTTTAAGCCTAAATTTTTTTTAAAAATAGTTTTGCACATAATGATCGTTACTCGATCGCTGTACTCGCTCGAAATTGAACTAGAAATCAAAAACTTGAACCAACTTTTCTCGGAACTGGGACAACTTTTTGATTTTTTTAGGAATCGTTCGAATCACAAATGAAAGATCTTTAGTTTGGCATATCATTTTTGACCCATTGCGATGATTATTTGAGGTACCTGATTTTGCTTGAAAAACGAAAAAAAGAACTATAGCTCACCCGAATACAAAGTTCCTCCCCATTTTCAATGATCGGAACAATCATTGGGATCTGACAGTAGCGGATTTAGGGGGGGGGGGCCTTTACACTATTTTGAGATATCTAATTTTGGCTGACTGACCTTAAAATTTTTCTAAAGGCACCTTAGGCGCCAATCTATACTAATTTTGAGGGGGGAGTGCGCGCCGAAAAAACCCAATTTTTTGGTCGAAATTTTTCAAAAAGTGCTCAAAAACGCTATTTTTTGCCCTTTTTTTCAAAATTTTGCCTGCGGCGCGGAAATTTTGGCCAAAACAGTGTATTTATAGTGGTTTGGTCGAACTTGTTATCTGTACGGATATACTGGATACTCATTAGAACTCTGTATAGCTAAAACACATTACATAGATCGTTCTTAGCCTAAACGTTAATCATACCTACTTATGTAACATTATGTAAACGTAACCATATAGATGTCTGATCTATATTAAGTACCTATTAAACCTAACACCATATTCAATAGTTATTTATGAGTCTCTGTCTCTCTCATGATTTCGAGGTCAGATTCGAATCAGACTTAACTTTATCAACTGAATTTAAGTTGTTCTCTCAACCTTTCTATTTCTCTATTCTCAGTTAGCGAACAGCATAGACTTTGATTACATAGATTCTAGATTATACCTCACCTAACGGCTGAGGGTATAACATGGCGCAGCCAGCACTCACAACCAAGAACCCACTAGGTATCGCCCCATTTTGGCAAAAAGCCTCGGCGGAACATCCAACCGAGTGGGAGAAATGGAACCAACAGCTCTACTTAGGAATCGTCGCAAAAGACGGAATAACTTGCTAAAGCTATTACGAGACCCACCCACAGTGCGAAAACCGCAAGAACCTGGTTATGAGCTCCCTATAGAGGGGGAAACTCAATCAAAAACTAGGGACAGAAACATACGCAACCAAGAGAAGAAAATCCAATGGGATAACCAATGTGCCCAATTGGATAACTTGAGACCCACCGTGGACGGAATACCATGGGAGGAAGCCGACATAAAAGTCAGAAGCTATATTTACCTCAGTCTTGGAAACGAGGGACAAAGACGTCTCAGTCAACACTACCCTGATCTAAAAATACAGGAGACATCAACGAGAGCATTCTGGAAGAGACTAGAGCATCTCTTTATTAAAGACCGCAACGTTACATTTGACAGATACGAGGCGTTCACAAGAAAGCAAAACAAGAAGGAAACCCTTGAGCAGTTCCACTGTGGCCTCACGGAATTGGTCATTAAGTGTAACTTCAAATGTCCTAATTGCTATAATAACACGTTGGAGACTGAAATCATTAGAGATTTATTCACAGCAAACATGATAAATGATGAGGTACAAAAAGACCTACTGGCCGAGACGAAAACCCCCGACCAAGCGTTTGAATATGCAATACGCAGGGAAAAAGGTTCGGAAAATCAACTGCAAATACGCCAGCAAGGATCATCAGCAATTTCTCCTCAACAAACGGGCATAAAATCCGAACCAGTTGGGTTCATTCAAATACGAGGAGGGGACGCGTACCGCAATAAAAAACGAGGAAACAACGGGGGTCGAGGACAACCACAGCGGGGAAACTCGCAACGACAACACAGAGACAGGAAACAATCTTGCTTTAAGTGCGGTAATCCGTTCGGACCTGGTCACCTCCAACAATGTCCGGCTAAAGATAAAATCTGCAATAAATGCACGAAAAGAGGACACTACGCAAGACTCTGTAATTCCTCAAACGTTAATGCAATCAGTGAAGAAACAGATCCCGAATTAAATATGCAGGATACAGATATAGCGGCGTATGTTGATTATCTCCAGGCAGGGGATGTCGTTCCGGGATGGGAACTCATCCACCCAGATGACAACAGCGTAAATGCTGTCAACTTTCACGAAGAAACGGCAGAAAAACTAACGACGGACGACTTAATAGGACACCTCATTCGAGTTAAGATAGGGAATAATAATATTACCTTCATTGCAGATACCGGGTCTCCAACGTCATTTGTAAACAATAAAACAGCGGTTACATTACAGAATACAGTGCCAAGGGCCAGACGCATTCAGATCAACCAAGACGACGAAGCTAATAGAATGGTCTGCTACAATGGTTACAAAATTCCGGCGTTCGGCAGGCTAATTGCCCCTATAGAGTCAGGAGGGTGGACGATCAACACCGCGCCATTTGTCGTGGTTGATGATAAACGGGCGAATATCCTGGGAAGAAATCTCCTGCCGCAACTAGGGATCCATCTTCAACAGGAAAAACCAACTGGTAAGTCAATCAATTATATAACTGACTCAGAACAACCAGACACAGTCATTACAAATTGGGTAAAATCATCATACCCGGGGTTGTGCACACGCATCGGACGCTCAAAAAACCACGAAGTTCATACAAAGTTTCTACACGACTTCAAGGCGCTACAACAGAAAGGGCGCAGAATTCCGATTCACATTCAGGAGAAGGTCGAACAAGAACTCAAATCTTTGATTGACCAAGGCCATATTGTGAAACTGGATAGCTGTAGCGACAAGCAGTTTATTAGTCCAATCGTAATAACGGTAAAGAAAGATCATTCAATAAAACTAGCAATGGATTCAAAACAAATTAACAAAGCGATACATAAAAACAAGTATCAAATGCCAAAAATCGACGTAATATTGAATAATGTAGCCCAATTTGCTCAAGAAGGTAATGGTAAAACAGGGACAACATACTTCTCTACCATTGACCTTCGCCTACCTACAGTCAACTGAAATTAGACGATAAAACTAAAACGCAGTGTAACTTAAGTATAATTGGCGGGCAAGCAACAGGAACCTATCAGTTCCAGACTGGATTCTACGGGCTCACGGATATGCCCGCAGAATTTCAGAAGGCCATTGATCTAACATTAAACAACGAGAAGGATACATTCGCTTTTCTTGACGACATACCGATTATATCCCACGGAACTAAAGAACAACACATCGATAAATTGAAAAAGGTCTTAGACAAGTTAGATCAAGAAAATATGGCTATTTCCCTAAATAAATGTAAATTCGGCTGTAAAGAAGGCGAATGGCTGGGGTTCATCATAAATGATTACGGAACAATACCAATGCACAAGAAAACCGATGCGATTGCAAAACTACAACACCCTAAAACTTTCAAACAACTCAAAAGTTTTATGGGATCAGTCCACCATCTAAATAAATTTATACAAAACTTGGCACAACTGTGTACACCATTGAGACCACTCTTATCTTCTTCTTCCAAATTCCACTACGTTTGGGAACAAAAACATGAAGAGGCATTTCAAACCATCCTTACAGCGGTGCAAAATATCACAGAAAATCGACACTTCGTAAATAACCGGGAGACCAGAATAGTCTGCGACGCAAGCCGCGATGGTATCGGAGCAGCTCTTGAACAAGAAACTCCAGACGGATGGGCTACGGTGGCATATGCGTCTAGATTTCTAAACGCATGCGAAAATAAATATTCAGTAAACGAGTTGGAACTTCTAGCTGCAGTATGGGCCATTGATCATTTTAAATATTATCTGTGTGGCTGCCGTTTTACATTAATTACTGACCACCAAGCTTTGGTTAGTGCTCTAAATAGCAATAGGAGTAATAAAACATATCAAAGTCGCCTAACTAGATGGATTGACCGTCTCATCCCATTTGATTTCGACATCAAACATCTTTCCGGCAGCAAAATGGTCTTAATCGATTATTTTTCGCGCCATCCGGTAGGAAAACCACAACCCCCTTCGTATTGGGACGAACATTTCGTAGTCGCACTTATTGATAATTTCATTTCTTGCCTTGAATTTCAAGACAACACCATAGCTAACGTCGAAATTATCAAAAAATCCAAACGGAGTTCAACGCACGTTACAGCTCAACCGGAAGGAAAACTTTGCTCGCTCAAATTCGCACGCAAATGCAACAGATTTCACTGTTAATGATCAACCTCTAGAAAACAGTCACTCTCTGTCAAGTTCAAACATTTTGAACCAGTCCTCAATAAACGAAATACATAAAGAAAAAACTTCCTATAATCTTCAGTATAACCAACCTTACCTTACCTCACAAGCTAGCGCTCCAGTTGCCAACAAGATGAATCGACAATTACAAACAGGAATGTCACTACCCCCGCTCAAAAGGATTCTGAGGAAATGTCACAGTGGACAGCAAACGACGGTAACAATTCCACCTACCAATTTTGCATCGTTCACAGAAATCTCGGAGGAACCGTACCAATCAACTCTCTCATTCAGCGACGTAAGGCATCAAGTGATCCCGTCGAGAGATAGTTTAACGTTTAACAAAAAGTCAGACCAATTATGTCAAACAGACCCCCCAGATCACCCGGCAGAATGTCAAGCCATCTCTATGGAGGAGGAAGATGTACCGCTTTTTCGGAAAAATCTACGAAAAGCACTCGACGTGGAGTTTATCGCGGCGGCCACGAAACGTGATCGAAACCTTCAGCCTCTGATCAATATGATACGAGAACAAAAGTGGGATCAGATCAAAGCCTGCTACGGACCATACGTTTACAACGTGCGCGACCGTTTGTCTCTCCGTAACAACGTCTTAGTCTATGATGACAGAGTAGTAATACCAAAGCAGTTAAGGCAAATCATCCTAGATTCGATCCATCTAACTCACCCGGGACAAGGCGGCATGCTGGAAGCTGCCAAGCACATTTGGTATCCATATCTCCATAGAGATATAGTTACAGCAGCGCAGAATTGCAAGGAATGTCGCGCTAAAGGTAAAAACCTTCGGGTAATATCCGGTTGGAAACACTTCACTGCCTAGACGCCGTAGTTGAACCGAACGAGGAAATCCAATTGGATTTCGCCGGACCGCTACCGGATGAAAACAATAAAGACGTGTACATCCTAGTTGGGGTAGATAGATTCTCAAGATTCCCATCAGCAAAAGTAGTAGCAAATAACAAGGCAGATACGATCATAAAAATTATGCAAACACATATTGTCAATCACGGCGTACCAAGGAATATCCGGTGTGACCAAGTTCAAGGGTTTCGGGCTAAAAAAATTATGATTTGTTGCAAAAGCAAAAACATTAAACTGATATTTGCTCCAGTGGACGACCATCGCTCAATGGGCATGGTGGAAAGACTAATCAGAACTTTAAAAACTCGTCTCTCTATTATGAAAATCGATAAAAATAACACACCGTACAAATTAGCGTCAGAATTGGCAGAGTTGATCAAGACACTGCGTATTACCCCACACGCGACAACAAAAATTACACCGTTTGAAGCGCACTACGGGCATAAACCAAAACACCATTAACTAATATCTGCACAACACCTAAAATCTCTAATCTCTCTTGGGAAAACACAAAACTTTCGTGTTTAGATGAAAAGATACTCACAAAGTCTGCCCTCACGCCCGAAGCAATTTGGAATAGGGACATCAATAGTGAGGACGAACTGAGCGTGGTATACAAGAGTAACTATCTTCCCGAACCATCCTGTGAACCAGCGGGACCATCTACACAAGCGGTTCGAAGTAAGACTCCAGGACCAGCAAAAACTAGCCAGATAGAAACAGTGAAAAAGAAGCAGGTGACACTTTCGGACACTGACGAGGACGAGGAGTTCGATCAAGCTCTGCTGAAAAAATTCCCAATAGGTGCGCATCTTCCACTTAATAATATACCCTATGACTTACAAAAAGTTAAACGGTCTTTTCTCGCCGATAACCCGCAACATGATTTAGCAAATATTAGAACAAGAAAACCAATTCGTTGGCTTACACAACAAGAAAAACAAAGAATAGAAAGAGCCCCCTTGGTGTTCCTAAAAGATCGATTTAAAGGACCCTAGGACACCATAGACCCAAAATTAGGAAAACGTATGGAACAAGTGGCAAGAAAATGGGGTACCATAGCACGTAAAACAAAAAATCATGGGGTATTCGGGCACAATTCAAAGTAATCGGAAACGGATCAATCATTAATTACTCCCCGCACACTGCATGGGTCCGGGAAGATGGGAAACAACCGAGGGTAATAAGACACGACGGTTTCGCGTTTGTACCAGATCCGCGAGTGTACGGTAAATGTAGACCGGCACAGCTAAAAGACTTTGTAGCATACAAACATTTACCAAGAGCTAAACCCCGTATTTCAGACAAAGAAGCTAAACAAACGAAACCAACTGGCTCAAAAATCACAAAGCAAACACCCAAGGGACCAGAGAATCCAGCGGGAAAAACATCAACACCTACGAGCCCCAAACGAAAGCCACCAAAGAATATCGAGGAACTTATCCGGCAAACAACAAACAGAAGGACTCTAGGACAGGAGCGTATTCATAAAACGATACCGACAACATCAAAAAATCCGTCGTTAAGAAACCCACCAACGACTACGAAAAATCTCAAGTCGCCAAGCCGAAAAGGAAAGGGCAGCCCAGAGAAAGTACGCAGGGACAAAAAACACATAGAATTTGAGTGTGACACGTCAATTTCAATCTCATCGGACGATTCTATTAATCAAGATATGACGCAATCGCTAAACATGCCCCCAGCCAAAAATATGGACCGGAAAAATACGCCGCCACAAGAAACTATACCAAGCCGTAGATCCACAAGGACCAAAACAAGCGCGCTTGCAAATAAATTAGGAAATGCAATTCCGATTAACACGATCACCAACAATAATACTTCGGATAACGAAGTCTGTCTCATAACAGTACAACATCAGCAAGATAAAAACGCGGAACCAATTGGTCAAGCAGGCACGGCACATGTATCGAAATTAACACAATGGACAAAACGCCAGAGCAGGTAAGGGTTCAAGAAACCAACGAAGGAACAAGTGGCCCAATCACTTCCATTGGCGATGAATCTGAGCCAAATGATACACTGCATACACCAACAAAAACGACCACACACCCAACGTCACCACAGAGTAACCCGAGTGACAAATTAGTGTCAAAGTTAAATACGTCAGCTACGTCAGCCCAACGCAGTTCACCAAATAGCCCCATCCAACGAGCAATTAGTTCACGTTACGTGATCGACAGACCAACTGGAACGTCATGCTCACCAGACAAATCTTTTATTGACAGTTTTAATGACGCAATGAAGATCCTCAAATCCATCTCGCCACCAAAAAACTCGATGACATTCCAAAGAGAATGTGAGAGACAAGATCGCCCTAAATGTCTCATTAAACACGCAAAGGAGGAGAAAAGCAACGAACCGGCCACTCAACAGATACCACAGACATCATCGGCAACGAACGCCCCCAAAACTTTCATTCCACCAAACGAGGACGCTACTGAAAAACAGGAGGACATATGATGTGCTCATCATATAGAAAAAAGCAGGGGGAATGTTATCCGTACGGATATACTGGATACTCATTAGAACTCTGTATAGCTAAAACACATTACATAGATCGTTCTTAGCCTAAACGTTAATCATACCTACTTATGTAACATTATGTAAACGTAACCATATAGATGTCTGATCTAAATTAAGTACCTATTAAACCTAACACCATATTCAATAGTTATTTATGAGTCTCTGTCTCTCTCGTGATTTCGAGGTCAGATTCCAATCAGACTTAACTTTATCAACTGAATTCAAGTTGTTCTCTCAACCTTTCTATTTCTCAATTCTCAGTTAGCGAACAGCATAGACTTTGATTACATAGATTCTAGATTATACCTCACCTAACGGCTGAGGGTATAACAGACCTTAAAAAAAGTCCTTCCCCTCTTTTTTTTTTGAAAATCCGCCCTTCCCCTCGAGAAATTCCCAGATCCGCGCCTGGGATCTGATATGTATGACGTCACTACTCTTTCACAGGTGCTGTCGTGGCTACCCTGGTAGAGCGAGGATTCGGAACATTCGTCATGATCTCTTCCCAAGTTCTAATAGTTGCTACTGCTTTCGCCATGTTTTTACCACACTTCGTTCCTCAAATGGAAAGCACAATTTGGGCAGTGATTATATTAGCTATAAACGGAATATCAGTTGACGGAATGATGAACCCATTCTATCTAATAATTCAAAAGCTAGCTGTGAAAGATGCATCAGCAGACAGTATTGAACAAGTGCGAACTTTTGCGTCTGTGAGTTTCAGCATTATGATGTCGTCAGGTCGAATATTCGGAGCTATTGTTCTCGGAGGATTTGTGAACGAGCAGGTGGGATTTTACTGGACCAGTTTGATTTACGGCGCAATTGCATTGTGCACAGCATCGTGGCATATTCTCTTCCTAGCTAGAGCCAGTTTGTTAGGCAGAGTTTATTACCCAACAAGCCTCGAAAGAGCAGAATGAAATTCAAACCGAATGATGGTCTATATTTGTATATACCTTAATTTGTACAAATAAAGCTGATTGATACAGAGGATGGCACGAATGTTCCGAATACTAAAGTTAAATTTTACATTTTTTTTGAAGATTTTTTCGCAAAATTTTTTTTTGCCTTATTTTTCCGACGACTTTCAAGCTAAGTTAAACTTTTGCTTTTGTTTTTCAAATGGAGTGCGCTTACAAAAAAGTTAATTACTAAAACCAACATTTAGTAATTTTAGAGAAAACTTTCTGGTAACAAAGATTTTTCCGCTCCATTCGATGTGCAAAATAGTTTTCATGAAAAATGCTTTTTTTATCAAAACTTATTAATTGATTGGAAATTATTTTTTAACATTTACACAGTTTTTGCTGCTAGAAGCAGGGGCGGATTTAGGGGGGTCGGACGCTTTCTCTCATAAACAGCGTCTTGTAGTGCTCGGGAGGCTTTAGGAGAGCTCGAAAAATCAATTTGTTCGACCTAAAAAAAGGTCAAAATTTTCGAAAATTTTTTGAAAATCCGCCCACCCTCGAGAAAATACTAGATCCACCCGCTGGCTAGAAGAAAGAGAAAACTTTTCACAAAAAATATTGATTTAAAAAAACTCTATCGTCGAAATCCTGCTCAGAAACTTAATTGATAGCTGGAACATTCTGTGTGTGACCTTCGCATCAAGAAATTCCGTATTATTTTGTATATGATCATCAATTGTGATTATTGGAAAATATTTTCAAAATTTGTAGACTAAATCAAAAAACAAGTTGCAACTGAAACTTTGTAAACATCTAAATAAAACTTAATTAGATTATTTTTCAAATTGGGAAAAAATAATTGAAAGTGGACAATCCATGTAAGAAAATGCGGTATCTAAAATTCAACAAGCCTTAATCAAAGCCAGAGAAATTGCATACTACAGTTAGATTATCAGTTAGAAATGATGTGAAGTAATAGGATAAAATTTTCCCATGCAAAAACTTCCCAGCTATAAAGGAATTAGTTATTCAAACATGTAATTCCGTATTTTTTTCTTTCACGTTTTAAGCAGACCGAGGAATCTGATGTTCAAGCCCTCTACATGAAAATTCAGTTTAGGTCTCAGTTTTAGTGTCGAACAGTTCAGGTGAAAATGTTTCTGGGTTCCTGTAATAAATTTGATAACCTGTTGGCGGTTTCGGGTAAAATAGCAAAAAGTAATTCGTAAAATCTAAATTTGATTACCAGACGACCAAAATTGGCCTCAAAGGTTACCTTTTAGAAAATTTCAGAATTTAGAATAGAAATGCTGGGTTTTCGGTATAAAATTTGAGTTCTGAGTGTCAGGTATCAATTTTCTGGTGAAAACTAATGCTATTCAAACCCTTCATACTAACTTGGAAACTCGTTTCCAATGTCTGAAATCAACATTTCAGAAATCATACTAAAGGTTTGCGGTACCTAAATTTTTGATTTTATTTTTTTAAAAATATGGGAAATGAGAGTAACAAACAAAAATCCTTTTGAACAAATCACTTTTGAAAAACTGAAACTAAAATTTTGGTACGTTGTTTAGGCGTTTCAACTAGAATATCAAATTTTGGATAATAGTTTTTAGATTTTTAGATTTTTTGAGTTTTCTAACTGATTTTTAGATTTTTTGAGTTTTAAACGTTGATTAGGCGTTTCAACTAGAATATCAAATTTTGGATAATAGTTTTTAGATTTTTAGATTTTTTGAGTTTTCTAAGACATTTTCAATATAGTAAGAATTAGCTCATTAACATAAACGACCCAGGCCTATTGGTAAAAAACTTTTTTTTAATAATTAGTTTCTGTGTTTTTCAAAATTCCCGTTCCAGTTGTTCGAAGTTTTTATGTTACACAAACAGTTCCAAATTTCGGTCTTTAGAGCTATAGTTCTATATTTTATTGTTTCGACCGTTGAAAATAAAGAGAAATTTTGCGGTCGGGTGTGTTTTAATTTTTTTTGTTTCACACGCAAAATCAAGTACCTCAAGTAGTCATCGGAATTGGTCGAAGTGATGCCAAATCAAAGCCTTTTCAGTCAAGAATCGATCAAAATTTTAAATTAATTGAAAAAAAGTCCCAGCGCCGAGAAAAATTGGTTTAAAATTTGGAGAAAAAGGGGAGAAAAACCGGTTTCAAATTTTTGATTTTTCGTCATAATTCGCGCGAATAAAGAGAGCGAACAGGCTTACACTAACTGCAATGCCTAATTTAAGACCTTAAAATTTACTTTAAGCAAGTACATCTAGTGTTGGAGTTTTTGAACTTCATTTTGGGATCCAAAAATTTCAAAAAATTCAAAAATTTACTGTAAAAATATTTGAAAAATTTAAAAAAAAAATTTTTAATAGTCTTTGTAGTCAGTTTTCTACAAAATTTTTTGTCCAGTTTTTCTACATTACTATGACGGTCTGGCTTACCCTAATTATATTTTAGGTTAGATCACACCAAGCAGAAAACTACACCAATTTGAAAAAAAAAATTTCTAAACTATAGTTTTCTAAAGACTATGTCGGAACATTCTGTGCTACTTGCACAGTAACCGGCTATCCTGGTTAATTTTTAGATCCTTTGAGACTTGAGACTTTCAAACTTGAGCCTTAAAAGCAGGGCGGCTTTGAACTCTGAAACTTCAATTTTCAAGCTTCAGTGGTCAAAATACTAACTTTAAGCGCTGCTTTCAACAATTTCAAGTAAAGAAACATAAAATAAACCAAAAAAAAGTTTCATTCCTACATTTAAACAATTAAGCTGGAAATAAAGTCAAAAATATCTTTTGGTATGATACTAACAGAAACTTGGCAGTAATTGAAACACCTAAAACGTTTAGTAAACCCTAAATTCGCGGGAACCAGCAAAATTACTTAATCGAATACCAGTAGAAATAATCAAAAGCAAAAGTTTAAAAAACTCAAATGAAAGATCAAACGAAGAAAAATAAACTTTTTGAATAATCAAACTATTAACGCAGCATAAAACACTGATTCGGAAAAAAACTCACCACGATACCAGATACTGTAAATCATTGTTTTGGGTGTAGATATGATGAAGAATAAAATCAAAGACAATCTCAGTGAAGAGATTTTCTTGATCAGATACCTTTTTTCATAATATTATATTTTTGTAATAATAAATCAAGGTCAAGAGAAGACAAGGGCTATTTTCCGAATAATTTACGGTAAAGTCAACAGGAACGGTATGGTTGCTTAACTGATTGTTCCAAAGAGAATAATGCGGACATATATCTATATATATATATATTTATATATATATATATTTAGTACAATACTGCCGGATACTATAGTAAGGATGACGAAAAGTTATTAGGCTAGAACTAACTCCGCAGTACTCAAGAACCCAACCATGTCTACATCTTGTCGAAAATATACTAATTGGCTGACTACGCGCCTTAATCTCAAATTAAGGGTAATATTCTTTTCTTTCAATAAAAAAACTCAAAACTCATACCAATAGGAGCAAAAAAAAACTTTTTAATTTTTTGAGCGTTTCTGGCTGAGTGTTCTGCAGAAAAATCTGACAAAAAAATTATAAAATTGATTTGAATTCTTAGCACCAAGGTGAGTCATTATGTTTGTCATTCAAAATACTTGAAATTCTGACAAAAAAAATCTAAAAAATTGATTTGAAGTTTTAGCACCAAGGTGATTAATGATGTTTGTCTTTCAAAATACTGCTTTATTAAAAAAAGGACGGAGGTTTTAAAGATGCTTGTATTGAAAAGAAGTTATAAGAATCAGTAACATGCAAAACTCCTAAATTGAAAACTAAATTTTTTAAATTTATATTTTCATTTTGCCTTTTCTTCTTAACAAACCCGGACCCAAACTGCTGGTCTAAAAAGTGATAATTGCGGAAAATCCGGCCGAATTTACTCTTTCTTCTCGCAAGAACCCTTAGATTTCAAAAATTTCAAAGGTTTCTCCGAAATATTCTCAAAGGATTGTTGCCGATTGCAATTTTCTGACGGAGGACTTTTCTGAGCAAGTTTTTTTTTGCTCAGTTTACAATTCAAATTTAACTAAAATCTTCAAAAAACTATACTTTGAAAAAACGAGGTTGTGCTTGACCTGTTTTCTGACCGTGCATGATCTATGATTCGACTCTCTCGACCGAAATCGGGTATGTTTCAAAATTGTGCTTGACATAAAATTGCTTCTTGGCCGCTGAACTTTATTTGCAAAACTACACATGGTCGACTTTCAAAGTCGAAACTTAAACCGAGCACTTCGAGTCAGGTGATACTTATCAAATTAGATTTTGATAAAAATTGGAACCGCTGGACCAGCTCACTGGAACTTTTCCCAGTTATGTTATCGAAGACTTCCTCGTATATCAGTATTCGCCCAGTTTCAGCCTGCTCGCTAAATTTTAGCCCTACTTTGCAACCTTATTCCAATTTTGATTCACTCTCTTTCAACGTATATAATAATAAGACAGACTAACTACGACTGAGCTTCGATTAATTTAATCTTATCATTAATTTGACTCTTCTTAATTTTCATTTGGTTTTTTTGATGCTGCAAACACTCTCTTGCTGTGAGAATGATTTTTTTTTATTAATTTTATTATTTATATTGCGTTAACACTATGAATCAATTGATCTTTTTAGTAAGTTTATGTGATTTTTTAAAGTAAAACGGTTATTGAAAATGAACACTTTACATATCGAACAAGGATATATTGAACCAGAATATTTTGAATATGGATCGTCTAAGCGTGTTGAGTATCATTGGACCACTATTAAGGATTTGATTTCCCAATGGCAGATGAAATGTGAATAATATATTTACAGTGATAGACAGGTTGAGAATACGGTAATATACCATCCAGATACTCTTTTCTAACATTATGTCCCTCAACTGTCGGGGAATCAAGGATAGTGTAAAGAGTAGTACAGTTTTGAACAGAGACCGGAGAGCTGGTATCAATCCGTCGTCTGGTCAATTGCATCAGATCGGTCGCAGCCAAACGTTTTTTTGGCACACTTGATATCTGGGTCACGGCGTCTCAAACCTTGGGATTGAGCTTCATTAGTCAACCAAATTTAATTATCTGGAGGCCTAACTTCTGAACGAGACCAATCATGACATCTTCTGGACCAGGGACTCCTTTAGGCTCGCGAGATATGTCTGATGACCAGGCCCGTAGCTTCACTCAAAGGTCCGCATGCTGGCAATTGGCAAGACCCAAATGGCGGCCCCCATCGCCATTTTTCATCAACTTTTTGAGGCGCGCGAAGTCCTAGCTATCTCAAATTTTAGGGCCTTCTGACCGCGTCACAAATCCGAGGGAAGTGATGAGTGATGATCACACCAAGTGTGTCGTCGCCTAACAACCGTCCCCCCTCTTTTGCATAATGGTACCAGTTAACAGTTTGAAGAAAACTACCACCTTGAATTAGCAACCACAATGCGTCTTTAGAGCCATCAGCAGTGTGTTCATCTGCTTCGGGAGGTCACAAGAAAAATGGGTCATGCCAAAACAGGGAAGGGGACGTCTCCTAGTTGTCAGAGCAGACAGAATGAGAATCCTAGACTTGACATTCTCCTCCGAATCATGCTGTGCTAATGTGTTTAAAAACTCATCTGTGTTCTGGGATTAAAAAGTGTTCTGTGCATTTCTTTTCAATTCTACCAAAGCCATTCTCCTAGCCCTAAAAATTTTTTGAAACAAGTTTCAAATCAGACAAGGCAATGTAAAGTGCCCAGCAAACAGTGGTCTCACAATGATCAAAGAAATTTGAAGCACATCGATCTGTTGGTAATTTTTTTCACAGCATCTCGGCTATCTCAGCCTTCCATTCGACATAAGAGTTCGTAAGCTCTTGAGTGGATGGCTGCTTCTGTTCAGTTACAATCTCGGCAACTTTGATTCCAGGGCCATTGGCTGAGAATCTTTTGGCTGCCGTCGGCTCGCTTCAAATCAAAATAGTGTGATTGGCAGTTTGCCGTTAACTGCGAAGACTCTGCAGGGATGGTTCCCTCTGGGTCCCCTCTCGGTTCTTCCATCCACTCAGAACTCTCATGGGTAGCTCAACGGATCCAAAAGGTTCTTTGAGAAGCACTCAGCTTGCACAAATGTGTCTCCAATTTCGCAATGTGCTCCGTGGTCTTATCCTCTTTTCACCATAAGCCGTATTAAAACGAATGTCATCTTCGGAGGAGTCTTGAGGTTTGGTTCGATTGTGTTCCTACTTCATGTCCAAGGAGCTTGAAACTTTCATCCACCTTCGATATTTACGGAAGGTATCATTCGGTTGCACCTTCATGAACTGGGGTAGAACTTGTGGGCGCCTGGCTTGTCCACTCTCATGGCAGGCACCAGGTAGCAGATGGTCAGATCAAGGGGCACAAAATGCAGATCCGTTTGCAGGTCAGGATGCAGATCAACTACCTTTGACATAGCGTTGGGGCTGACTAATTGGGGTCATTGGAGAGATCGTTGAATCTTGTCATGACAGTCGTGGTTTAGTTCTACCGGCTCTCTCTCTCTCTCTCTCTCTCTCTCCAATTTCAGCAAAATATGCAATCATGTGAAACTGTTAAGCGGAAACTATATCGAGCGGATTTTACGCAAGGTCTTGACTTGGCTGGCTTTAATTATCAAGTGCCCCCGAGGTTCCAATGAAACTCCTTCTTTTTTTCACATCCGCAGTGGTCAATCTACATCATTCATATCAGATGCGCACATAGGATCCTTCGTTTTAATTCTTTTTCTCCCGCGCTCACCCGATACCCGTCTTCACCGCCTCACATGAGGGACAGGGGTGCGTTAGTAAGGATGGGTGCCAAAATCGAAGCGTTAGATTCTGGCTACGTCTCTACTACTGAGAATTCAGCCTCATCCTCTGTTGCAGGACTCCCACTTTTGACAATTGTGCGAAGCAGTCTGGAAAAGTCCGCGAGTGGTGGATGGGTCTACGGCTGCAGGACGCCCTCAAAGAACCGGTAAAATTACAAATCCTGATGACAAAAGACCAGGACAGAGGAAAGGTCGCTTCGAATTTTCTGATAATATGGCAAAAGCCCATGGTTGGACAGAAATGAAGACCAGAAGTGTGAAATTTTGAGTCGTACGAAATTAATACGACCGATTAGCTAGCCTCAATTCAATTTGGAACGATTTTGTTGTGTGGGATAATTTGCCACGCATAAATAATTCGCGTTACGCTCTCAGCAATTTGAATAAAATCTTCAAAGTGCGTATAATTTAGTCCAGTACGTGACCGATTTGGCAATTTTCAAACCCCCAGAACATTACAAAAATAATCGGAGGTAAAAAAGAAATAATCGCACTTTTTGTATTTGAACCCAGTAAGTCGATATCTTTAATGGGGTATAAAAGTTTTTTGTTGAAAACTATTATTTTGATCAGCGAAAATTGAGACTGAATAAAAAACCACACCGAGCATAAATATTCCGTTTCCTTCGAAAGTCGGAACAACAACACATGCCTGCACGGAAGACAGGCCAAACGAGATGCATTGAGATTGTCAGCTAGAAAATTATGGCATCACCAAGAAGTAGTAATCTATCAGCAATCTTCGTAGTAGAGCGTGAGGTACCAGGGTCGACGTCCATAGAAGAAAAATGCTTATCAAACAGTTTCATATACGCAGTCTATGGAAAAAAAATGCTTATCATAAAAAATTTATACAAAATTTGGAAAGTGTTTTAAAAATTTTTAATGAACATTTTTTGGTCTAATTGCCACTTTTGAAGCTTTCTGGTCATTAAAAAATGATTTAAAAATTTTTTATAAAAAATGCTTATCATACAATTTTTATGCATGAAAATTATAAAATAGTCAATTTGTCAGAAAAAATAAAAATTTTCAAAAATCACCAAAAAACGTGTCTGGGTAACTTTAAATAGATTTAAATAAGTATATCTATGATAGAGAGCATATTGAAAATCAAAAACATACTTTTAATTTCGGTCAGAAAAATGCTTATCCTAGAGTTTTCATATATAAAAATTGTATGATATGCATTTTTTTCATAAACAAAAATTAAAACTTGATGTAGAAAAAATTTTAATCCCTTTTTTGGCTGCAAATTTGCTTTTGTGCTGAAATATAAATTTTACGAAAAAAAAATTGCATGCAAAGTTTGACATTTTTGTGTTTATAACGTAGTCCAGGATGAGTTTCTCACTCAAAAACCCAAAAATCACATGAAAATGTTTTTTTTCTTTTTATAAACACGATTATTATCTTTTGTTTCATTTGCTAAAACTAAAAAAAAACTTGTAAAAAACAGGCTTTTTTCTCAACCATCATAATTTTCAAGCTAAAAATTACCTAGCCATATTCAAAAAGTTACTTTTTTGGTATATATTTCCATGTGAAAATGATAAATTAACTTTTAAGGCTGAAACCACCAAATGCAGTTTATCTGCGTGGTACCTGCCAGTTACACTCTGGGTTTTCTCATGACATAAAATCCTTGGTTGGTGTTTCGGTTGAAGCGCGAAATTTCGGAACAAAAATTTTTTGAATTTTCATTTATGGAAAAAATGCTTATCATACAATTTCATAGTATGGAAAAAATGCTTATCATACAATTTCATATATGGAAAAAATGCTTATTTTGCTATTTTCATACATATACTTTTGCTCTATGAAATTGTATGAAAGAGTATAATAAGCATTTTTTTTTCATATATGAAAAATGTATGATAACCATTTTTTGTCAATCCGGGTAATCAGGGATTTCATGGTACTCGTGAACAGACTTTCTTGTTTACTGCATAATCATGATGGTTACATACGCGAGATAGCGCCATATAAACCATCAGACGCAGTAAGAGCCCTGTTGGCAGCTCGCGATAGAAAAACGATCAGCTTGAAAAGACAATACAGGGACCCTTATGAACATACATGGTTATAATATCAATACAAAAACAATGCAGGCAAGGTATACAGATCTCATTGGTTAGATTTTGGGATATGAAATAGAAATTAAGATTGAAACCATTGTGTGCTTAATTTCATGGTACAAATTGATACAGTTTCTCTGCGCACGGAAAGATAGGTAGTATATAATTCGTATGTCTCTCAAATATACAGCTGTTGAAACTCAGTTTGAAAAATCAACGTCAAGAAAAAGCAAAAAAAGTTGCATTTACAATAGCGGTGCAATACGCGTGCACACAATCGCCTATATTTGAATTTTAGTCCACTTAATAGAATGAGAAAAAAAAACATTGAAACGTTCAGCTTTCTTTAGTTTTCAAATATCTGGGTTTGCATTTTCACGATTGCATTGAAACTGATAAAATTGAAGTTATAACAATTTATAATTCAAAAATTGTAATTGTGTCGCTCGTTATAGAAAAAAAAATTTTTAAAAAGTTTTGTGATGAAAAACTTCATTTGAAAGTATCGTTCAGCGGTCGCTTGAAAAAAAAAAACGCTTTCTAACGCTCGTTTAAAAAATAATTAATTGTTTCAGAGTTTTGTGAAAAAACATTTGATTTTAAGAATAAAAATAGAGTTTTGAAAGTTTCGTTCAGCGCTGGTTTGGCAAAAAATATAAAAAATTTGTGCAAATTTTTTTTTCAATTTTTTTTTTACAATTTTGTTTTTTGTTCATATTTTGAGGACAAAGCTTGTCGATCATACTGACTTCACAGTTTTTCTAGTCGATTGTATAGTTCTGGAATCACAGAATCTACTAAAAACGACCCGCAAAAGAAAACGACTTTGAAAAGAAAAAACCTTTTTTTTCTTTTTTTTTCAATATGGTCAGAACTACTTTCTGTGGTACTTGCACAATAACCATTTATCTTTGTTTCTGTTTGTTTACCGAAAAAAATCCTATTTTACCTGAGCTAGTCAATTATTAATGAGCAGCAAAAATTTATTTTTCAGCCGTTCCTGATATTAGCCAGTTTTCTCCAAATGTTTTCCTTCTCCTTTTAATTTGTCAAACTTTTGACCAAGCAATTATTTTATCTCAACGAGATATCAAATGACTATTTTTCTGAATATTTTGTAATTTGATTTTTGTTTTCTATGAAAAAGCGATGAAAGAGGGACTATGTTTGAAACCTTTTTTCTTGAAACTGTTTTTCAGATGCTTGCAGTCTTTTTGATTTTTTGGATGTTCGTTGCACAGTAATCTTATCAACTAAGGAAGTTTTTAAAAATAGATTCCTAATTTGAGTTTTCGAATACAATCACTGAGGTCATCAGGGATGAAATAACTCTAAATGTTTTCTATCAATTATGTGAGAAAGGTTGATTCAATTTAAAAAACCTGCGCTATATTTTCTCTTGATAATACCCGAAAAATTAGCTAAAAGTGAAGTTCTATAACTGATTAAGCAAACACATCCAGTAAAAATTAAGCAGAGTGACCAGTTTTTGTAACATTAGGTTTGCATTTTTTTCATAACAATGGGTATTTTTGGTATAATTTGGACAAAACTGCTTAAATGTACAAAAGACTAGGCCAGTTAAGAGAAATGCAGAAAAACAATTTTCTGGGGCTCTGTCGTATAGATTTTTTCATTCGACTTTTGTAGATAGCTTAGACAGCTCGTGAGTGTTTTTTTGGAAAATTTTTTGAATTCATACTGAAAAATGGTCTTCTTTGGCCAATTATTGAAGTGATGGGGCAATTTTAATTAGTGATTAATAGGTTAGTCTGTATAATTTGTATTCTTCGAACAAATACTGAAGTTATCAAACAAAATTCTATTGGAGACTAGTAGGTTAGTTTCTGTTGTAACATTTTAAGCAAAATAACCTAAAATGTTGCGTGAGACCAGTTCTCTTTCTTTGTAATTTTTCGATCTAAAAAGTCAGCCAAAAGTTCTAGGTGTAAATGTTTTATCGTTCAGTATATTCTTCCCTTTTTACAATATCTGAAACTTCTAATTGGTCCTTATTCAGGTTTTAATTTATTATTCTTGATTTTGAGTTGAAACATGCGAAAAAAAAGTAGCAAATTAACAATGTATAGTTAAAGTGAGCATGTAGTAAAAGTCAATGAAAAAAATCAAAACGCTTTTAGCCATAACGTAAAGATATTAAAAAGTTTAAAATTTTTATTGCTTTCTATCGAGTATATGTAGCACCAATCTTGATTTTAGTTGGTAGAAGTCCCATTGGTTTTCTTGCTGCTGTTAGTAAAACTGGCTGAAAAACTTCGAACGACTGATTAAACAAAAACAATCAACTTATTTACGTCATATTCAACGCAATTTTCAAGCACGTCAGATATTTGCTAACTTATATTTGAGTTTTTTGATAGCAAGTAAAATACTTATAAAATTTGAACAAAACGGCTTGAAATAAAATATAAAAATCTACGTCAATTGTGAGAAAAAAAATCTGACAGTTTTTTGATGCTTCGTGCTTTGGCAATAATTATTGGAGCTTTGTCGGTGGCTGGTACAGCTCGTGAGTATTTTTTTGAAAATTTTTCAAATCCATGCTTAAGAATTTCAGCAATATTTTTGGACAAAGTTTTGATTGGTTCGATTGTTGGGACCTGGAGACAGAACAAAGCCATATATTCCTTTCATTTTTTGTACAGCGTCTGCCTTTTACCGTTTGGTACCTCTTTGCAAAATCATATTTTGAAAATCAAGTTTTGCCAAGATTTCTTTTTGCTACATGAAAGCTTAATAGTTTCTCTCAGTCTTAAATATTTACCGAAATATCCTCCGGCACTAAAATCTTATGTTTCCGTAGAAAGGTCGTCAATCACTGTCTTATCGCTAAAAATCAGGCAGTAGGGTAGAATTTCACGTCAAATATCAAGCATAATTCTATAATTCTATGTCCTAGTTTCGGCTAAAGTCTCTATCTGATGTTAGGCAAAAATTTATATTAAAAATTCAGCAATTTTCATATCTAGTTGAGCAAAAGTCAAAAATCTGCGCTTAGAGTTAGATGAACTTATATACAAGCTTTTCGAAAAATTCTTGATCTTTATTGAGGGCCTTGTTTCTATTTGCTTCCAAGTTTTTTCTCAATGATTAACTATTGTAATTAAATCAAAAAGAGCAGCAAGAACTTATTATTCTTACCGTTCCTAAAGGTAGCCAGTTTTCTCGGGCAAATGGTTTTCTTTAGATGTTGGCCTGCTTTGAAGGGGTGTAGCAAATTTTTATTAGTTATTATCAGGATAATCGGTGTTTGCTTTTTGTAATGTTTTAAGTAACATAACTTAAAAAGTTGCATGAGGAAATTTCTATTTGTTTGTAATTTCCCGATTTAAACTGCCTAGAGTCCTAGGTCTAAATGTTTTTATCGATCAAAACAATTTTTCTCTATTCAATATCTGACACTTCTAACTGATCCTTAACCAAGTTCCAATTTTTTGTTATTAATTCAAAATTTTTTTTAGAAATAGCAGCAGAAATATAACTAAAGTGAACATGTTTCAACAATCATTGTCAATTTTTTAGACACCCTGTCAAGATATCAATAACTTAATTGTTTCTAATATGTATATGTAGCACCGACGTTGATTAATATGTATATGTAGCACCGACGTAAACGAGCCATTGGTTTTCTCCTGCTGTCAGTAAATTTGGCTCGAAAATTAGTCAAACAAAAACTCTGACGACTGATTAAACAATATAAACAATTTATTTTTATCCAACTCAACGCACGTTTCAGGCACGTCAGATATAGGCAATTTATATTTGATTTTTGTCGATGTTAGGTAAAGAATTTGATATAATTTAAACAAAACAGTTTGAATTAAACTATACTTTTTAAACAAATTTTTGATTGATTCGATTGTTGAGACCTTGAGACAAGACAGAGCAATAAATGCCATATCTGTACACCGTTTGCATATCTGTATTTGCTATATGAAACTTTATTGATGTTTGTCAGTCTTCAATATCAACAGAAAACTTTTTATTGTAGCACAATTACCCAGTAAAAATCAAGCACATTGCAAAAAATTAAAGCAATTTGACCAGAGGGCCTGCAATTGAACATACGTTGTCAGAATGAAATATTCACAATTTTTTTAAAACTAGAAATCGATTTTTCAAACGGCTTGACTTGAGTGTTGACATCTCGCTTATCAATTGCTTTTCTGAGGGAACTTTAAGTTTTTAACTTAGGGTTTTTGAAAATATAGTATGGTTGCTTTTAGGTTACATTTTTAGAAAATTACGTCTAAAAAGTCACAAGAGGCCAGTATTTATCTGGTTTCCAATTTCCGGATTCAGAAAACCACAGGCGTGGATGTTTTATAGCTTACACAATGTCTGTTGTTTTTAAATCCTCCTGCACCAACACTATCTGTTTCTGCTGAAAGGTCATCAATCACCGATTTTTGTCTAAGTCTCAGACATATAGGTAAATTTCCAGGTTTTAATTCTCGAAAACGAGTCTTGAAACGGTTTGACTTGAAGTGTTAACATCTCACTTATCAATGTGAAAGCTCAATTCCCTGACAATTCATAATCGAAAACGAAGTTAACATCTCTTTTTCAATTTGCACTAAATTGAAATTAAAGCCAAACTAATTTAAGAAACTCAAACTACGGAAGACTAAAAATTGGAAGCCAAATTTTATGCAACAAATTTTGGAAAAGCAATTTTTCTTGCAAAGATTGAGGTCGTGGTACTATATCCAGACTAAGGCAGCGGAATTTAGATATTTCAAAACTATTACAATCAATTTTAGTTGTTTCCAGACTGACAAAACTGACATTATTTTTCAGTATCAAAAGTCTCTGACGTATTCTTTTGTATTTGTTTGGAAAAAAATGTCAGTTTTGACAGTCAGGAAATACTTAAAATTGATTGTAATAGTTTCGAAATATCTAAAATCCGCTGCACACATTCAAGATTTTAGACCCTACGGTCATAAAAAAATTACCCCAAGTGCTATTTCGCCATTATTTATTTGAAGTTTAGAGTTCATTTTGTAGTTACGGACATAAATTCAGACACGAACAAGAATCCCATCCAACAATAGTCTGGAAATTAATCAGGTTATAGTCTAAAAGTTTGTGGCGAGAGCCAGGAAAAGAGTCAAGCTAGTGTGGCTATTAAAAGCTTTGAAACAAAAGCTTTAAAAAATCTGAACAGGAGCAGGACTAGTCTGGATTCCAAGTAGCAATAGTCTAAAAAATTTTAGCAAAAGTCTTGTTATAAAAGTGCGATAGTTAGTCCGAATGTTTTGACGATAGTCTGGACATAAGTCACATTGCAAACAATCCTTCAAAGAGTCTATTTTTGATACCATAATAAAGAAACAAGTTCGAAAAAGAAAAGAAACAAACAAGAACAACTCGTGTTTGATTGTATTAATATTTTTATCGACTAGTTTTCTATAAAACATTCTTAACGATGTTCAAAAAATATTTGCATAAACTATTCAAAGCATTTACCGAAAATGGTTGATTGTTAATTAAAAAGTAGCAAAATTTTTTATGCCATTCCCAAAATAGATTTGTTGCGGAGTAGATGTTGTCGACTGCTTCCGCCGAGACACTTGTTTTTCGATTAAACACAAAAGAATACGTCCGTACTTTTGATACAGAAAGTTAGTCGGCAAAATTGACTCCGCAACACATCTGTTTTGGGAATGGTGTAAGATTTTTGGATAATTTTTAAAATTACAATCAACCATGTTAAATGTTATGAATAAATTATGCAATTATTTTTTAAACATCGGTAAGAATGTTTTTTAGAAAACTAGTCGATAAAAATTTTAGTACAACCAAACGCGATTTGTTTTTATTTGTTTCTTTTCTAATTCAAACTTGTTTCGTTATTATGGTGTCAAAAATAGATTTGTTGAAGTGTTGTTTGCGATGTGACCTATGTCCAGACGATCGTCAAAACATTCGGACTTACTATTGCACTTTTGTGTCTAGACTTTTGCTAAAAATTTTTAGACTATTGCTACTTTGAATCCAAACTAGTCCAGCTCCTGTTCAGCTTTTAATATTTAGCTTTTGTACTAAAGCTTTTGAATTTCCAGACTAGCTTGACTCTTTTCCTGGCTATCGCCACAAACTTTTAGACTATAACTTGACTAATTTTTAGACTATTGTTGGATGAGATTCTTGTTCGTGTCTGAGTGTATGTCCATAATTAAAAAACCAGCCCTGAACTTCAAATGAACAATAGCGGAATAGCAATTGAAGCAACTTTTTATGTTCGCGGGGTCAAAAATTATGACGATTTTGTGCAGCGACAATTTGTCGAAATCGATATTTGGTCGCATGCAACAGTTGATGGCATTTCAAGAAGCATCAATGCGTTGCACACAAAATACACATGTAAGTCAAGTTAAATTGATTAAGCAATTCGCCGCAACCAGAACTTATGTCTTAGCGGATTTGGTGTTCGATAAGCAACGTTTCACCGCATAACTGAACCAATAATTCTGATTAATTGTCCTGCGACAATTTGTCGCTTTTCTACCTGCAATGAATTGTCGTTTGCGACCAATTGTCGTGTCGAACCAATTGTGGCAATGAATGAAAAGTTTTTATGGAATCGCATTGATATCGTTCTAAGAAAACACCAAAAATTGTTTTTCGGTCAAGCATTTAATGAATTTTCTCCTCATTTTTGAACGTTGCCTGGCTAAGTAATTATAGTTTTTCATATGAATTTCATCCGATTCGGTTGCGGCATAACCATATAAGAAATATGGATAGTAGCAGAATGAGTGTTTTTAGATTATACTTATGAGGTTCTTTTTTTTCTAAATTTTTGTGAACACAGATATATATATATATATATATATATATATATATATATATATATATATATATGTTCAACTTGTTGGTAACATCGTTTAACCAGCGGTGTTTGTATCGACTGAAAGATACCGCAACCATTCGCAACAAAAAACAACTCGTAACATAAAAGCTCGCAAAATTAATGGGAAAGGAAAAATAACTTAAGATTTTGGTTTAAGGTTACCAGTAGGTGCGCCACGCTAACCAGTTCTGAGTTTCGTATAAAATCCTACTAATAGTCGGCACGCTTGAAAAGCATTGGCTCGACTGCGTCGGTGAGTATATTGCCTCTTGTCTTTTCATGCGAGTTGTCTTTTATTATGAGTTGTCTTCTGTTGCGAGTTGTCGTGTAACGGATTTAAAAACTGTCGCCAGTACAGTGACGTTTGTTTTAGCTTCCCGGGCTTACAAACATGCTTGTCGTACATTTTCACATTCTGAAAAAAAAACTTATCGCTCAGTTTCATAAAACTTCATGGACTAAAAAAATTGCACAAAAAAGCAGTGGAGAATTGTACGAACACCTATTTATGATCTATGAAAATTGATTTCAGTTCGGTTTTGTTTGCCTGTCTTCTTCAAATCTGATTTTCCACTTGTATTTGTTGTGATATTTTCTCCCTGTTTCTTTAATTTGTCGGTTTTTTTTGAAATGGTTTCAATACAACTTGGGTCAGTAATTTTAAAATGTTTGTCATATTGTTTTCAAAGAAATTGATTTTACGTGAAAATTGTTGCTTTGACGAATTTCAAAAAATTTTACATAATGCATTCCCTTTAAAGGTGTTTTCGAAGAAAATCATGTGCGATAATTATTTTGCATTTGTTTCAATCGCTACCAATCCACCCTATGGTAAAATAGATGCAATTTACTGAAATCAAATAGTGGACATTAATGGAATTTTGTTTAGGAATAATAAACTGGGAGTAATTTTTTGAAATATAATTGGCAAAATTCTCCCCACATTGGTGCGCAAATCATATGACTGTGGGCTTATTATGTAGTTTGAGAAAACTTGAGAGAGAACGATTTCTAAAAATTTGCGTAAAACTTAAGACAAAGCTTTAAATCAAAAATTTGGAGTTTTATTGGTGCAAAAGACGTGTTCAAAATTTAGACAGTTTTATGTTTTCTCCAAATAGTTTATATCAGTACAGTATTTAAAAAAATAGTATTTTCATCGTTTTTTTAACCTAAATTTGGATAGCGAAAGGAATTTTAATATGCTTTCAGTTGAAGCATATATTTGTTCCAACTTCAACCCTATTGAGCATTATTTTGCTTAAAAAAAACTGAATACGAAAAATTGAATATGATTGCAAGCTGCTACCATTTTTCTCTAATGGTTTAAATCATCGGCACAAAACAAAAAGACTGCTCCTATCAATGCAAAGCTTGATACGGATCAAGATACCCGATAAGCTTCTTTTGAGCTCCAATGACTATGTCTTTTTTTTACAAAACTAGTGATAAAATTTCGAAAGAAAATTAAGAGAATAAAAAATTTTTTCCAGATATTTTTTTGAAGTCGTTCCCTAACAAGATGCAAAAACTGTTGAAGAGCATTTTCAAAAAACATCCGATTCTTTTATTTCAAACTTTCGTTTGAAACTCTATCAATAGTTTTTAAAAAAAGAAGTAATCATTGAGCTTTTAGGTTTCAAGTAATAGGATAGAGTCTTGCAACTTATCAATGACATTTAATGACAATGTTCAGACCTTAATACCTTAATAAAAACTGATTACTTTAAAAAACATGATCCAAAACTCCATTAAAAATTAAAACTTGTCCGAAAAAACACCACACGAGCATAAACTTTTCATTTTTTTCTTAAATTAGAACATAAAATACTGATAAATATGGTCATTTTTCAGTTTCATGCTCCCTCGTTTAAAAAACAAAATGCTTAAAAACTGTTCATACGGCATCTGAATGTTGGAAATATTATTAAATACGTTCACTTGTTCTTGTTGACACGTTTTATTTCTTTTTAGAACACCAAAATTCTTTTTGTCCCAAACCGAATTTAAGAAAAATTTATGGAAGGACTGGAAAAGAGACGCATTTTTAAGCTGGTTTGTCCCTCACTGCAGTTTCGTGAACACTAATAGTTTATAATTATTTTTCACGATCACAAATGTTTACATTATATTCGATTATTATTATTTTTTGAGACCAAGCAACCCATTGTAATCACTTAAAACCCATTTTTTTGAATTATTTAATCGATTATAATCCATTCGGAATCCAAGTTAATTATATATTTTCGAATATATGTGATACAACTTTTTTACCATAATTTTTGCACGCATTGCAGCTCTTTCTGCGTTACCCTCAGCTCACTCAATATCTGAATTTACTCACATTTACCGATTTTTTGCAAAACGATATCCCTCACAACTTTAAGACCACTCTTCTCAATTTTAAATTCCAAATTGAGCATTGAGTAACCCCATTTTTTTCCTCCATCTCCTCCAAACATTTCTCCTCTCACCCCCACTTTTCTCCGCTTCTTCCCACAACCCCAACACATAAAGTGAGTGAAAGAAGTAAATAATTAACAATGAGGTCCAAAAAAATGAAAACAAGGGCTCTTTCTGTTTCCCCATCTCTGATTGTTGTGAAATTTTTTGATCACATTGTCTAACTGTTACAAAATATGGTACGCTGATTTATTTAGTTTTGATACGTAGTTTGTAAAAGTACTTTGATCCCACAAAATGAGGCGAGGGAGGTAAAATAGCAACAATGAGGCACAAATTGTGATGAAAATGAGAAAAAGCAGTACGATTTTTTTAAAGCCTAATGTAAAACCAGTAAATCAATTGCAACGTTTAAGTTTTGAATATAAACGCGGAAAACCTCTGAAAAATATAGGCTTTGCTTAAAAAATATATAAAATTTCATCTTTTTAAAATCGCTTTATTCCATTATTCTTCGTTAAAATCGAAGAGATTAGATCGAATTGATTTCTACTTTGTTTGATTAGTGTTCTGCCATTAATCTAATATAAGCAATTATTCAAAAACAATTTCTAATTAGAAAAACAAAAATTCCTTATAATAGAGTTTTATCCATGCCCGCATCCAGTTTCAAGCGTTAATAATCTATTATAATATGATTTTAGTACCAGTCTTACAAAAATTGAGAAAAAATTGAATTTAGTCAGTTAATAATTAATTATAGACTCTCTTTTTGAAATGAAATACAGTCAAATATAATACTTTATGATCGATTATAATCTATTACTTTTATCGGAATTTCTGTCATTTGTTTTGCAGAAAAATTGATAATAATCGATAATAATTGTTTATAATACTTTTTGTTCGCCCATTTTGACTTCGACCTTGCACATGAATTGCTTATTTTTTAATGCTTTTTGTAGACGTTGGCTTATATGAAAAATTGGAAAACTGTTTCAACGGTTTTCAAATCAATTCAAAGTTATAACATTTTTATTTTTTCATTTCTTGATTATAATTTTTCCATGGCGGTCATTTTAAGTTTTTTTGATTACCAAAACATCAGCCCACTACTTTAGTTTCATGATTTATGTAGATGAGTTATACGTCACCTACCCCAGGATTCTTTCAACTGAATTGAAAAAATCTCTATGAAACTCTTGTTTTGTGGTAAAACTTTGTGTTCAAATGAACCAAAAAGTGACAAGACATCTCATTTTAAGAGGTTTTTAACAAAAAAAGTATTGTCATCTATTTAAAGAGATTATAGGAGATTTTTGGAAAAATTGTAATCAATTATGATTGATTATAATATATTATAATGTCACGAAAAGTGTCATCGTTTTAATGGATCATAAATCGTTTATACATCTAAATTTGGCGCATAGAATTAATTATAATTTTGATATAAAATGCTATTATAATTGTAATATAATCAATTATTTTCTCTTTTTTTGAGTGCGGGTGGAATCTTGGGTTCTCAATTAAAAAACGTACAATATTTTTTTAGTTTCGTTTTAAAGAATACAAATCTCGTTGCTTTAGAAACGACTGGAAACAGTTTCGACAATCCAAACATAACTTTCACCGCAACAAATGACTCAGTTACATTGAACGATGAAGGCATAGAAATTTTCAATTCGACATGCAGAAGCGACTGGAGCTATCAGCTTGTAAACACGGTACCCGCGGGCGGGTTTTCCCCTGGGTCGGTTGCGGGAAATGCTCCCATGACGGTAAAAGGACTTTTACCAGGTCGTGTTTACTCGATGAGTGTAATGGGTAACTGGAGCTCATCTACGTGTGGAACTGCAAACGGAGCTGAAGAAAATTTGATTTCAAATCTCTGCACAGGTTAGCATTTCTCTCAAAGATATAATAAAGAGGAATCATCAATAGAACAAATGGCTTTTTGTAAATTTATAATTTTTATTGCAAGTATTGGTTGCCGTTTTGTCTAATTTTTGATCTAGAAAAACTCATTAGATTATTTAGATCATAAGATTAATAAAAGAGTGTGAAGAATTTTACATAGTGTATCAGTCTAAAAAATATATAGTTTCAATGCATAAAAAATTATACAAATGATAATACAAACTGAATTGTTCGTATCAGGGTTAATATTCCGACTGATCCTTGATCACAGATGGAATACGGTTTAAACTTTTCAGATCATCAATATTTATCGCATAAAAATACCGTTAAAAATTGCCTTTTTGAAAGTCAAAGTTTTTCTTCTCAAATTTGGTGCTGGTACTTTCGTGAGGCTATTACAAGCAGTTCATCTACATACATGTACTTTTGTCATATAACAGACAATTTTTCAGCATTTCTGCACTTTGAGCATGTCTGGTTATAGATTTACCAACTCCAATTTCCGTTTATAAGTTTTTGTTCACCTGTTTTCTATTTACTCGGCTTAAAAGGTTTCAGACGGTGTTTGTAATTGTTTTGAAGTGGACTCGGATTTTAGTGAAACAATTTTTTTTCGGTTCAACAAGTGTCAGCTTAAGTTTTTTATATTCTTATATCGATGCTTATGATTCAGAAATTCCCTTCTCTTGACTGAAAATTTATTCAAGACCAAACTGAAACAAATATAAATAATAAAATTTTGCTGGATAATTTTTTTTCGGAAAATTAGTTTTCAAAATTTGTGATTTTTGTTTCTGCGTCTTGTATTTCATGTTTAGCTCCGCCACTGTGTATGAGTATTTGTTTCCTCAAAAAAATAGAAAAGCTATTAAATCAAACTCGACAAACTTCAAAAAAATTGTATGCTTAGCTTTTTTTGATAAAAAAAGTTTTTCTTCTTTATTTATGAAAACTCATAAACTCATTTTTTATGAAAACCAACTTATAGGCCAAAGCTCTTCTACAAATGCTGCGTTCCTGTTTTTTTTTCTGTTCATTGGTATCATATATTTTTTGTGTCACTTTTCGAAATGGGTTTGACTGCTTAATTTTTAGCATAGTTTGGATTTGAAATCTCAATGCTGAAAGATTAATCATGGTGATCAAACGTATAATAGCAAAAACGTAACAGACTCACAATTTCACGTTCATAAATAGGTTTACACCGTGAGTTCAGATGAGCTGACTGAACATCGTTCAGATGAGCTGACATCGTAATTATGCACAAGCGATCAGCGACTGAAAATAACAAATACTTATGGACTTGAGGACTTAACGGCTGGTTACCAAAACACTTTTCCCAGCACGCATCGAGTATTTTGCATATTGCATTGCCCAAACAGCATGTTTTTTTTTCATTCTGTTTTGCGCAAATTATAACGTAAACAACAGGAATAAATAGTTGCTGTGCAAGAAGTTCGCAATATTCCCGCACCGAGCGCCCATGGATTCTAATCGATTGTAATGGATTCCCGAGAAAAAAATAATCGATTATAATCCATTACGGATGGAAAATTCAGACCACGAAATCGATTATATTGCCATTATAATCGATTTGTTTTTGAGAAAAATAATCCATTATAATCCATTATAATCGATTATAATCCAATGTTTTTGTCACTGAAATCGATTATTTTGTCAAGAAAATCCATCATAATCGATTATTTATGAGGTAACAAAATCCATTATAATCCATTATAATCGATTATAATCGATTATTTATGAGGTAAAAAAAATCCATTATAATCCATTATAATCGATTATAATCCATTTTAGTTAGCTAATTCAGCGATTCTATTTTTAGTTCTAATTATGCCTGGAAGAAAAAGGCAAGTTTAAAGATGTAAAAATACAAAACTGCAAATATACGAAAACATGCACATACATAAAATTCAGGGAAAAACATCACAATTTTAACCATAATAGCTGCCTGCTCCGACCAATTAATTGAAATAAATGTTTCCGAGAAAGACAACCACCCGCCGCTGGTAAAAGTAAAAACTGGTGAGTGATCGTATCCCGGGTCGAGGTGCAAAATTGATTTTAAAATTTTAAAATAATTTTACGAATGACTCATGGTACCTGGGTACACTAATAAATGAGCACAACAAAGCTAAATTTACATGTTTTGTCTCAAAATGTCCTTTTTGAGGTCGCAATTTTTTATAATTTTTTGATCGAAAATTTAAAAAAAAAATGTAAAAATATGAAATATTGTGAAAAAAGGCAATCCGAACTATAACAACCAAGTAACATTGTAAAACAAGATAAAACTCTAAGTGATGGCCGCCGAGCGTCTAAAGATTTTAATCGATTATAATGGATCATAACTCAATCTCAAAAAAAAAAATCGATTATAATCGATTATAATCGATTATAATGGATTTTATTGCTTCAAAAAAGTGTCATTCATTATAATCGATTTTTAATGGATTATAATCGATTATTTTGTAATTTCATAGACACTGTCTATATAATGACAATATAATCAATTAGGATCCGTGGGAGCTCGGTGCTGTTTTCAACCACAAAAAATTAAGGCTCATTCCTTCAAAAAAGGGAAAAAATTGTTTTTAGGTAAAGATCGCAGAAAAACTGTTCTAAAAAAGTTTTAGCATTAATAGAACAAAATCTGACCTGAATTTTGAAAATACATACAATTTAAAAAATTTTAAAGCTAAATTAATTAACCAAATTCAATTAAAACTAAATTTAGCATATTCAAACTAATCGATAACTAATTCAAGCGTAATCAAGTTCAAAGTTTTCAAATGCATATCATTGGGTCTGCAGAATTTAATCTAAAACTTGCGACATGAGACTAGAACCCGTTACAGATTAAAGGCTACAACCAAAATATCCCCCCACTCTAGAAAATAAGAACGTTCCCATACTTAGGTCTCAAAATACCCAAAATACACAAACGCCGTTAAAAAGAGGGTCGGAACAATCCGTTAAGTTACTTTTTATTGGACAGTGTAACTTTGATCCATTTCAGATGGATCAACCTAAGACTCGCCTTATCTCAACATAACAATCATAGAACACACTCGAGAAAATTAACTTAGGAACTCACATGTTGACGCACTCGAGTATAAGGAGTAATTAAATTAATGAGCAACTCGAGAATTAAATAATATAACTTGAGTAGTTCAATACTAATCGGTTTTCATAAAGGAAATAAGTTTAGACTCTAGCATTGAAGTTTTTGTCTGAACCATTGGGACACTCCAGCTGTTCACCTTTCCGTTGAAGGTTCACTCTAGTTCAGTTCTAGACTTTAATCTAAAACTTTTTCAAGTCTCGGCTAAAACATTTCGGTACTCCCTGAGTAGCATTATTTTAGGGAGCAAACATTATGAGGCCAAACTGTGCACAGGATAGGAGCACAATTTTGTGTCTGTATGTTCTTGTATGACAAGTCATAAAATATGTTCCAAAATGTAAGTGGATTCCACAAACAAAATTTCAGTGGATTCCGCATACATATACCTGTAAGGTAAACTTTGTCGGCACATTTGTTTTGTTGCGGGTTCCGCATCAAGCAAATATAGCTAGTTGCTCAGTAAGTGGATTCCGCAAAATCTAAGTGGAATTCGCAAATGTAAGTGGAATCCGCAAAATTTGTATTAGAGCGCGACAGTTTGTTTTTCATAAATTTTATATCATTTGTTTGTAGTTTCCTTAAACTATTCTAGATTCCGCAATTACTGTTGCGGATTCCGCAAATTCGCCTATTTTTGGAGCAATTTTGAGCGGTACAATGATTTAGGTATTTGTTTGTGAAATCCAAAACAGCATAGAAGATCAAAAAAGTAGCAATGTTGCGGATTCCGCGACAGATCTGATTTTGGTCTGTTGCGGATTCCGCGTACAATGCAGAGAATGCACAGTTTGGCCTCGTAATGAAAGAACAAATGTCTTGGTATCCTGGCAACGTTTTGACCATTTCGATTTCCCTTTATTGTTCACGAAAACTTGTTTTTTTTTTTATTTAAAAAACTCTTCCGCTTCATACAAGATTCAGTACGAAATGATAAATTTGGCCTCAACTCATTCTGTTTACGCAGAAAGTAGCGTGGAAATACCTTTTACGCATTTTTGGTCAAATGGAGAAGATTGCAAGCAATAATTATTCCATAAAAGCTACTTTGACAAATTAAAAATCATACAATTTCACAAAAAAAATCAGCAAAAGAATCAGTGGTAAGATGTCAAGTAAGTGTTTTCTTACCTTGTATTCAAATCATCATTTTTAAAAACATTTTTTGTCTCACAATCCGTTAACCAAAAAAATCTATAAATTTCTGAACAAAACCAAACTTCTCTTTAAGAAAAAAATGTTCGATGAAAATTGTATTGATTTGCAATTGCTCTGTAAATCATAAGTTGCATCAACTATCATCGCAAAAAATAATGATCAAACAAACAGAATGGTTGATAGGGCGTTATTATGATAACCCACTATCGAGGTGACAAAAGTCCGACACACCTGTAGAGAAAACAACCCCTCTGTTACAGAACAAAAAATGCTCATTGAAGATTATAGTGACTTTCAAGTGCTCTTTCAAATCAGAACTGGCGTCAATTATCATCGCAAAACAAGTAATTCAAATGAAGCAGAATGGTTGGAAGGCTCTAACTTGATAAAACACTGATAGTGACAAATAACCAACCTCAACTCACAACTTTCTCGTGTCATGTAACAAAGTCGGAAAATACCAACTTTTATATCTAGAATGTTATGAGGGATCAGAAAAAAAACAATTTTTCATGTACGCAAAATTTCAATGCAACAAGAAACATAAAAAGAAATTTAAAAAAAACATCAAACACTATCAAATGCAAAATGATTACTCCCTCGTCCAGAAAGAATGCAACAATTCAACTCTTCTCAACGAAGCTCAAATCAAATTAGAGCACGCAAATTCCTACAATGACTAAAAAACACTCTGAATATTTAATAAAACAAACCCATACCACAAACTTTCGTTCCCGAAAATCTAACATATGTAATCCCGCAATGCACAAACAGACGGGCCCAAAGAGCCCTGAGAATTATTCGATCCCTCATCACTTAAAACAGACTCATCACTTAAAACAGACTCATCACTTAAAACAGACTCATCACTTAAAACAGACTCATCACTTAAAACAGACTCATCACTTAAAACAGACTCATCACTTAAAACAGACTCATCACTTAAAACAGACTCATCACTTAAAACAGACTCATCACTTAAAACAGACTCATCACTTAAAACAGACTCATCACTTAAAACAGACTCATCACTTAAAACAGACTCATAACTTAAAACAGACTCATCACTTAAAACAGACTCATCACTTAAAACAGACTCATCACTTAAAACAGACTCATCACTTAAAACAGACTCATCACTTAAAACAGACTCATCACTTAAAACAGACTCATCACTTAAAACAGACTCATCACTTAAAACAGACTCATCACTTAAAACAGACTCATCACTTAAAACAGACTCATCACTTAAAACAGACTCATCACTTAAAACAGACTCATCACTTAAAACAGACTCATCACTTAAAACAGACTCATCACTTAAAACAGACTCATCACTTGAAACAGACTCATCACTTAAAACAGACTCATCACTTAAAACAGACTCATCACTTAAAACAGACTCATCACTTAAAACAGACTCATCACTTAAAACAGACTTATCACTTAAAACAGACTCCACCAACTCGATATTCCCTAACCTCACTTCGCCAAGACTCGTAATTTTAATTTCCGAAGCTGACAAAGCTAATGTTTTTAGAGCACCGGCAAATATTCAAGTAATCCCAGAACAAACCCATACCCCAGAAAACTTCCAGAATAGTGTTTCCTCAATTGGAAAAACAATTAAAAAATTATTTAATAGCCCACCGGTTAAAATTCCATTATTTTTCCTGTCGAACTCATCAATTTTACGATCATACAAAACGTAGCGTTCAATCATCATGTCAAAGTTATGGTCATAGCAGACCACCCGCAATCGGAGTTCCATGAATAAAAATCGATTATAATTGAGTTTCCTTGTCAGTGTCCACAAAAGTGAAAACAAATCGATTATAATCAATTACAAATGGATTATGATATTACTATTTTTCCAGGCAACAAAATCCTTTTTTCATCCATTATGATCAACTTTTTTTCACTTTTGTGAACACTGACAATGAAACTAAATTATGATAGATTCTTTCCACTTTACTGGGATAACGATCTTCAACACACACAGTCTTTTCTACGTTTTAAACTAAGTTGGTTACGTTGGTTACTTGTTGTTCAATTTAATTTTCTTCTGCCTAACTTTGATATTTTTGTTACTTTTTATGTTACTCAAAAACTGAATTTTGTTCCTTTCAATAATTTTGTTTAATTATTAGAAATATTAGGGGGGGGGTAAAGTTGGAGGTGGAAAAATCCGCCTTTCATTACCCCCCCTAGCGTTTGCCCATTTACAACAACCCCCTACCCTCGGGGGTTCAGTGGGGGTGGGTTCATGTGGGAGATGGGGGTGGGTTCAGGTGGGGGTATGTGGGTTCAGGTGGGGGTATGTGGGTTCAAGTGGGGGGGGGGGGTATGTGAGTTCAGGTGAGGGGTTCAGTGGGGGGAGTGGAGCAAACGGGCAAACGTTACCCGCACCGAGCGCCCATGGATTCTAATCAATTATAGGGGATTCCCGAGACAAAAATAATCGATTATAATCCATTACGGATGTAAAATTCAGACCACAAAATCGATTATATAGCCATTATAATAGATTATTTATGAACAAATATAATCCATTATAATTGATTGTAATCCATTATTTTTGTCACTAAAATCGATTATTTTTTCCAAGATAATCCATTATAATGGATTATTTTGAAATTAAAATCCGTTATAACCCATTATAATTGATTATAATCCATTTCATTTTTAGAACTAAATTCGATTAATTTTGCAAGTTTTTGCAAATTTTGCGAGAAGTTTGCAGAATTTATGCCCTGTTTTTTACTAAATGCCATGTCTCAACTTCGTCCCCTCGCCCCCTCAAGCTTTCTTACCCCCCCCCCCCCAGCTAAAGGGGCAGGGTAAACTGGAGGGGGGAGGGGTAAAAGGTGGGAGGGGGGTAAACTGGTGGGGATAGTAAACTGGTGATTGGTAGTATACTGGGTACTGGGGGCTTAACTGGCTGGGGGGGGGGGGGGGTAAAATGAAGTGCTGAACTGCGATGAACTAGAAAAAGTTGAGACAAAAATCATATGAATTTTTCTTCTTAAATGTAACATTTTATGAAACATAACACGTAGCAACTACACTAAACAGGAATTGAGATAATTTTGAACAAAATTGTAAATTTCATGAATAACCCCTCGAAAAAATCCATTAATCGATTATAATCGATTACAATGGATTTTATTGGGATAAAAAATATTAGGATTATAATCCATTTTTAATGGATTATAATCGATTATTTTGTCATTTTATAGAAGCTGACCATATTATGACAATATAATGGATTATGATCCATGGGCGCTCGGTGCGGGTAGGGGGATTGAAGGGAAGCAAAGGGGGACAAACGTTGGGGGAGGGGGGGGGGGGTGAGAGCTCATTGGAATCTTTTTGCAATTTGAGTTTAGGTTTTGAAATGCATTAGGCCAGGCCGTACAGTCGCTTTGCAAATTTTCCGCATTACTCACTTGATAAACGCTGAAAATCTTGCAAAATTTTGCTCAACGCGCGTAACAAAAATAAAGTGGAAAATATATCCATTTTAATGTGATTTCCTACCTATTATAAAATCCATTATAATGGATTCAAAATTAATTATATTGCATTTTATTTTGGCGAGAAAAAAATGGATTTATTGTCTGAACGTAACATGGGAATATTTACAACTTTGTAGACCACGAAAATCCATTATAATTGATTTGTTTTCAATTTTCTTAAATGCGGGCATAGCACGCATAAACATGGCCTCAAAAACATCTCTATAACACGCGGCTTTAAATCGCCCACGCTCAGCTCATTTCTCTCACGCTTCCCACAATATTAATAATTTTATCAAACATCAAGGCGAAACGAGATTTTTGTCAACGAGCATCGTCTTCATCTATGTATCAAATGGAACTCGTGTTTAACTATCAACAATCCATTAGGTTTGCTGTTATTAGATCAAATCTAAGCACCTTAAATTTATTTGTTGATGCTCAGATATCTGGCAAAAGAAACCCAACTTTGAATTTATCACTTACGAAGACCATCAGGCGCGGATCTAGGATTTTCTCAAGGGGGGGGGGATTTTCAAAAACAATTTGAAAATTTTGTCGTCCTTTTTTAGGTCGACCAAATTGATTTTCTGAGCTCTCCCAAATCACTATAAAGACCCCATTTCGACCAAATTTTCTGCACCGCAGCCAAATTTATCAAAAAACAGGCCAAGAAAGCGTTCTTAAGCACTTTTTGGAAAATATTGACCAAAAAATTGCGTTTTTTCGGCGCATGCTCTCCCCTGAAAATTAGTATAAAGTGGCGCCAAAGGGGCTTTTAGAAAAATTTTAGGGTCGTCAGCCAAAAATGGATATCTCAAAATAGTACAAAGGGGAGACCCTTTGGGTCGGCAGGGGGTCGAATCCCTGACAAGAGGGGGGCGTCTGCCCCCCCCCCCCTAAATCCGCTATTGAAGACCATCACGCATGCTGATATCACCAGAATGGTCAAGGTTATGATAATGAAAACGAAATTCACAATCAACTAAGATATTTTTTTGTCAGATCAAATGGTTTTTTTAAATATAAATACCACTCAAATTGAATCCTTGGATTTTGCATGAGGATTTTACACAGTTAATATTTAATCCTTGGATTTTGCGTGAGAACCAAAAAAGGTTTGATTCGTTTTTATCAACATACCCACATGATTTCAATTCAATTGCAAGTTTCTGAAGCCCATTGAGGGAGATGTCAACTTAACGAACGAGATTCAATTAATTGCTAAAGTGACGCATACACACAAATGATCAGTTCATTCAAAATTATCATTCATGTATTAATCCGGTTAATCAACCACAGCACCGCTATCATTTTTATAACAAAAAATATATTTCACTTTTTGTTTCTATATTTGACGAATATCATCAAGAATTTTCAATTTTTGGCACGCTATGAAACTATTGGCCTCTCAAACATCTTTCCTCTGTCCATGTTTGAGAGGCCAATACTATCAGTCCAGCAATGTTGTTTTGTCATCCGCTGGAAAGGGTTTCAGCCCGCCATTATTAAATTGTTCGAACAACACCATCACGAAAAATATAGCCACGTATAACAGGTCACATCTTTGCACTCATATTCAACACACAAATATAGCACTTCTTGTTTCATGGCCGCACTCAACCGAAACTAAAATCTTTCGATTGCTAGCATTTTTTTCATGAGGTACTAGTAATTATTAACTATCCACGAAAAAGTTTTGTCCCAAAACCACGAAAATACTAATTTTCCACGTAGAAATTCAAAATTTGCGTGACCAATTCCTTAAATTTTTTGTATGACAATGTAAAATTTGCATATTTCAGAATGCACCTTAGCTTGATGAATGATCACTTCAATCACGTTTTAGAAACAACAAATTTCATACTAGTTTTTGTAAACTTCAATTTCAAAATTTCTCTTCACCCATAATGAAAAGAATGACTAGCAACTAACGTTAATCTTTCCTTTCTTGGGCCTCAATATAGCGCTATATACCAAAACTGCTCTCGCATATATAGCGAAAACCACATAATTTATTTTTCCGATTAATAAACGACCACAAAACAAAAAAGACTGCTCGTAGCTGGGCGAAGCCCTGAATGTTCCGACTGCCTTTTAAGGTCGATGGAGCAGTAATAACATGAAAAAAATGTTTAAAAAAATAAAATATATTTTTGATAAATTTGAAATTTTTGAAAAAATCTCCCCCCCCCTCCCCCACACGCCATATAAGTACCAAGTGATAGATATCGCTTCTAGTAGCAAAACTTTTTTGGTAAATAAGCTTACTTTATCCAATTTGGAACAAATCACAAGACGGATTAAATCTCCGCTTACACGTTAATAGCGCAAAATGTATCGCGCGTTAATGATGCCAAATTGACCAAATTGGCAATTTTGAAACCCCAAAACGTTACAAAAAAGTTATCAAGGGTGAAATATTGTTTCAAAGTTAGGCTCAGGTCAAAAATACCTTTTGAATGATTTTTAAAAACTCCGTCATAAATGGCTAGTTAAAAAGTCGAATTTTGTCTGAAGAAAACAACTAGCCCGAGCACAATTATTCCGTTGCTTTCGTTATGAAAGTCGGAACCATAAGAATTAATCAATCAACGCATTAATCAAACCCAAATTTTTTTATTTAAGGCCAAGTCAAATATCAAAGCTTTCAGTCAAACCGAGATAGGTGCAACCCGTTTGAAGTTTCATGATTGTTGTTGCTTTTTACTTTGTACTCTGATTGTAATTTTTTGTTCCGACTTTCATAACGAAAATAACGAAATATTTGAGCACGGGTTTGTTTTTTTCTTTAGACAAGTTTCGAGTTTTCAATTAGCCATTTTTGATGAAAACTTTTATATCATTCAATAGATAATGGTGTCTTGAGCTTAAATTTGAAAAGATATTTCATCTGTGATCCTTTTTCGTAAAGTTACGGAGGTTTAAAGATTGCCATTTTGGCCAATTTCGAACAAATAACGAGCAATATATTTCGCACTATTAACTCGTCAGCGGAGATTTGATCCGTTTTAGAAATCGTTCCAAATTTGTTGAAGGAAGCTTATTTGGCACCATAATTGATTTGTTACTAGGAGCAAAATCAATCACTTTGTACTTAATATGGCGTGGGGGAATGATTATCACAATAAAAAAATGTTCTTATTTTTTTTCATGTTATTACTGCTCCATTGACCTCAAAAGAAAAAAAGGCAGTCGGAACATTAAAGACTCCGCACTGATTCAAGCAATCTTCGTTATTTTGACTAACCAATCAGATCCCATGACTAACGCTAAATTTCTTTTTGTAAATATAACTACCCTAAATAAAATGAATTCAGACAAGGAAATAAGAGCAGGATTACGAGCAGGGGTCTAGTAAACAATCTTCACCTCTTTCAAGAAAGGAGGGGTTGTTGAGTAGATCAAAATGCTCGATTTTCGACCAATCAGAATGAAATAAAATTAGAAATCTCATTAGAAAGCTGAGTGTTAATTTACTGTTTTTGTTTATAAGGGTGAAGATTCTCAAGTAGGTACCATAAGGGGTGGAGATTGTTAAGTAGCCCGGGTTGACCAAAAATCTTAACTATACAATTTTCTTATACGGAAAAACGCTACTCATACACTTTTCATGCCATTCCATAAGTACAAAAAATTGCATGAAAACTCTATGATTAGTGATTTTTCATATACTGAAAGTGTATGACTAGCATTTTTCCATAAACCAAAAGTATTGATTTTTTACATTTTCATTTCTAAAAATTTTTGGTTGGGTTCATAACCAAACACAAGTGACAAAAACCTTGGTTACTCAAGCGTAAAGTAACCAAAGGTTAGACCGTGTCGCATAAAAACTCACAGGAATCCGCCTGAAAAGTCTCAATTCTGTCTTCCACAATAATCATAGTGAAAGTATCAAACTTTCAATTTTTGGTAAAAATTTTCAACGATGATTGTTTTTAAAATTTAAATTTTTGAATTATCAGACATTGATCAGGACATACATAAACATGCCATACAAAAGAAAAAGGAATTTTAGTGTTTTTGAAAAAGTTATTGAGCGAAAAGGAAAAAAAAACCAAAACTAGTGTATCCAAGACTAGGATATACACAAAATAGTTTAAATTTTGCACGCAAAAATTTCTTTTGAAAAATGTTTGTTTGAGTACAAAATTCAATTTGCGGTAGAAAAAAAAGCAGTAAAAATTTGTGGGGCCAATTTCAAAATAACTTTGTAAAAATTTTGTCGCCATCAAAAAAATGTTAGTCAAATACTTTCGATATATGGAAATTGTATGATTAGCATTTTTTTTGACAAAAAATTTTTCTATTTTATATAGTACGATGCGCGAAATTTATGCCAAAAGAAGAAAAAAGTTCTTCGAAAATTCGATGACTACATTTTAGCAAAATGTATGAAATTTGTAAGTCTAGTATTTTTTCATAGACTTAGGTTATGGAATTGTATGATTAGCATTTTTGGTCTATGGAGGTCAACCCGGGAGATCCACGAGCAGTATTACTGAAAAATCAGCACGAACCCAAACGTCCGAAAATAAATAGCAGCCTGACCAACAAACCGTGTCCTCAATCTGAAATTACTCTATGAAATAAATTTCGGTCCATCTCACTTTGCTATAAAAACTTCAATGGAGTGATCCCTTTCACTTCAAAATCCAACAGTTCACAACAAAAGTAACTGAAGCAAAACAAATTACCAAACTTAGTCTGGAAGTGATAGAAGAGCTGATACACTTGGTCAATCATTTTTCGTGTACACTCACAAATAGCTTTGTTTCAGCTCCTTCACCTCCGATATTAGGAACAAGTGCGATATATTCATATTATTCATATATTTACGTAGAGGTGTCATCTCCGTCGGGCGAGATATTTGATGGCATCATAGTGTCTTCCGTTTTTCCTGAGCCTCTCACATCATATACAACAGTTTCAGATTCGCATTATCTTACAACACAGAATTTGGATCGTGGCGTCAGGTATACGATATCCATAAGGGCTATTCTGGGGGGAAATTACAGTGGAAGTACCGACTGCAGAACTGCACCAACAGAACCATTGAAAAGCGAGGAGGTTCAATTTGTGGGTTGCACCGGTTAGTAACAGTTTCCAAAAAAGGATTAAAGTTAAACACTTTGTTTGAACCATGATTTTGAACAGAGGAGGATCTAAGGTTTTTTCAGGGGGATACCATTTTTTTAAAATTCTTTTTTTTAAGGTAGGCTGAATTGATTTTCCGAGACATCGAAAATAAAAATAACGACCCTACTTTGACCAAAATTTCCGAGCCGTAATTTTTTTTGGAAAAAAAAAACAGGTTAAAAATGCCGAGAAAATTGCAAGGATGGGCAGCCAAAAAGGATGTAAAAAAAACAAAAAGGAGCCCTTTGAGGTTAGCGGGGTTAAATCCTTGAGAAAGAAGCCCCGCTGCCACCCCCTATATCCTTTCTTGACCTTAATCCAAACTAAATATCAATATCTGACTATGGCGGCTGGCAATTTTTATCAATTTACTAAAAAAATGATTTAAAGGCAGTTGTACTGATTCTAGTATGCTTGCTGTTCCGACTTTCGAAACGAAAATGATGGAATAATTGTGCTCGAGGTGAGTTTTTTTCTTCAGACAAATTTCGATTTTTAACAAGCCATTTTTGACAGATTTTTTGTATCATTCAAAAGTTATTGTTGTCTTGAGCTCAATTTTGAAAAGATATTTTACGTGTGATCATTTTTCGTAAAGTTATGGGGGTTTAAACATTGCCATTTTGGCAAATTTTGGACAATTAACGCTAGACATATTTCGCGCTATTAACGTGTAAGCGGAGTTTTAATCCATCTTAGAAATTGTTCCAAATTAGTTCAAGGAAGCCTATATGCCACAACTGATTTGTTAATAGGAGAAAAATTTCTCACTTTGTATTTAATATGGCGTGTGTGGGATGTTTTTAAGAAAAAATCTCAGTTTTTTAAAAAATTTAATTTCAATTTAATTACATTTAAATTTTTCATGTTATTATTGCTCCTTAGACTTTAAAAGGCAGTCGGAGTATTCAGAGTTCGCTCTGATACAAGCAGTCTTGTTTTACAAGTCAACGAACGTAAAGAAGATAATTATTTAGATCGTGACACTTTTTTTTGTAGTTCGATACTTCATTTCTTTTAGTTATCTTCCTTCGTTTCAAGGAAGGCAAACTCCACTTTCAAACAGCAAAAATTATGGTCTCAAAAACGTGATTGATTTCTTGTTTCGATAGAGGATTTTTTTTAGACTTCCTTTTGGCGCAAAAAATATACCCAATGATCAGGGGCGTATCTAGAATTTTCTCGAGTGTAGGTGGGGGGATTTTCAAAAAATGTGTCAACCTTTTTTTAAGTTAAGTCAATTGATTTCCGAGCTCTCCCAAAGCACTAAAAAATGCAATGTTTTGGCCAAATTCTCAAAATTGTGTTTTTTTTGGCGCGTACTTACCCCTCACATTAAAGTTTTAGGGTTAGTCAGTCAGTCAAACATGGATATCTCAAAAAATTACGAAGGGGGAACCGTTGGTCAGCAGGCTGTCGAATCTTTGAGGAGGGGGTAGGCGTCCACCCCTTCCGACTCCTCTTATATCCATGCCCCTGCTTTTTATCCAGTTGCCTCAAAGTTGGTTAGTTTTATCAAAAAGAATGTTAATCATAATAATTTCTTGCAGTTCCAAGAGCTTTAGTTGCATATGTTTTTGTTTTTGAAATTCAAAGGAGGATTCTTTTCCCAAAAAAAATCAGCCAGTATTTTTTATATGTTTCGTTGCAATGACTGACTCTTTTTCAGCTGTCTGCTGGCTATGTTCAGCTATGTTTTTATATCAAAGCGGCAAAAAACAGAAGGACTTGTAAGGCTCTTAGAAAAAATGTTGAATAGTAACAATGAAGCTTTCAAGTCTTCCTTGTATCTGGTTTTTTTTAGATTAAAATTTTCCAAACTAAAACATTTTGATTATCTCACGTTCTTCAAGATGTTTTTGATAATTACGAATTATACAGTAGTGACTTCAATTATGAAAATGCTAATGTATTACCAGTTGTTCACTTTTTTTTAGTTTTCCAATTTTTCTCATTTCTCAATTTTTCATATTCACAAAAATTTTCCGGAGAGCTCAAGTTCAAGATGAATTGGAATTAGAAGATAATTTTTTTTTCTTTTCGAATACCGCAATATAAATCTGAAACGTCTAAGGTCACTACCAGTGAGTCTCTTTTTCTGTTTTTGGAGTCCATCTACAAAAAGTTTATAGAAACTCTAATACATTTTTGCAACGTTTACAAATTTATTCTTCTATATGATTTCCAGCAGCACAAAATAGTTTGCGGAAAAATAGCTCATATGTTTTGATTGTAAAAAATTTTAGAAGAAAAAGAGAAAAAATGTTTGATGTTGTTTTGTGAGTTTAATTGTGTAGTTTTATCATCTTTTTTAAACTTACTTTGGGCATGAGTCGCCGACCAGTTCCTGATGAACAATGTCCTGGACTGGGCGGCCCTTAATTTTTTGAGTGGTTTTTTTGAAAGTTCACTTCCATACGCGCAAAGTGTAGGTCAACTCTCGTTGAAACTTCTTGGTCTTGTTTTAAATTAACATCGTCCCAATATATAACGCCCCGCCCCATTTTTTACACCCCTTCACTTTACATCCCCCCCCCCCGGTTACACATTCTTGTTTGCATACACCCGTTCACAACCCCGCCCCCCATCTTTACTCCCCCAACCCCGCTTACATCTCCTCGCTTGCCTACCCCCATCTACACCCCCCCCCCACTACCGTACAACCTACTCCTCAAACCCCACTGGTTTCCATATTTACGGGAAGGGGCGGTTGTTGAGGGTATGAGCGGTGTGAAAACGGGGGGGGGGGGGGGGCGTTGAGGCGAACAGTAAATGAAGGGATTGAAGGGGGAGCGTAAACGCGGAGCAGGGGATTGGGATGACCAGTAATTGGAGAAGGGGGACGGGACACACGCGAACGAATAGAGATATAGGGAACGTTTAAAGCGCATTTTATATAAAAATGATTAGGCTGAGAATTCATGTAAGCCGCGAGTATAGCATAAAATAATGAAAATTTTGCAAATAACTGAAAAAATATGCAGATTATAATCCACTATAATCAGTTAAAACTATGATCGGCTATAACAAGAAATCTGTTAAATAGCGTGCTTTAATTATCATAAATTATAATACAGTACAGTTCCAATTCCTCATAATATCACCAAACACAGTCGCTTTTCAACTATAGTTTTTTTTGTTCAAGACGTAAAGATCTTTAGAGGTAAAAATGATAAGAATAGTTTGTTAAAAAGCCAAAATCTGTCAGAAAAAAACTTAACAAGCTTAATTATTCCGTCACTTTCTTCGAAAGTCGGAACAATAAACTTTTATCCGAACTTAATTTTTATCTGCTATTATTATTTTTCTTTATAACGGAAAAGGTGGGAAAGAAGTTTGTTTCAATGTTTTTTTTTTTAATTGCAAATCATGTAACATTTTCAAACGCAGCTAAAGTTATTCAGCACATATAGAAGCTATTTGGTCTGCCATAAGAAATGTGCAGAGCGTTTTATGTGGCGTTTTAAAGTTTCCAATTGGGTCAAACCTGTAATTTCTAAAACCCCATACTTTTACAAAAAATGATCACAAGTGAAACAAATTTCTTTTATTTTGAGCTCAAGAAAACAATATTTGTCGAATAGTATGAAACAAATTTGTCAAAAAGTTCGTTAAAAAGTAGAAATTTGCCTAGAAAAAAAAAACTGGCGGAACACAATTATTCTGTCATTTTCTCAAAACAATCGGAATAAAAAAATAAACTGTTTGTATCAGTGTTCTTTAATTGCCTATATATTAGTTTGATTAGAACTTCTAGGAACATTTAAAAAATTTAAGAAACTACAATTTGGTTTGAAGTTTTGAAATTTCATATATGACTTACTCAAAGGTTTTGCTTATAACAAATAACACATACAAAATTTCTGGACTAAAAACCTGGGCTCCTTATTGCTTAAAAACAAATTGTAGCTGATCAAAGCTCTGCCTAAAAAATTTGAACAAAGTTTTGAATTCTGGACCAATGTATCTGACAAATAGACAAAATTGAGCCAAATTTTTATAAAATTTATTGCTTGTTTGTTAAACTAGTTTAAACATAATCTCGAGTCACATATTTTTATGATTATTTTTACTATTGTTTGGTAATCTCAAAGGATTGTGAAAATTTGCTCAATTGAAAGCTGAATTAGTAAAATCAGTAACCTCATTGAACGTTTACCTAATGAACAATATTTTTTTTCATATGTTTATTCCAAAGTAGAATTGAATTTTGTAATACTTTTGGAAGGTTCTTGCATGTAAACTACACAAACTTTAAGTTTACTAACAAAGACTTAACTAGACAATTTAACTTCAAGCATACAGAAATTTCCCTACTTCCCATCTAGCGATCAGTTTTTGATTCACTCTTTTACATATTGAGAGAGGCCTGATCGGTATGTGGGAAGCAATCGGCATTTATTTCAAGCGTGCATCAAATTTTAAGCGTTAGTAATCAATTATATTATGATTTTCTTACCAGTTGTACTAAAAACGAGAAAAAAAATGATTTTATTCAGTTAATGATCGATTTTGATCTCTCTTTTAAACTCAAATTATAGTCAATTAAAATAAATTTCAATCTTTTATATTCAATCATTAATCCATCTTTTTTTGATACAATTATGAGTGATTACAATTGATTATAACTGATTATTTTAATCCCGTTTTCTAATTCAACTTTATGCTTTTCGTAAACGGTGGCTTAAATGGAAATTGAGCAAACAGCTTTAAAAGCTTACAATTGACTTCATAATCTTTAATTTCTTAATTTCTTCTCTGCTATAGTTGTTTTATGAAGCACGTTTTAAGTTTCTTCACCAACAAAATATCAGCACTGAAATATTTGGTAATTTTAACTTTCACCCACCGCTAGATTTTTTCAATTAATATGAAAAGATCTTTATGAAACTTTTGTTTCGTGGTAAAACTTGTGCTCAGATGAACCAAAGTGTGACAAATCATCTCGCTTTGAGATATTTTCTTATTGATAGAAAAATAATTACTCATAGGATATAATCAAAAAATACTTTTGGCATGACAAAGTTTTCACAAACTAAGAGATTATAATATATTAATAAGTTAATTGCAACAATAAAGCTACTTCACTTCAAATTTTAGGGATTTGTTATACCGCACAAAATACGAATTGACAGAAAGCTGTTAAATATCGTGCTTTAATTATCATAAATTATAATACACTACAGTTCCAATTCCTCATAATATCACCAAACACAGTCGCTTTTCATATATAGTTTTTTTTTAGACGTAAAGATCTTTAGAGGTAAAAATGATAAGAATAGTTCGTTAAAAAGCCAAAATCTGTCAGAAAAAAAGATAACAAGCTTAACTATTCCGTCACTTTCTTCGAAAGTCGGAACAATAAACTTTTATCCGAACTTAATTTTTGTTTGCTATGATTATTTTTCTTTATAACGGAAAAGGTGGGAAAGAAAATTGTTTCAATGTTTTGTTTTTGTTTGATTGCAAATCATGTAACATTTTCAAACGCAGCTAAAGTTATTCAGCACATATAGAAGCTATTTGGTCTGCCATAAGAAATGTGCAGAGCGTTTTATGTGGCTCGAAAAAAATTGGTTTGAAATTTTTGCTTCATAGACAAAAGACTGGGTTAAAAAAGCGTTCAAAAAATGTGAATCAATGATGATATTATTAAAGCTGCAATATTACCTTTTTGATACAAAAATGAGTTTACCCATACGCTATTCCCCACACGCTATTTAAATTACAAACTATTTATATACTTACCTCGCAGAGAAAAGCTAAATAGAAACAGCTCGCCTCAATTTTCTTGAAACGCCCTTTATTACCGATTAAAGCTCCACTTGCGCGTTGCTAACAAGAAATATATTTGGTGAAACTGGTAATTTTTAAACCCCCATTTTTTTTACAAAAAGTGATCGCAATCGAAACAAATTTCTTTTATTTGAGCTCAAGAAAACGATATTTGCCGAATAATATAAAATTTTTGTCAAAAAATTAGTTTAAAAGTCGAAATTTGTCTAGAAAAAAAAACCAGGCCGAACACAATTGTTCTGTCATTTTCTCAAAACAGTCCTAACAATAAAGAAAACTGTTTGTATCAGGGTTCTTTAATTGCCTATTAATTAGTTTGCTTAGAACTTATTGCAACATTTCAAAAATTCAAGAAATTACAAATTGGTTTGAAGTTTTGGAATTTTCCATATGACTTATTAAAAGATTTTGCTTTTACCAAAAACATATTGTCTGGACTAAAACGCCTGGACTCCTTACCGCTGAAAATAAATTTGTGGCTGATCAAAGCTCTGCCTACAAAATTTGAATTGAAGTTCTGAATTCTGGACGAATGTATCTGAAAATTAGACAAAATTGAACCAAACTTTGATAAAAATTTTGATTATTTGTTAAACTAGTTTAAATACAATCTCGAGTCACATAATAGAGGGACCGAATAATGAAAATTGTTTTTCAGTCATTTTTAGCCAATCAGATTTGTGTAATCAAAATCTCAAAAAGTTCGCGAAAAACTCAAATTTAACTAATAAATGCAGGCCACTACGTTTAATTCTGTCTGATTAAAAATTAGGCAGAGTACAGATACAGGAATTTTTGCCAGATCAAAGATGCATTCGAAATACTAACTACTTTTTTTAGATACCGATAAAAAAAATTTGAAATTAAAATACGCAAAATTTTTCGAATATACACGGACTGCGCATGCTATAAATCATTTTCTGCTAATTTTGGTTTCAGCTCAGTGCAAAAACCATTCAGCGAATAGGAACTTTTTCTTATTCTGATTGGCTGATTTTTTTCCATCTTTGGGCACCAGAATCGTGAGAATAGCCCCTTTTATTTGTCTAGTTAATGGCGAGTGTGAAATAGTGGTTGTCTAATTATAGACCGCTCCATTCACACATATTTGGATAAAACAGCGTGCCACAATTCTTGTTGGCTTGGTTTCTGATTCGGGTTTATTTACCCCTTAAGAACTAAAAGAAGGAAATTAACCCTGCGTTTATCATTCTAATTTGGCCAAATGAGCAATTTTCAAGCCACTAAAATTGTATAATTTTATAAACGAGACTGCTCATATCAGGGCACAACCTTGAATATTCCGACTGCCCTTTAAATGGACTCGAATAGTTTATGGGAAATTAATTATTACAGCCTCAAGTCAATTTGGAAGGATTTTGTAGTTCAGTATAATAAGCCATGTGTAAATTATAAAAGGAGCAGTTCAGACAGACTCGTGGCAGGTTAATATAGAAGTGAGCACATAAACTGGCCCCATGCAAATCAAGTTTTTGATCCCCCCGAGAGACCAGAGTTTTGTATAATTGGGCTGAATAAAAAAAACTAACCCGAGCATATATATTGCTCGTTTTTTTTCGAAGTCGGAACAAAAGTTATGACACGTCAAGCACTTGAGCTCAAAATATCAGCATGATCTTTCAGTTTGCATGAAAACTTAAATCTAAAATTGCGATTTGAGACATTGACTCTTTACCTTTTCCCGCTCCACATTTGAGTTTTTTCTAGTAAATATTCTGCTAACAGTGCCTGATCGTCACAACAATTGGAATGCAGACTAATTAGACCACGACAAACATGTTTGATCCCAATAGTTGACCTTGTGAAACCTCTCGTTACACCATAAAGCCGGAGGGAAAAGAGCACAAACAAAAGTTTTTGTGCAGAAACAAAAGTATCCAATCTCGAATGTTTAAGAACTAAATCATATGGGCGATGGAGAAGGGTCAAAATAAAAGAAATGATCTCCATCATCACTTTAAATTTAATCGGTTTATTTTTTAGAGCCACCTGATCCCAACATAACAACCGAGGTTGATGGCGGAAATGTAACAGTTAGAGTGCATAATCGACCCGAAAACTTTGACAAATGGAGTTTGGAATTGAATTACCGTTGTAACAACACATACTGTTATGATTATATCATTGACCGCTCTCGCTACGAAAGGGCGAATTCGACTATTTCAAGCTACCAATTTGAAGTAGAGCCAATATACGGTGTCAACTACGGAGTAGAAGTCAATTTGTTTTTTGGCGTTGATGGGTACACGGAATGTGACAACAGTTGGGAAGCAGATTCGAGAGGCGACATGGTTTTTTCTTTTGGTTGCAACCGTGAGTAGATTTTAAAATAACTGGGCTTTTCAATTATAAAAACGAAAATACGGCTATGGGCAAATGAGCACAACTCGATAATATTACAAATTAAGAAGATAGTCCATAACTTGACATTTAATAATTGTCAAGCAACAAAATTTAGATTTTTAATGAGTCGTGTACTTTTTTCAGGATTTTAATTTTGCTTAAATTTTATTGCGCATTGAAATTTTTTGGAATTGGGTTTTCGCTATTTGTTTTTCGATTCCCATTTAAATTCAATTCAAAGTCATTTGGAAACGTTTTGACAAATTACAAAACAAAACGCAAATGGAGCAAAAACAACGTGATTAATTTTTAGTTTCAAATTGGAACAAGACTGCTCGTATCAGGGCCAAGCCCTGAAGTTTCCGACTGCCTTTTAAGAACTATGAAACAGTAGTAACATGACAAAATTGATTGTATTAAAAAAAGTAAAAAATTTTTTAAAACGAGATTTTTTGTGAAAACCATCCACCCACACGCCATATAAAATACAAAGTTATAGATTTTGCTCCTATTGACAAATCAGTTATGGCATATAAGCTTCCTTGAACCAATTTGGAACAATTTCTAAGACGGATTAAATCTCCGCTTACGCGATAATAGCGCGAAATATATCGCGCGTTAATTGTCCCAAATTGGCCAAAATGGCAATCTTTAAACCCCCGTAACTTTACGAAAAACGGTCACAGGTAAAATATTTTTTCAAACTTGAGCTCAGAACAACAATAGTTTTTGAATGATTTTAAAAAAATCCGTCAAAAATGGCGAATTAGAGAGTCGAAACTTGTCTGAAGAAAAAAAACACACAATAAGCACAAATATTCCATTACTTTTGTATTAAAAGTCGGAACAATGAATTGTTTGATTTCTTTTCTGAATATTTCAAATTAAACTGCTTTTGTATACTTAAGTTCAGTGACATTCTTCCAAGTTAAGGTCTTTTCGCTTATACCCCCTCCCATAAATGGATTAATTTGGCAATTCAAATTTCGATTTGAAATTGGAAGCGGAAAAACGAGTGAAACAAACAATTATATACCACTCGCGTTCAATTAGCAATTGCTCGATTAGGGAAGCATAAGTATGTGGCAAATTGGTGGCCTCCCTCATACTTGAGGGACCGAATGCTTGAATTTAATTCAAACTTACTTTCAGCCAATCAGAAATGAGTATTCAAAATCTCAAAATAAATCGCGAAAATCTCAAAGAAAGAATCCTAGTCATTAGTGTTAGTATTGCCGATTAGATAATACGCAGATGAGTTTTGAAGTTTGAAAACTTTTTATGATTTTGAACTCATTAATCTTGATAATTTTTTGAATATTAATGCGGTTGTAACCCGCAATTTGTAACATTTTTGATTATTTTCCACTGATTTAATTTATTTTCTGCAAATATTGATTTCGATTTTGTGAGAAAAGCATTAAGCCAATAGAAATGCTTAGCGATTTTGATTTGTTGGAATTTTTCATGCATTCGGTCCCTCAAGTATGAGAACCTTCCCCTGGCAAACTTATCACAAGGTATCCTAATCGAGCAGCTGCTAATTGTACGCCAGTGCTTGTTTCACTCGCTTTGGCCTTTTATTTTCAACTCAAAATTTGAATTGCCAAATATTTCCATTTAAGGCACGGTATAACCGAAAAGACCCCAAGTTGATGTTGCTTCTCTATACTCTTTCATGGCAAAGTGAAACTTTTCGTCAAGGTGCCTTGCGTGCCGTGCCCATTTCTTGAAACAGTTTTCTCAATCAACAGAAAAGTGGAGATAACTAATGACGACATGCCTTTAAAGCTGAAGTTTTGTTTTAAAAATCCAATAAAAACACTCCGACTGGTCCAATTAGTTTTATTGGTTTTCTTTGTCAAAATGGAAGATCCAAATGGTTTTATCCATTGGTTCTTATTCATTGCAAACGATGACTTTCCAGTTTGATAATGACAAGTGATTATAACTAGCCCGATGATCCAGAGTGATGTTATTGTACTTTTCTAATCAAATACCTGAACTTTAATGACTTTTTGCCATTACTGATCTGCACACATTGAGAAAATTTTCGTAATAAATGGACACGCAAGAAAATTTAAATGAACTTAAATGTACAATATAATCTTTACTCGCGCGAATATTGAGAAAAACTAAAAGTTTGATGCTTTGATTATGAGCTTATGTTTTTAGATTTATAGATAAATGCGAAAGTCTCCAGCAGAGAGCAGAAAAAAATTAAAACAGCATTTTTTTAAGACAGCCACCTTCCCTTTTCCTATAAAACACTTTTGATTGATTTCAAGTGGCTGGTGCTAGCATATTTTTAGGTTGAATGAATTTTTGAAAATTGTGAAACACTCAAAAACCGCTGAAAATTATGTCTATATGGAGAAACAGTAAGCCTTGATTTACGATATAATATTTTTTGAAAATAGGTGAAAATTAAACAAAACTTAGGGCAAAATCTGGATATTGCAAGTGCCTTTGAAGCTGAAGAAAAATTTTTTGGTTCAAAAATCGATTTAGTTGAAACACTCACCAAACGCTGAAAACTATGTCTATATGGGAAAACAGTAAGCCTGGATTTACAATTAAATAATTTTTTAGAAAAAGTGAAAATTAAACAAAACTTAGGGCAAAATCGGGATGTTGCAGTTGCGTTTAAAGCTGAAGAAAAAATTTTTGGTCCAAAAATCAGTTTATTTATCAAAAAATGGTGGAAAAAAAAGAAAATATTTTCTTTTTCGTTTTTTCTTCCTTCTATCCTCCACACGCAATGTAAAACAGTAAGGGATCTAATTATGATCTGGTATACTATAAATAGGACCCAAATGCTGGCTTCAATTCACTATGAATCGATTTTAGTTAGCACTTACTCTACGCGTGCTTTAAAAATGAAATATATAGCTCGTTAATTCTTTCAAAAATTCTTTATAAAGTTTGTCAACAACATTTCGTAAAAAGAAAAAATTACTGCATAAAAAACCACCCTACACACATTAATTTTGAAATCCGCAACAAAAATGTGACTTGTTTTTTGTAGACTCAATTCTAATGACTCAGGCAATTTGTCTTTTTTTCTCCTTTTTGCGATCATTAATTGCCTTTTGATGAATTTAATAGTTGTTCAAGAATTTAAGAATTTAATATTAATGACCGAACATTTGTGCTCGGATTGGTTTTTTTTTCGAACAATTATCGACTTTTCACCTGAATTTTTTCGACTGAAAGTATATTGTTGCCTTGAGATGGAATTTAAAAACAATTCCAAAGTGATTTTTTTGTAATGTTACAGGGGTTTTAAGATTGGCAGTTTGGCCAAATTTGGACAAATAATGCGCGATATATTACATACTAGTAACGCAGCGATGAAGCGGATACTTGATACGTCCTAGAAATTATCGTTCCAATTTGAATTGAGTCGTGCTATTTCATTTGTTTGTTTATATGCTATATGCAAAATATATCATTTTGTGCTTTATATGGCGTGCGGGGGATGATTTTTAAAAATTGGAAAAAAATCGTGTTTTTTGAAGTTAATTTCATCAATTTTTTTCATGCGAACAGTACAATGTAGACCTCAAAAAAGCAGTCCGAAATTTCAAGGCTTCGTTTTGATACAAACAGACGAGCTGTCTTTTTTCAAATTTCTGATAGAAAGGAATTTCGCACTATTGACCAGATATGTAATTTTTTAGAAACTGCAACAGAAAAAAAAACAACTGGATTAGTTCACAACAAAATTCACCCACTATTCTCAAAACTGATCCAATTTGCTTTTTTATTATGTTCTGATCTCATTTATTTTTTCGTTTCAAAAATTATTCTATAAATGTCCAAAATCAACTGAATGTAACATGAAAAATAATTTTTAACAAGACATATTGGTACTAAAATTAGATAAATATGTTGGATGGTATTTTGTTGATATACTCCAAAAAATATTCAAAATGTTGAACCCTAACTGTTCGTCTTTTTCCAAAATTTGTAATGAAGTTTTGAGCGAATTTTCATTACAACCGAATATAGTTTGGCCCACTAATTTATGTTGGAAAAAAATAGTACATGTTGAAGGAGGAATAAATTGAGCAAACAATGTTTGGACAAAACTTTCGAAAAAATTGACTGCCAAAACTTGTTCCGCTTAGTTTGAGTAGCAAAAATGAACTGACCGCAGAGAAAGTTTGAAAGCCTTAGTCGATCAAGGAAGGTTATATCGCAAAATCTTGCAGATTCTTGCAAATGAGGGGTTATCTTGCAAGATCTTGGTTCTTGAACTAAAATATATAATCATGTTTGAGCTGAAACGTTTTAGAAAAGTCTGAACGTTTCGGAAAGTTAAGCTGATGATTTTTTTAGTTGCTCCGACAGTAAGAGCTCAAGTAGAAACTGTGAATAGGAGTTCAATTATATTCCACAATGTCGATTGGATACCACATATAGACTCATGTACCGAGATTCAACAATTTATATTGTCAAATAGCAAGATATTAAGTCAAAAGATTAGATGGCCGAAGTGATTGACAGAATTAGGTTCGCAAAAATTAAACTTTTGTTTTGAGTTCATTGGTTTTCTTTAGTATAATTCAAATTCATAGAATAATCTTGTGCTTTAATCGATGAAGGGCTGAACTTTACCCGATTAACATTTTCAATTGTAAATACTCTATAATATCATTAGAAAAGGGAATAAAAACTATAAACTTTTTCTGACCCTTTAGGATTCGAGTAAAAAAATTAGTATTATACGTTTGAACAGAAATAAAATTTTGAAACTGAATTTTGAACTGAATTTTTCGACAAATTTTCAGTTCATCGAAATGTCAGTGTTAAATTTTTTTGCAACTTTTGAACCTCGGTACGGACTCCTCGTGGCCACGTCTTACTGTGATCGACTCATCAAAATTATCTGACACCTCAACTTCTTCTCCTGCTCCAAAAATCTTTGATGAGTCGTTTTGGTATCGGGATCTTCCAATTCTCATTGGTGGCTTGGCTCCAGGAACCGAATACAACCTGACTGTTACTGGTTTAGCTCGTCACTGTCCAAATGGCGATGAGAACTTGGTCTACACGTGTCTTATTTGCACAGGTTTGACACATAGTTCATCGAATCCGAACCGCCTCAAAAATCGAAGCAGCTAAAATACCATGCAAAGTTGCTTACAGCTATTCGAAATGAATTTTTTGTATCATTTAAATTTTTCTAATCTCATATTTCGTAAGCTATCTAAAAAAAATGTTTTTTCTTCAGACCCTTTTACTAATAAAAATTTTAATGAGAGTTAACCACAATAGGAACGTCAAATTTAAAATTTAGTTTGAATTACAGTAATCAAATCGGTGGAGCAATTTAGCATAACTTTTAGGTTTTGCAAATAAATCTGTATGGTAAAGTTTCAAAAATTAGGAAATCTTGAAGCAACGCTACGCAATAACGTAAAATATCTAAATTGTGTCGTTAAATTGGTCAAAAAAGACTAAAAAAAAAGGTTAATGAAAAAAGCAAGGAAAGCAAATTCAAGTTGTCGTGAAAAACTTTTGAATTTGTTCAAAAATCTCCAACTTGCTGTAATGATTTTAAAAATAGCGGATATTTTCAATAACATCAACTTTGTTTGAGAACCTGTACAAGAGTATCGACAGTTTTTTGCTTATCAACATCGACAAGTTGACCATAAACGCAGTTTATAAATATTATAGATTTCTGTTATTAGATTTCAGTTATTCTCTGAATAGGTTCAAGAAACAGAGCCTTATTCATGCTGAAGATTTGGGACGGGGGGAGGGGGTGGCTTGTGCTTTGAAAAATCATGATTTTCCAACAGTTCTACATGAAAATTCTCATGTTTTAAATAGATTTTTATTGTTTCAAATTACAATTAAACCTGTAACTGGTGAGAATTTTCCCTTCAAAATTTGTATCATCACTTTGGTTAGCTTCAATTTTAGATCATCTGGCAAATTTAGTGGACTGAAAATAAATCGAATTAAAACTTATTTAGAACTGAAAACTACCGCCTAATCGATACGAATGTTAAGTTCAATTTTGTAAAAATAAGTCATGGTATTTTTTATTAAAAGGTTTTTTTAAATTTTTTTGATAAAGCAGAATCTCAGAACTGAAATTCAATGCCTAATTTTACAGTGACTAAAATACAAACGTTAAGTAAACGTTTCAGTTATTCTCTGAATAGGTTCAAGAAACAGAGCGTTATTCATGCTGAAGATTGGGGGGGGGGGCTTGTGCTTTGAAAAATTGTGATTTTCCAACAGTTCTACATGAAAATTCTCATGTTTTAAATAGATTTTTATTGTTTCAAATTACAAATAAACCTGTAACTGGTGAGAATTTTCCCTTCGGGAAAACAAATTCGGGAACAAATTAAAGAGATGTTAATCAAAATTTGTATCATCACTTTGGTTAGCTTCAATTTTAGATCATCTGGCAAATTTGGTGGACTGAAAATAAATCGAATTAAAACTTATTTAGAACTGAAAACTACCGCCTAATCGATACGAATGTTAAAATCAATTTTGTAAAAATAAGTCATGGTATTTTTTATTAAAAGGGTTTTTTTAAATTTTTTTGATAAAGCAGAATCTCAGAACTGAAATTCAATGCCTAATTTTACAGTGCCTAAAATACAAACGTTAAGTAAAAATGGATTTATAGTATTCGCATATGTATCTTACCATTTGTAAGCTTTAACTAGCTCCAATACTTTATACTAAATTATTGAAAAAACTTTAAAAAATCAAATGTAAAATCGGCTTATAAAGCAACATTGCATGATCGTTAATAATTAGACAAAAATTTCTGTAATTTGGCAAAAAAATTTTTCCAAAATTGAAAAATTTGAGATTTCTAGCCCGCCATTTCAATTTTGGCAAAAATAATTCCAGTACAATCTTTTTCGGTTCTAAATTTAAATTTATCTGCTTGTTTTATAATCCCTTGATACAATTTCTACTCTAATTATTTTATAAGTGACTGAGAACTTATGCAAAAGGAATTCGATTGTGATTAAGTAGAAATAACAGAACGCAGAAATGATTTTGAACGCAACAGTTTGTGAAAAACTATGCAAAAACAAGAAGGATGCAGAAGAGAGATTATGAACAAATATATAGAGGATTGATTTTGGTTTTGTTCCCATTCTGAATAACTTTTCAGCTTAGTTTTAAGAAATTTACTCCATTTTGGTTATAAATATTAACCTTTGCTCAGTCTTTAATGCAGTGTTTGAAACCGGTTTCTGTTTTTTCTCCAACATTGTCTCATTTAAAAAATTAGTTTGGTGGTTGCAAATTGAAAAAATTGGTAAGACTTGACTCTATTACAATTTAGCAAAAGATTGGACTCTCCTCAGCAATTGCATTTATTTTCTACGGGGAAAAATCACATTTTTCATTTTTAGTCTTTTCTATATACATTTGGGTATATTTTTGACCACAATTGAGGATGAAACCTAATCAAAACAATTTCTCAATTTTTTTTAGAATTATGCTATCTTTTGTTATTTTAATGGATCTTGTTTGAAATTTTTATATCAATAAAGTATTAGTCAGGCATACATAGAAAGTGTTAATGATTGATTTTTATGTTGAGTTTCAAAAAGTAGGATAATTATCAAGACTTTTCCGAGTATTCAGAAGTTTCAGCTAAGTTTCAGCTAAATTTCACCACAGATATAGTTAGTTTTTGCATTGTGGCTAGTAGTTACAACTATAACAATATATAGCTCAAGTAAGAGTGAAATTTTTGAGAGAAAGTTTCTTGAAGAAAACATGTTCTGTGCAGAAACCACATATCTCACCATTGTTTTATCATGATTACAATTTTTGTACAAAATTAATTTAGCTTTACGCTCCGGATATTTTGTATTGCAAAATATTACCCATAAAATAACGAATAACGAAATTTTTGGCAACATCTCGATGAATTTTTACAAGAGCTTCAACAAAATCAAATTTACACTTTTGGTACAAAAAACTGATATTCCATAACTTAACTCGTTACCACGATTATTGTTCCGGCTTTCGTAACAAAAGTAATGGAATATTTGTGCTCGGGGTGGGTTTTTTTTTCTTCAGACAAAATTCGGCTTTTTAACTAGACATTTTTTACTGAAGTTTTTTTATATCATTCGAAAGCTATTGTTGTCCTGAGTTTAAAATTGAAAAGATATTTCACCTGTGATCATTTTTTTAAAAGTTATGTGGGTTTAAGGATTGCCATTTTGGCCGATTTGAGACAATTAACGAGCGATATTTTTTGCGCTATTAACGCGTAAGCGGAATTTTAATCAGTCTCAAAAATCGTTCCAAATTGGTTCAAGGATGCTTATATGCCACAATTGATTTGTTTATAGCAGCGAAATCTATCATTTTGTACTTTATATGGCGCGTGCTGGGAAAATTTTCACAAAAAAAACTCTCGATTTAAAAAAAAAGAATTCATTTTTTTTAATTAGAATTAATTTTTTCATGTTATTACTGCTCCATAGACCTTAAAAGGCAGTCCGAACATTCAATGTTTTGCCCTGATACGAGCTTTGTTCATTCCATCTTATATTTAGTACATTGTGTGTTTGGGAACCAAAGTTTGTTACATATGAGACTCACTATCTGAATATGCCATTTCAAACCTGGTATTTTTAATAGAATGGGAAACCTAGATTAATTAACTCACTGCAAAAGAATTTCTGAATGCCGGCTTTATCGAGTGCGGTAAAATGACTAGCCTGGAAAAACCACACAATTGTTTGCTTCAAATTGTTGGATTGTAATTGGTAATTATGGGTTTTCTAGATCTTATCGAAATTGACCGGAGACTTAAATTGATAATAATGGATTTCTGAGACCATTACAGATGTACTATTCAGAACAGAAAACTTTTTTCCATAAAAAGCAACAACAATCGATTATAACCCGTTTTTTTGCACTGGAATTGATTTTTGTCAAAATAATTCATTTTTGAATAATTATATTTGAAAAAAAAATCCATTTTATTCTAGAATTAAATTCGATTTTCTTGCAAAAATTTGAAGCAAATTATAACAAGCGAAAAAGTTAATTTCAAATACGTTCAACAGACCACTTACCTCACAATTCCCTTTTTTTCAGTTTCCACCTCAAATGTTTTGAACACCACAGTAAACGTGGGAGGAGCTAAGGTTGGCTAAACTGGGGTGGGTAAATTTTTGTGTCTAACAAAATTTTGACGTCCCGGTTTAATAACTGTATTGGTGAACCAGCTCTTTTTATTCCCCAAACACCCCTCTACCTCACATAAGCATCATTTTCATTGCTTATCAAGGGGTTTTTTAGGGTTAGGTATGAAGACTAAATATATATTTGTCATGACCTAAGTAGTCCGTATGCCAGTTTTTGTAACAATGGGATACAATGGGAAAAAAAATTATAAAAAACCGCAGCAGGTAGGGGAAAAAAGAAAAAGAAGGTAAACCTCTAATTTTCATTATAGCGAAATGAAATCTCAGTCAAAATTGTACAATTGAATAAATGAAAAAAGGCCAAACAGCCATTTGAAAAGGTCAGCTGAGGTTGGGATAAGAAGCAAATATTTTTTTGTGGTAAAAGCAAAACATTAAACAAAATATTAAACTGCCATGATTGGAAAAAGAAGAGAATATTTCAATAAAAAAAGCTAAAGTGAAACAAGGATAGGAATTAGCACAGAAAGTTCCGACCATAGTCTTAAAAATACAAAAAGAAAATTTTTCAAACTAGTCTGATTTTTGCCGCATGCTGTGATAAAAAATCTGACCGAAAAATATACCTTAGCAATATTCGGAATTTATAGTAAATTAGGCCGATTAAAAAACCATTTTTGAAGAAATTTGATAAGAAAGGAAAACGAAAAAAAAATGTAGAAAAAAGTTTTTTTTGAACTTTTATTCTTGAAAATTTTTGAATATTGAAGTTTTTGATTCCCATTTTCTAGTACAAAAAATCTAAAAATTTCTTTTTACATTTTTTTTTTTCGTTTTCCTTATCATACTTCTTCAAAAACTGTTTTCTAATCGGCCTAATTTACTATGAATTCCGAATATTCCTAATTTCTATTTTTTCAGTCAGATTTTTTATCCCAGCAAAAGTCAATGGTATGATACAGACGGTGTTTTTATTTGCATTTATTGTAAAAAATAACCAATGGGGCTCATCGAAGAATCTCAAATCGACATTTTTATGAAAAGTATTTGAAATTTTGAAACCATGATTGCAATGTTTTTGCTCTAAAAACTTCGCGAATGCCACAAAACAAAAACAATTATTTTATCAATTAGATAGCGTGCGCCAAAAATCAAATTTAGTTGACTGGAAATTCAAAACAAAATCAGTTTCAAATATTTCTTACCATGGGTCTTGGATGTGTTGTTTCCTCGACTCATTTTGGCGCAAGGAAAGCTCGTAGATGGTCAAAGGTATTTATTTATATATTAAAGCTTTTTCAGATTTCAAATTAAAGTGTCAAACAATTGTTCCATTTTTGCGTTCTCGACAAGTATTATTCGTTGCTGCTGTTCTATCAAATTCAATCGCCTTTCAATTAAAATATCAATAAGAATTTTAAAATAATTGCTTGGATACATTTTCTTATGTCAATTTTTCCCAATTCGATCTGATCGGGACTTTTTTTTACTTGCACGGCAATCGGCCTTTTTGTTGAATTCACAAAGCTCACAAAAATTCAAGAGCTTAATTAGAACCGTCATAGAAATAATGAATAAAGAGAATTATATTTAAAGTGCGTCCAGTTTCCTGTTCTAATCAAGAGTCCTAGTATTTAGTTAAACTTTTCCTAATACCAAAAAAACTCAATTGAAGAAAAATTCACTCTCTAAAATTAAAACGGTGTTCGGTTTGAAAATTCTTTCTAAAATCAAAGTTTATCTGTTTGGCTATATTTTCTGAATTTTAAATGTTTTTCCAGCTGAAGCAAGTTGTTTTAGAAAGTCTTTTTTGATTAGTTGTTGAGTTTGATTTTAACTTCAGTCCCAGATTACATCAACAGCTCGACAGCTCAAGTTGGATACGAAGGAAGAACAATATTTTTCCATGGAATAAGCGGTGTAGTCGATGGTTCTTTTTCCTCCATGCACTACTCACTCTCAAGTGTCGATGAAAAATGTACCGAGACAGCGGGGAGCTTCACCGATTTGAGTGTGAGACAAAACATTGTCAATGTGGCGATGGAGTGTGTGTACCAACTTTCCATAGCAGCTCAATGTGGAAACATGAGCGGACCATCGACAAACTTCACAATTGTCATGCCAGGTAAACAAAAAATAATAAAAACTTTTTTGATAATTTTAGAACTTTAACAGAGAGCTTAGAATCTTTTTGATTGACACTTTTTTCGTATTTATTTGGCGAATAAATTTATTGATTTTTTATCAATTATTTGATTGACACTTTTTTAAACGTGTTTATTTGGCAAAATTTTCCACTTCATTCATTTTTTTGTAAATTAAAAAAAAATATGTCGGTGTGATAATTTTTGTAGCAGCGCCAAACGGGAGAAGATATGTCAAATAATTATAATTTTAACTTCACCAGTTTTGACCAAAAGTTAGTTCAGATACACTAATGGGCAGCCCTTTGGCAACTGCAGTGCAGAGGCGTACTCGGTTTTCTTTCTGCTTTTTTTTGGTCAAAATATTCATAAGCTTTGCATTTTTGTACCTACACCTCATTCTTGATAAAGCCCGATGAACTGTTCTTCTGCTGACTTTGAGGGCTGTCTGCCTCAGGTATTTTGAGGCTGTCACCCTGTCTTTGCGTTTTTGCAATGCAACGTTTTATACATCGTTTTTTGAAACCAACGACCACATGCTTGGGTTCCCGCTTTGCTTTCACTCTTGAGTAGTCATTCTTGATCATATACTGCACTGTTGATCTTGGTAAATTCAGTTTTCGGCTGATTCGGCGATATGAAAAACCATTTGCATGTTTTTCTTTCGCTAACTCGATAATCTCGCGTAAGTGCATGTCAAACACTGACTTTCAATCATGTTAGGACAGGTACCTGCTATATCAATCGTAAACAGAACCATTTGAGCACAATTCGTGACTTTTTTCAACAAAACCTTTAGGGTACAAAAAAAGGCCAACTTTTGTCTTTTAACAACTGTTTACCATGTATTAAGATGGTACAAAAAATTAAGACGCGGAAGGTATTTGGGACATTTAAAGCCTGCGAAAATTTATTTTTTCCATTGATGCAATACCGTATACGCGACAAGCTAAGTGGCTCGAAACTTGTTACAAACGCAACTGATCCAATATCACTGTTTGTAGATAAAATGTGATTTTTAATTGATATCTTTCACTGCAAGTTTGTTTAAAATCAAAAATTGTGTTGAATTACCCGCATCCAAGTTTAAGCGTAAATAATCGATTATAACGGATTTTTCTGATGATCTTTGACAATTATAATTTATTATATTTACCAAAATTAGATGTTTAAAGGATTTATAATTGTTTTAATCGTGATTTTTTCCAAGAGATTATAATCTCTTATAATCGAATATATTTGATTATAGTTCTTACAAATAACCCTTAGAACCAATTATAATCGATTTTAATCGATTATAATCTCTTATTTTGCCACAATTTTGTCAGATCAAAACTATATATTCGAATTATATCTTATGGGTTATTATTTTTGGATCAATAAAAAAATCTCGAAAAAAGAGATCTGTTGAACACTTTGGTTCATCTGAAACAAAATTTTCATTGAGATTATTTCATTTTAGTGGAAAGATTCCCGCGGTAGATGAAAAAAATATCTTCCGAATCAATCATGAAACAAAATCAGTGACAATCGATTGTAATGGATGATACTTAGTTTTATTTTAATTTTGAAAAGCGGGATTATAATCGATTATTAATTGGTTAAACTGATTGTTTCTCATTTTTAGTAAGACTGGTAATATAATAAGAATATAATCAATTATTAACTCTTGAAACTGGATGCGAGTTGGCCTAATTCAATTTGGAACGATTATGAAAACGGACATTTTGCCACGCATAAACAAGTCGCAAATTGAAACTATGAAACTTGTATTCGAGCAGCGACGCAATTCTTATTTAACATTTAAGCCTTGCTTGGCAATCCAAAGATTTCCGGATCGGAAACCATTCGCTGTCATTTTTTTTTGTAAAATCGGTCTGAATAAAAAAACCACCCCAAGCATATATATTCCTCACTTTCTTCAAAAGTTAAATCAAAAACTCCTCTCCCCAAAAAGGACAAAATTTCTGTTGATGAGCCACTACTGATACCTGCATCTTGCACTCTTGTGACTGCTTCAGATCTAACTTGGCCATCAGGGTCACTCACAGTGAAGACAGAGACCACATGTGTCAATCCAGGCACCAAGTTCGAGACTTTGTACTGCAGATAGTTATCTCTGCATTCAAAGTTTAGAAGTAACAAAATTATTCTTTTTTTCGCTCTAACTATTTTTAAAATATATTATCTGACAGCATGTTTGCGCGAGGAAACAATTGAGGTACAAGAATATTTCGTTGTAGACTATTTGAATTGTTGGAAATCATCCTCAAAAAAGAATTCTTCCTAATCTGCTCTAAAAATAGTACAGGCACGAAAAAAAGAGACGGTAATTTTTTTTAGATCCGAAATTTCTTCTACTAAACTTTTTTGTTTGAAATGTTTCGATAATTTTTTTCCACTTTTTTCAATTGTTTGACTCTCCCCTGTTGCTATGGATAGGTAGCCAGAAAGAAAAGTTTGTTGTTCCGCCGGTAGTAGAATGAAATGCTACAATCGGAAAGAATTATCTCATTTGCATAAATCATTGTTGATAGCTTTTGAGATAAAAAGTAATTCAAGTAATTCAAGTATCTAGCAACTCTCTGTTAGATTTTGTTTCACATCCATGAATAGTTCGACAAAAACACCTAAAACTGATTTATCTGACCACTGTTGAATTGTTTTCGCTAGAAAAACATCTCAAACAATTTAATTTACCAAACAAAACAGCCGGCCTTGGCATAAACTAAACGAATGAGATACAACCGAGAAACTGATAACTTTTGCACTACAGGACATAGATACGAAGTCGAATTATTTCCAAAGTAAGAACCATGATACTGATACATATTTGATAAATATCAACAACATACTAACACAAGCGATTAACAATTTTTTTTCTCGAAAAAAAAAACAAAAATCAATACGAAACAATATAGATAGATAATGGAGTTAAAATGCGGCCGCAAAAAAAATAAATTAGGTAATTTTTTTGTACTTCAAACTTAACGCGGATCAGGTAGCATAAAAGAATCAATCGAACTTTGTCAAAAGAGTAGTCACAGACAAAAATGATGTTACTATCAATACAGATTGAATAAAAACTCAACAAACCTTAGCCGCGAGCTCTTGAGCGTTTTAAGCGAGCCTAAAAGAAATACCAAATCCAAAAGGAAAAGCAATTCAATGCCAACCACCATTACAGAGGAATCTAAAGCAATGTTTTTTAAGAAAATTCAAGAGATAAAAAAAGGCCGTTCCAAAAAATAGATATAACTCAGACTGCTATAACATCTATTATTTTTTCGCAAAACGCGTAAAAGAATTACTAGCTGATCCATTTGAAACAATTTTTAATAATTGTTAAGAAAAAACTGTTTTCCAAAGTGCTTAAAAATTCCAATATTTGTACCAATTCAGAAAAAGGCGGAAAAGGAGCCGGAAGAACTCAGACAATTTCCTCTTAGCCAATAATTGGGACAATTTTTAAAATACAAACTAATAACCAATTCTTTCAAAAGTTTGTTCTGCTGTCATATTAAAAAATGGATTTCGGGATAAACGAGGCACAGCATTAGTCACGAAAGAAATAGTTTGAAACAAAAACTCTTGCTTTTACAGTAACACAGGGCACATTGGTAAGTTTGAAAAAAAAAATTTAATACGGTTAATCATTCCATTTTGCTCCAAAAACTCCGAGGACATGTAAACAAGATATACGAACACAGCGTTTATCGGATCGTGCGCAGTATTCATAAAAGGAATATTACAAACCTGTGCTTATTAATGTTGAAAGTGCAGTACCGCAGAGCTCATTTCTTGGTCTATTTCTTTTCCAATTTTTTGTGAATGAGTTAACTGTCGACAAAAAACACAAGCAAACATAGCTTACTTCTTCATTCGCACGATGCAATCCTTAAAGTTAAAATGCCCAATGGTAACAATAGTACATCAAGCAGACATGAAGGAAACCAACAAATGGCTGAGCAAACACAAACCAACACTAGATGGCCGCGAAACTAAAAGTATCAAGATTGGAAAAACCATCATCTGTAAAACATCGACGACCGTATTTCATTTAATATCGAGGAAATCAAAAAATATCAATCTTACGGGTACTAGGGAGTTTATATAGATTTTCCCTCGTATAGAAAAAACAACAAACAAACTGCTCCAGTTTTGCAGAGTCCTCTATCAAATGTGCAAGTAGCTGAAGCTGGCGCAATTTTTCGAAGCTTAAAAAACTTGCGTTTAACTGGTTTCACAATACGGGATACTTGATTACGCCATTACAGACATAACATCAATCAAACCACTTGAAGCTAAAATTATAAGAATAATCAGAATAGGTTTTGGTTATTAAAGGTCAAAGTTAATAAGCAAACTACGAGAAAACTTTGCAGTTTTCTGATCAACCGAATTGCTCAGTCAAATTTCTGAAACTATTAAAAAAATGCATTACAAAACAGTGTGGTTTATCAATTCTAAAGTCAACCAAATGTGGTACTGAGATAATTCCTCTGCAGTTTAAGCGCACCGCAAACAAAAAAAAAAAATTCCTAAACCTTGAACAAACAGCAAAATCATAAGAGACACCTTTTTAAATAACAATTAAGCCATTGTTTCACCTAGTTCTATCAGTTTTTCCAACTTTGCCACATTTCTTCAAAACAACAGCAAAAAATCAAATCATGCTTTACACCACAATTTTTAAGAAAGTTTCAACTTGGATAATAAAGTTCAATTGTAACTTTTTTAAGAATATTTTTCTTTCGAATTCTTTAACTCGATCAAAAGTTTAAGTTTCGAGCAGCTTCATATCTTACTACGTGCGGATAATGCAAGATTTACTTTTTTCTGCCTGAGGCGTTTGAAGACAGACCATAAGATCTAATGGCGCCCTCTCAATCCATTTCAGTCAATTTTTTTTTGCTTATTTTTGTTTTAAATAAATTATCATTAGATTAGATTGGAAACAAATTATTAATACTTTTATGTAAAGATTTTGCAATTTTTGTCGTTTTTTGTGAAGCAGGAACTGACCGGCAGGGGGAAAGCTCAGTGATATGCCATGCTACGAGCAGTAATTTTTATACTTTTCTTTTCAAAACAGGCGAGGTAGTAATGGACCAAGACATCTGGAGCAACTCTACGTCAGCTGAAATCATTCTCACTGAATTAAACGACAGCCTTTCTCTGAAACATGTTGACTGCTATACGGCGATCGGAGCGAGTTGTACCAATGTAAGCATAGAGGTGAAATTTAACAATTCTATTGTTCTGCATGGCTTGATCGCAGGAGAATCCTACTCAATTGGAGTAATCTTAGAAGACGACACTGGAAAAATTTACTACAATGAAGCACATGTCTGTACGGGTAAGAATTACTGCTTTACATAAAAATAAGCTAACGCCAAATTTCGTTCTGAGAAGATCCTGTAAACAAGGTCAGCTCCTACCGCTATGGTTCATACTAAGTTATTTCCACCCCTATTAAGGACTAATTGAGACACCTGAAAAAATTGTATCTTCTAACCATGAAATTTGAACTCAAAAACCGTAGTTTCCAAGGAAAAACTTTATTTGGTGACCTAAAAATCGTCAGGTGAAAAAAATTTATCGCAAGAAAATAATTTGTACTTATCTTCGAAACTCGGAACAACAGTCTCCAAAAGTAGTGTTTTCTACTCTCAAAAAAATTGATATGGATTTTTTTCTTCGGATCATTTCGAGGCAAAACTGTGCACTGAATAGGGCACAACTCGGTGTTTATAGGGCACTGTAATTCAGAGACAAGTCTTTGAACAGGTTTCAAAATGTACGTGGACTCCACTTACAAAACGATACCTGTAACGTAAAATTTGAACTTCAGTTTTTTTCGCAGATTCTGCAGAACGATTATAGCTAGTTTTTCTAGATTCCGCCAGTTTTCAATATAAGCTGGTTCCACAAAATTTTAATAGGAAGCTAATATGATATAACTGATTGTCTCAAATTGTAGGCGGTTACCTCAAAGTGTAAAGGTACAGGTTGAGATTGTTTGGGGGGGAGTAAACTTACGATTTAAAAAATAAATTAATTTCTCTAAGCTTTTCACAGAGTTTTTGCATTGAATGTGTTTGAAAGACAGTTATTTATTCCAATCAATGTAGTTACGTGTTTAAAATTGCGAGGCTTACTGTTTTTCATACGTTCCATCAGTCAAGAAATTTTGTGGCCCCCAAAACCTCTCGCTAATATAATTTCTGTTATTTTTTCTCCATTGATTCTGTTCACGATTGAGTCCATTAGTAATAATCCGCAGTATTCATCCTCTCTTGGTAAAAATAGGTCTTTTCTTTGCTCAACTATTTCATGATTTTGTCATTTATTTCTTGGTTGCGTTCATTGGTTTCGTCTGGTAGTTTAAAACGAGTTTTTTTGTTTTTGTTACGTTTTCTTTGTTCCTTTCTTATCTTTTTGACTTAATTACCCGTATTTTTAACTTTTTCCAGATCGAAAATGTTTTTTACCTTTTTCTCCTTTCTTGGTTGACGTCTCATAGGTCACATATGAGGCTTAAGAAAAATAAGCCCTATAACCATTGGCTCAAGAGTCAGGGACACTATCTCTTGTGTTTTTCTACCTCAAAAACGGTCGGAGCCAATTCGGTTCACTTGCGACATGAGACTACAACCCGTTACAGCTTAAAGGACACTACCAAAACATCCCCCCACTCTAGAAATAAGAACGTCCCCATATTTAGGTCTCAAAATACCCAAAATACACGAAAGCCGTTAAAAACCGGGTCGGAACAATCAATTAAGTTCCTTTTCGTTAGACAGTGAAACTTTGATCCATTTCAGATGGATCAACCTAAAACTCGCCTTATCTCAACATAAAAATCATAAAACACACTCAAGAAAACTAAATTGAGAACTCACATGTCGGCACACTCGAGAATTAGGGGTAATTAAATTGATGAGCAACTCGAGAAATAACTATGATAACTTGAGGAGTTCAAAGATAATCAGTTTTAATAAGGGAAACAAGTTTTGACTCTAGAATTGAAGTTTTAGTCTGAACCATTGGGACACCCCAGCTGTCCACCTTTCCACTGAAGGTTCACTCTGGTTCAGCTCGAATAATTGTACTCTTCTCTCGCAATTGTCTCTTCTTCTATTTCAGGAAAAGACGGCTCTACAAGCGTTCTATTTTGTATCAGGAAATTGTGAATAGCAATTTCCCGCTGCTTTCTTAAGTACTTTCCCGCAATTGTAAATTCGGTCGTTCTGATTTTATTTTATAATGTTTTCAGTTGTCGCGAGAAAACTGAGCATAACAGGCTCCATTCAATTTTTTTTAAAAATTAAATTCCACTCCAAAACCACGTATCTCGTGGTCCTCAAGGTCAAACTTCCAAATATGACCGACTGGCACAAACTCCCCGGACGCAAGATCGATGTCCTCATCGCGGGCTGTCGTCTGTTTTGAATCCCAGAAAACCGAGTGTTGCTCAAGTTACAGTGCCAGTGGTCATTTACAGAAGTTTGCAGCAGACTTAAGTTTATCTACACCCCAAAATTCACTACCATGTAAAATTTTCATACTATTGCTAAACAGCAATCAAAATCTGCATAAACCTGCACCTTTGAATTCTCTCTTTTTAAGCTAATGATTTAAAACTTCTTTTGTCCCATTCAATCATGAAATTGTCATGCAGCATTTTGATTTATATAATAGGTCTAGCATCTTAATAACAATATCTTATTTGTTAAAATTTCTTTTTCGTGAACCCAGATTTCATCCGAGTTCACCCTCGAGCCCCCTCCCTCTCAAGACTCAAGACTCTAGAATTTTCCTTTTGAGCCACTGGCTCACCTTGTGTTCTTCGCCCTCGAGGTACCCGATCCAGATACTTTTGACACTGTGATCTGTTCCAATAGTGCTTCTTCGTCAACGGAGCTGATCACAATCTCCTCCCAAGCCTTCAGCTGTTCGTAGGATCGCATCCATTCCCTTTGCTCCTGCAATCTCTTCGCTTGATTGGACAAACTCTTCACCCTCGACTCTCGGTTCAAACAAAAGGAATCGTGAAGACTCAGGCTCACGTTCTTCGCCAAGTCTTCCTCTAGTATCGACTCTCTCGCCTTGGTGATATTTCTGGACACTCTACCAACTCTTTTCCACCCCGTCGTGATCGCATTTCGATGGGTTAGCAGAGGTCTCTTGAAGGCCTCCGGTCCTATCTCGGCCTGGAACTGTCGATACTCCTTTTGATATTTCCTCATATGATCTTTCGTTACTATGTATAACCAAGACGTCAACGTCGCTCGAAACCAAGGAAAGAACCTCAAGCGGCTCCATACGTGTCTGACCTCCATTGGTATGGCGAATACCTTGCATGCCGTTTCAAACAACTCGAGTCTCCTGCTGTAATCTATTGCGTATATCGACTCCGCGTCTTCGTTTCCCGATATTTCGTTACATTTGCTTCAATCCATCTTAGAGCCAGCATCGTGCTCATCACCAAGAGCGTCACCTTTTGCCTGTCATCCGGTTGTCCTATCGACCAAACTTCTTCCACATCCCATACCAGGCAGAGGTTTGCGTGATCCGGATACCATACCGTTCGTGCCAGACAGTGGCGTGGGCATTCCCCATGTGTGATTTCATTGCTCCTAAGGTTGCGCTCTCCCGAGGCTGCCAGGAGAGGCTCGAGCTCCATCACCTTCTCAGGTATCGTATCGTTCTCCTCCATGTTTGGAGCACCACCCACCGGTTTTACGATCACGTTTTGTTTCTCGTGGTTACTTGTGTTCTCATTTTCCAAGCTCAAAAGCTCTTCCCCCCAGATTTCACTCAAATCATCTCTCAGCTCTCTCGGCACTGTTCCTCGGATTTTTCTCTTCACCAGTCATGTATCGATTCTGCATCAAGAGGTGCTCTACTAGCAGCGTCTTCAGCCTTGCTGCACTCTTACATGAATAAGTGTCGATGCTCGAGTGGGTTTTCACCATCGACAGTGTCTCCCCATATTTCATTAATCGATGAAATGACACTAGTTCACCATGGGTCAGGAGTACCAGTGCTAGATATCCGTCAATCCGGAGTGTTTCCACGCCCCGACTGAACATAAAGGCTGGACCCATGTTAAATAAGTACCTCGGGTAAACCATGTATAGTGCCAACAGCAGGCTGAGGGGCATGCTCAGTATATCTTGTACAAAGGCCCTAAAAATGGTCTCCTGTGCACAAAACACTCCAGCCATGAACTCTTTTCCCCAACAAGGACTCATGAACTTGAGAATCTCGTGATCGCTTCTCGTCCTCAGCTCACCCTTTGCGTGCTCCCTCCAGAATCCTCCGATTGTGACCTCGTTTGCAGCTGTGACGAACCTGGTCACTGTCATTTCCCTATCCTCGGCCACTTCCAACTGCTTCTCAAGAAAACTTCAGATTTGCTTCACGAGAGGTGGGGCATTCTCCTTTGTCTTATCCGTAGCGTTCTCCAGCCTTGGTGTCAGGAACGGCCACCAGCCTCTCTTTTGCGCCAGTCGATACACCATCGACTCCAGTTGCTTCTCCGTTGCAGCCACGTTCTTTCTTTCATTGCTCGGCCCTCTGGACCTACTGGTGGAACTCATGATCGTCAAATCCATGCTTTGAAACCACAAGCTGGCCGTCAAGTGACTTATTACCGGATGGTCGTCTCCGATGACCGGACTGAACTTGAGCTGTCTGGCGAAGTTCGATATTTCTAGCAAGAGGACCTCGTCCAACACAATGAGGATATCTGCTAATTCATAAAAACCCCTCAACGCGTGGGACACGTCCGCCCATGCCGCCGCCAGTTCCGACTTGCGAAGCCTCAGGTTCGTCGGTTCCTGTTCACGATTGGGAGCTGCCATCAGGATCCGCCACTCATTCCCCTCGGCTATTAAGATCAGAACCGCGTACACGATTTGCAGAGCGGGAGGCATGCTCGCGTATCCGGGGGATGTCGCGAAGACCACTCTCGTCTTGGACCCAAATCGGGAACTGACATTCTCTTGTACCTCGTTCATATAAGGTCTGGATAACCTCCCAGATTTTCTTTGGCGCCGGCTCATCACCTTTGAGCTGCTCAAGAAGTCCTGTCGCATACAGGTGATCATTCATCCCTCAAACTGCAACAACTCTGGCTCACAAGGCATCTCTGATTTTATTGCAACCACCAAGGTCAGCATTTGGTTCAATTCAGCACCCGGCAGCGAATATACCAGGGTTTCCGGCCAGAATAACTTGGGGGACGTTCCCTCGAAGTCCGACCCTGCCACAATAATCACCCTCGCGGCAGCTGGATCCGCCCTGTCGTAAATGGTCAGTGTCTTGGCCAACTGGGCACTCCCGCAGGGTTTCCCGTATCTCGGATCGTCTGCCAACCCCGCACCTTCGTAAGCAGCATCCGGCAGTTTCATCTCTTTCGGATCCAGTAGCTTGTCTACTACCCTCAGCTGCGCGGGGGTCGCCAGCCTGATTCTGGCAATACTGGTTCGGTGCTTAGGGGGCTCCACAATGATTCCCGGACTGCCCAGCAACTTGAGAGGTCTGTAATTAATGGGTCCCATGATTGATCTTGTGGGAATCCCAGTCAGATCCACCGTTTCCATCATTCTTGCTCTTGAGAAATGCGTCTCGTGAGCCTTCAACCAGTCCACACACTGGAGCCTGCCCAAATCCTCGTGTGACACCTGCACGAGACCCAGAACCTCCGCCAACTCTTGCATACACTCCAGATCCTCCAAATCCAGCTCTCTCACCTTCTCTAGGTATCTCATCCGGCTTGTTTCCGCCGGCCTCTCCACCCTCTTGCCTTCCACTACCACCACCGAGGACACTGCTGAACTTTGAGGCGTTGGCGACATCGCCTCATCAGCCTCCGTTGGTACAGAACCTGGTAGCCTAGTATGACTACTCCTCGAGCTGTCTCTAGAATCGATTCTGGCCCCGAGGCGACTGGACAGATCTCTTGAGGCAAGGAAAGGAGGGTTTGGGGGTGGGCCGAATGTGAATTGGGCCGTCTCGAGCAAATCTGCCTCCAATGCACTTATGTGCCTTTGGAAAAAATCGTTCAGCCATTCCACTCCCTTAGGCCTATCGAAATGAATTTCATCTGAAGATGCATCGCTGGGAAAGGACTGCTCCATTTGCTCTGCCACATCCAATAGCTTGATGGGAAGGACACTCTTCTGGTGTATTTGCCGGATTACCTCGTTCAAGTTCCGCACCTTCGTGTTCATCTCCATTGCGTGTTGGTCGAACTTCATATTATAAGGGACAGTACAAACTGTCAGTACAGCGGGATCCATCTGAAACCGTAGCTCCTCGAGGATACAGCTCAACTTATCATGTAATCTCATGACCTTCATTGCTTCACCCCTGGACACGTCATTAGTTCCAACCATCAAGGTCACCGTGTATACTCTTGTCATCCCTAGCAACTCGAGTGATGCCAATATCTGTGGTGTCGCGGCTCCAGAGAAACTCAGGATCCCAGTCTGCCAATGTGATTGAATCCGGGCCAGCACCCGCAGCAGGCTGTCCCCTATAATGAGGTCGACTGTGCCCTCCGGCACACGTGGCTGGTATGGTATTCCACCCAGGCCGCGTCATGGAAACAATCCCTCCTGACTCTTTGTGCCGCGCTCCAATCCATGCGATTTTGCCTGTGATACCTGCCTTCCGTGTTTTTCTTATAACTTGCAATCACCACGCTCCTGACCGGTTGCTCCCTCCACGTCGAGGGTAGCTCCACTCTTGCTGGACTCTCACGACTTCGTAGTTGTAGTCTCTCGTTTAATTCCTTCAGACGTGACGAGCTGCCGCTCACCTGACTGCCGCTCGGGGTTGAACTCTGGGTATACCCAGGCAGTGCGACGTCCATTAACGGACGTATCGGTTGTGTCTCTAGGCCACGCAGGGATGACGTTGACTCGGTCGGTATCCATACCTCCAGCCCCTCACTCGTGTGTTCTCGAGCCACGCGGTCCAGGTTAAATCGTCCCTTTGATCTGGGGGCTTCGTCCACCTCCATACGTGACTCTGGCCTTGAGCCGGTAACTGTTCGCTCTTTGGGCCTGGCTCCCTTTTGCATATCGAGCTCGCGCTGTCGCTGCTGGATCCTCTCAAGTTCCGACTTCAGCTGTTCACAATTCGCGGCATTCTCTCGCACCCTTTGTTCTTGCTGGTTCTTGGCCTTCAGCATCTCAAGTGTTCTCTGCGCTTGGTCCCTTTCGATGACCGCCTGGTCCCTCTCCAGGTTAGCCTGATCTCTATCGAGCTTCGCTTGATCCCGGTCGAGGTTCGCCTTGTTCCTCTCCCTCTGTATCTTCTCAAGTTCTTTCTTCAGAGCACTGAGGTCCGGATACGCCTCTTCCGTTTGCTGCGCTCGCGTCATAGATGGTGTCTTTCTCGTGCTCTGGCCCGCTGATCTTGCTGATGGTCTGATCGGTAGTGGGAACTCCCCTGTGCCATACTCGGTGTTATTGCCCAAGCCAGGGTTCCTTGCCAAGTCGAATCCCCTCGTTCCAGGACAGCCATCTGGTTTGCTCTTGGTTGGATATTCCCTCAGTGGTGTAGCCGACCATCAACACAGCTTCTGTCGCAGACTCCCTGCATTCACCCTGTTCTTCTAGCTGGAGGATGGCGTTCAGCATCATCGCCATTCTCTCATTCACTTGGGTGTAATCCAGATCCCTCAGGCGTCTGTATAGCTCATCAAGCGTGGACCTCTTCAGGGCTGCGGGCATGAACTTCCAGAACCGTTCTGCCATTTCTATGATTTATAGATGATCTTGAGTATTAATCAACTTGTGAATTACCGTACCGTACCGACTTGAGTATTACCGTACCGACTTGAGTATTACCGTACCGTACCAACTTGAGTATTACCGTACCGACTTGAGTATTACCGTACCGACTTGAGTATTACCGTACCGTACCAACTTGAGTACTTGAGAAATATCTTTTTGCAAATATCTTTTGCAAGCGTTGATGATCACGAGTTTGTTCAAGACCTTCTTTTCTCTCTTTCACTTGAGTGTGGTTGAATTGTCAACTTTGTTTATCAAATCGATCTGAAAATAAAATCCATTTTAAGACTAAGATGTCATGTTCCGAATCTAAACCCCCCTTACCATTATAGTTAAAACCTTATCCTTTTCATTCTACTAAAAAAATTCAATTGGAAGTTTTCTAAGAGCATGCAGATTCATTTTATGTTTTAGCACCGTCAATTTTCTAAAATTCAATTGTCATGCCAATCGCGTTTTAAGATCTTTTCACCTGTGCCGTGCCCCAATACCCAACTCGAGACCCCCATGTACCCAACTCAGGCGATGCTCAAGTAGTATTTCTTGTGCAGATGTACTATTATCTCTGTTTCTGCGAAGACCACGTGCAAGATAGCATATAGTTCCCTTGGGCTCAACTTGCCCCTGTTTGGGTCATAGACCGGCATTGAGGCCTCCGTTATCCTTCTTTCAATCATGAAGTCTCGTAGTCTTGTTAGTGCCAACATCACGTGTTCAAGGTCGATCGTGTTCCTGTCATTGACCCTCGTCACCAGGAAGCACAGGTACTTGCCTGGGACTTGCGCTACTGATGGGGGAAGCGCCGCTATTCCTCCGAGCCCCGGTCTCTGTCTGAATAGAAACTCCTCGTTCTGGTATTCTCTCTTGAAGTCGGCCTCCAGTCTTGACTTGAAACTCAAGTCCGCCGTGATACAGATCGCGCTAGTCCTGTTTGACAGGATGAAGTCGCTATCCGTTATCATGATGTTTTCCTAGTATTCATTGGGTATTTCAAATTTCGTTTTGAAATTCCGACCTATGGTAGGCTCTGGCTCTTCTTCATCCAGTTGCAATTCGCTCGTTTCTCTCACTTCCCTGAGTTTCTTTATCATCAAATTTTCGGTAGGGTAAGTCCTACCCCCACTCCCCGGACAAAAATATTTATCGACGTCCCCATCGAAGATGTTGGGTCTGAATTATCTGGCGGAATTTCGAGCGACCTGTCTGTTGCCGTCCAGCCGAAGAGAGGATCCTCTGTTTTCTTGTGTTTTTTCGATGACACGTTGACTTGTTGAATGCTTTGCCCTTCGCAGTTCTCGTTCTTGACTTCGCGCATCCATTCTAATGTCCTCAAGTTCGTATTCTCCCTCCTTTCGATCTCGCTCTGTTCCAGGTCCGTCTCCAATTCTGGTGTCGAGTAGTCTTCCTGCGGATAATTTCCACCATCATCAATAACTTGCCATTCATCTTCGGCTTCTAATTCGCCCGCACTCAGTAGTTCTTCGCCTAATTTGTCTGGCTGTATCTTATCAATCAAGAAGTAATTCCCGTACCTGTTGTACCTCATGCTTGTCCGTTTACGATTACGAGTCCTGGTCCCCGGTGGTATTGGTCGATCTGGCTCCATCCACTTTGGCACCTCATTTTGCTCCGGATCATTCCAGTCCTCCTCTACAAACAATCCTGCTTCAGAGTCCACCTCTATCTTTTCATTGTCGTCCAAACTCAAGTTCTTGTTGCCATCATTTTTCTCTCTGGTGCCTTTTTCGTTCACTTCACACGCTGGCTCTACCACTCGGTACTCAAGACCCTCCATGTCCGGATTTAAGTGGGAACTTCATCTTCCTTGGGTCTTTTACTTGGAGGCATGCCAGGCAGGCATTCACCCATCTCTCGCAAGCTTTCCTCAATCCTGGCCAATCAAACCTGTGAAGTACTCTTTGTTGCATTTTGTCTATCCCCTGGTGCCCCATTTGATTGTGCGATCTGAATAGCACCTCTGTCTGATACAACTGTGGTAATATGATGAGGTTGTGCTTGTGTAATATCTTCTCCTCATCTTTTCTCTTGCAAGCTACCACCCCGTCAGCTGTGTGATAAAGTAAATCTTTCTTTTCCTTGTAGAACTGGCTCAAGATCTTGTAGCTGTCTTCTTCGAGTTCCCCTTTCTCCTTGGATCCCGTCCGGATCCATTTGGAGAGGTTACTTGTCATCTTGTCATTCTTTTGGGCTCTATTCAGGTCCGACAGCCTATATCTCGCCTTGACATATTCCTTTAGTGCCATGATCTGTCCGTTCATTTCCCCAGGGTTGTGGATGTCATCATTCAGCTTCACGCATATTACCCTCTTCACGATCTTCATATCATCTTCTGGCACCAGATTTGTTCTGACATTTGAGTTGCATGATAGTTCCCTGAATGGTTTCCTCGAAACCGCAATTCTTTCAAGCTCTTCACCACCTCGTACTTCTTGTACGTCCAAATTGTACGTTCCTGAGAATGGATCTGTTTGTAATTCCCTGTTGCGGTGTCTAATCTTCTCTTCCGCCAATATCATGCGTAGACTATCCTGATTGTCGCTGCTCTCATCTGAGTCCTCATCCCATTCTTCACACTCCCCGGATAATTTTTCTTCTCCAGTTTCTTCTTCTTCCGTGGACATGGACCACTCCCCGGACTCTTGTCCTAGTCCCAGATGTTCAGCTTCTTCTTTGAACGCCACTTTCTTCTTCCTAACCTGAGTCTGCTCAAGAATGCTTTCAGGGATCTTGTCAACCAGTGACCGCACAACAACTTTGCCATGAGTAACACTTCCTCTTGAAGAGTCTGCATTGCCCACTGTTTCACTCCTTCGCAGTATCGTGACTTCCGGTTCCTCCTTACCATTTTCTTGGATCACGGGTTTATCCTCTGCTAGTTTTTCGAGTAACCTCATTAAGTCATCATCTATCTGTGCATCTCCCGTTTCTACCTGGTTAAGATCATAGCCTTTTGCCTTGAGCGTCTCCCTCACAATCTTAGACTTGAGTATGATCCCTATCGGCATCCCTCGTTTCTTCTTCAAGACTGTCTTCTCCGGAGGTTCTTTTGGTAATTCGGGGTGATCTTCTATCGGTTTGTCTGATTTATCCAGCCATCTCGTGAGTGGAAGACTGTCGTACGTTTCCTTATCCATGAAGGAGAAGCCATCCTTGATTTCAGGTCTATCCGCCTCCCTCTGTTCTTGTCTCTCGTAGAACTCCGTCTTCTTACTCAAGCTGTCAGCGTTTTGATGTTTGTCTCGTGTTCTATGCTCAAGTATCATGTTTTACCCATCAAGGCGAACTATCCACCTCCCAATGTAATTTGGTCCATTGAGTACGTCTTCAGCCAGCTTAGTGCCCTGTTGTCGACTCGCAGCTTGAATGGCTCGCTGCCTAGGTATGCTCTATACTTCTCGACAAAGGTAACCACCGCGAACATCTCTGCTTTCGGTGCCCCGTACTTCATTTCCGTGTCACTTAAGACTTTGCTTCCGTACGCTATTGGTCTCAAGACTGTTTTGCCGTTCCATTCTTGTTCTTGATGGAGCATTCCAGAAATCGGTACTACCGACGCGTCCAACATGTACATCCCTTTCTCAGTTGGCATACCTAGTGGTGCCTCACACAGCTCTTTCTTTATTCTCTGGAATGACTCTTCTGCTGCGTTGTTCCACGTGAATTTCTTGCCCTTGTGTCTCATTAACTGTTGCATCGGGTATACCTTGTCTGCATAGCCTTTGATGAATTCTCTGTAGTAATTTGCAAAGCCAGGAAGTTCATCAACTGATGTTCCGTTTTCGCCGATTTCCAAGTTAGAACTGCTTCTACCGCATCTGGATCAGGTCTGATGCCGTGCCTGTCCACCATCCTGCCCAAGTATTTTATCGAATCCTTGAGTATCTCGCACTTTGATGGTTTACACTTCAGCCCCGACCTCTTCATACATGCAAACACCTCGTCAAGTCTCTCAATGTGGTCTTCTAGAGTGCGCGTCGCTATTACCACGTCATCCACATAGCACATTACCAGATTGCCATACTTCTTCGTCACATCTATTAGTGCGTGTGCCATCAATCGCTGAAATGTGGCGGTGGCATTGCAAAGACCAAACGGCATCCGTTTCCATTGAATAAGACCCAACTCGCAGGCGAACCCTGTCTTGTCCCTGTCCTGCTTCCTCAGCGGTACCTGCCAGAAGGCCGAACCTAAATCAAGAGTCGTAAAAAACTTTGCATCACCTAACTTCGAGAGGCTCTCATCAATCCTAGGTATGGGATAGGCATCCTTCACCGTGACAGAGTTCAGGTATCGAAAGTCACAACACAACCTCAATTGGTCACCTTTCTTTTCGGCCATCACTACTCAACACGCCCACGGTGATTTGGATGGTTCTATCATATCATACTCTAGTAACGTTTCGATCTCTTTTCTACACACGCATCCGATTTGTGTGGGGTCATGCGCCTCGCCCCCTCCCTGTGCGGTACCGCATTCTCCTCAAGTTCTATTTCATGCTCGACAAAATTACAACACCCGATGTCTGCCTTATGTCTCAAAAAAACCTCCTCGTTCCGCTCTTATACGTCCTTGATGGCTTCGAGCTGTTCGTCCGTTATTTTGCCCCTCAAGTGCTCAATCTCCGGTAGGACCGGTTTATCACTTTGCATTTCATCTAAAATGGGCCGTTCCGGAAAGTTGTGGGCCGAACAGCTTGATAGCCCATCGTCCGTCTCTGACTTAAGTGATTTAAGAAGACCTGATTAACCTTTTATTTTCTTCAATCGTCTCAAGATGATACAAATTTTGTCCCTATGATTAGGACAATCAACAATTTCATTTTGTTTTGAATTCTCAGTCATTTCATATCAAGTTTTAACGGGTAAAGCATATCCCAGCTTTCTCGCCCTCTGTATTGTGATGGGTATATCAAGAGTATTCAACAAGACACTGACGCAGAGGCCGCTCTTCGTTATCGAAAAGGATCTTCCTAAAACAGCAGCACTTTGACTATTTGGATTCGGGACTATGCATACTTGCTTGTTGTCACTTAGTTCTTTGTAATTTTTCATTCGCAAGCATACGATTACTGCTTCGTACGCCTTTAGCTTCACCCTCCTACTCAAGAATACCGGTGCTTTGTTTTCATTCGCTATTATTAAATTTACCGGTTTTATTGCGTACCTCCTATCCGGGTTTCTTATCCTGAACATCGCATTGTTTAAATCAATCGTTACGTCGAAGTTCCTGATGAAGTCCCTGCCTAAAATGAATTGGTCAGACTCGTCCAGGTTTTCTACTACAAGAAAGCTCATCCACAGATTGCGTTCCCCCAGATTTAGGGCTATTATTGGTGTCCTGCCTAGCACCCGCAGCGCCCCTTTGTTGGCTGCTGACAACCGTATTCTCGAGTCTATCAAGTCATCTTTGTTGAAGCTCATTCGCTCCCAAGTTTCAATTGGTATTACACTCAAGACCGCACCAGTATCGAGTAACCCACGCAAGTGAGTCTTTTTGCCACTTATGTCAAGCACGTGTGCTGATACGTCTACCTCTGTCCCAATGTGCATTGCATCTTCCTCCAGCATGGCAGAGTGTCCACCTTTAGTTCTTCTCTTCCTACGTAGATCTGCCCTACTAGACCTTCATCACATGTTATCATTGTTTTCGTGTAGATGTTGATCCCATCTATATTTAGCTTCACCTCATGCGGACCATAAGCTTCTGTGTACCTGTTGTCAACTCGGACTGACTTGCTACGCCCTCTTGTGAGTAGTGCCCTCAGTGCTCTAGAAGTCGTTTGTGGGCTTATACCACTCAAGTAATCGGCGTACACATCAATGTGCATTATTGTCTGGTCACTGGGTTCGCTCAAGTTTCTCGTCACCTCATGGCCGCCCACGGTGATTATTGACATTATTCTTGCTCCAATTTTCGTTATGCCTAATGGCTTTCCCGTCACAATTTTTACAGTGTTGCAGTTTCCACTCTTGGTCGACCCCGCTACAGCCTCTGGTATTGACTGCGAGCAAGCTAATGCCTCATTCAATTTCTGTCTATCGATCTCTTGCTTTAGTCGTTGTTCTATTTCTTTCGCCGCCAGGTCCTGTTTCACCTTATTGATAGCTTCCTCTGCCGCTTTCTCATAATTTATATCTAGAGCGTTTCTGGCTGTGGCTTCTATTGCACTATTAACTTGCGTTACAGCTTTCACTGTTTTTGTTGGCAGTTCCGTGCTCGGTACTCCTAAGTTTTTTGTTTCAAACTCGGTTTGTCTATTTCGCTGATTCTGCACCGCCGCTAATGCCAATTTATGTTTGGGGTGACTCTGATCCTTGGCCGCCTCCCAAAATAAAGGACAATCCATCCTGAAGTGCCCTTCCTGACTGCAGCAGAAGCATCTTGCACCTATCTTGATGATTAAGCCACTAGAGTACTCGTGTTCTTCCATCTGGCTCATGTCCTCCTCATCTGGTGCGTATCCCAGACTCTTCATGCCCTGTTTGTATGTTGTGCAATCCGCCACGTGATGATCAGCTGACCCGCAGTTCGCGCATGATCTACGTTTGTCGATGTCATCTCTAGGCTTGTACCATGACGACCTTTGCGGTTGGCTCCCCCCTTGCGTATTCCTGTTATCTGATCACGAGTATTTCTTGGGTTTCATTAGCATGTACTCTCTCGACTTCTGTCTCATCTCTTCTGGAGTCGGTGCACTATCTTTCGACAATGTGTAGTATGTTGCTAACATTGTTCTCAAGTCATCACTCTTCATCCCATCAATGAACTTCGAGGCAATGCTAAAGTTTCTTCTGTTTGTCGATTCTTCAGGGTCACTCCTTCGTCTCAAGCTCTCACTGTCATCCAGGAATCGATCAATTGATTCATCGTCCCTTTGCCTTCTCTTCTCAAATCGCATCATCGCTTGGTGACCCTTCATACCCGATCCAAATCGATTCAACAATATCTCGAAAATTTTATCCGCTGTGTCGCGTTCTTCTTCTTTCTTTGCAGCCACGCATTTCAACGCTGTGCCTTCTAAATTGCTGAGTATCCAAATGTAATCTCATAACTTCTACCCAAGTGTCAATACATCCATCCGAATCATCCTTGAATTCTTTCGGTTTTTTGAAAGTTTTCCTGGACTTGCCCCCTCCTCTATCATTCGAGTCAGTGTTCCTCGTAGCGAAGGCTTCTAGTGTCCTGTTCATCATTTCCCAGGTGCTTGCCCACGTTATAGCATCTGGCCCTACGTTGCTGTGAGTCGTGGAGTCTCCTGGACCACTCGTTGTATTTGCTGTCCCACTTTTCATAATTGTTTTGGCAGCCACCGGTGCTGCGCTCACCGCATCCCTGGTTAAAGGTAACGGTGTCGATTGCCGTTTGTTCCGTTGTGGTTCCACGAAGTCAACCCTGTTGCCTTGCGTGCGATCCGCTGCCGGCCTGTTTTGTGACGTAGAGATTTTCAAGATTGCGTCTAGTTTTGCTTGTATCGTGCATGAACTCTCAGCTTGATCCCTACTCATTGTGTCCATTCCCGTTTCGAGACTTCCTAATTGGCTGTTGACATCATCATATCGTTGTTTCATCTCTTGTAAGTCTTTTTTGATGTTTTTTTTCTCGTTCCCCGTCAGTGGCATCTACCTTGTCTGACATCTGCTGAAGTTTTTCCTCTGTTGCCCTGGCCAGGTTGAAGTAGCTGTCCAGGTACTCGTGTTTGTTGTATCTTAATTCTTCTTTATTACCTCTCTATCCTCCTCCCTGTGCTTCAGTTTCTTGTCGATATGATCTAACTTCGCCATCAAATCGCCCAGCTCAACAGAAGTTATATCATGGTCAGCTGTTGCCCTGTTGTTGGCTGGTGCTCCCGGTCTGATCTGGTCTTCACTTTGGTCGGTGTCTGTCGTTTTCGTGAGAACTGTCCCAAATGTTTTGCCTCTCTCGGCTTTCGGTTCTTCCGCTGCTGCGTCTCTCGACTTCATTCCGACCATTATCGCCAATCTTTCCGTAAAAGACGTTCTTTGGCGTGTTGCCTGTTGTTTCTTCCACAGTGTCTATCGGCGAGAACTCCATGGGCTTTGGATTTGATTCTTCCGCTTTCGGCATCGGTGTTGTTTCCGTCGCTTTCTTCTCCACCTCATCCACACTCTGGTCTGGTGTCTCTAGATCGATCTCAATGGCAGGCTCCGTTTGTTTCTCTTTGGCACCGTCTTTCGTCTTGTTTTCTGCATTACTCCTCGTGTTGACCATGCTAACTGAAAGGTTCCTCTTTGTTCTCTTTGGGCCCATTGATGTCGTTTTACGTAGCGACGAGTTATACTTTGTCTTTGATTCAGTTGATCTTTTTTCAGCCACCGGTACCCTGCTCCGTCTCATCATTTTTATTTACAATTGTTCCTATTTACAATATTACTATATACACAATTCTATTCTAAGAATAAAATCTTTTTTGAAAACTTTTTAGTAAAATGAAATTTAAAATGTAATAAAAACAACGATTTCAGTTCCCTTCCAAGCCTTATGAAAAAATCTCTTTATTCGTGATCACAACCGTACCGGGTTCCGACTAGTACTATTGTACTTAATTCTGCGATTAGTTAATTCAATCTGTCTTAGTACTCTTATAGTACCGTCACCCCACTTTTTTATACCGTTCCAAGCTTTCTCTCTACTGTCCCAAGACTGCTCGGTTCTGTCCCAGTACTTCTTGGTAGTGTCCCAAGACCCCTGTCCCAAGACCCCTGTTCCAAGACTAGTGTCCCAAGACTAGTGTCCCAAGACCTTTGTCCCCAGACTACTGTCCCAAGACTAGTGTCCCAAGACTAGTGTCCCAAGACTACTGTCCCAAAACTACTGTCCCAAGACTGCTGTCCAAAGACTACTGTCCCAAGACTACTGTCCCAAGAGTACTGTCCCAAGAGTACTGTCCCAAGACTAGTGTCCCAAGACCACTGTCCCAAGACCACTTCCCAAGACCACTTCCCAAGACCACTGTCCCAAGACTAGTGTCCCAAGATCACTGTCCCAAGACCACTGTCCCAAGACCGTACCGTCCCAAGACTATACCGTCCCAAGACTATAATGTACCAAGACCGTACCGTCCCAAGGCTGCACTGTCCCAAGACTGTACCAAGACTGCTCTGGCCCAACACTGTCCCAAGACTGCACCGTTCCAAGACCGTCCCCAGACTGCACTGTCCCAAGACTTCTTTGGTCCCAAGACTTGTCACCAAGTATCTGGACACTAGGATTTCTTCTTCTTCGTTGTAGGGACTTCTTGAATCACTGCACCTTGTACCACCACTTGAGCTCTATAAAAAAAAAAAAATACCCTCTCTTAATGGCCAAAGGCTTCAAATACTGAACCTCCTGAATTTATCTCCTTTTCGATGTTTCAAGCAATTTTAAACCAAAAATTGTTCGCAGGTATCTTGTGATCACCTGTTCGTTCAAAAACCAATAACAAATATTCACCAAAACGTAAAAATTTAAACAGAAAAAGTAATAAAAAACAGAGAGATGTACCCACCTAAAATTCAAAGGTGACAGATGTCAACCTTCTATCGAAAAAATGTCTGGTACCTGATTGCCTCGCGTTTTCCTCCCCCTGCTAACGATCTTATGGGGTATTTTCTATCCGGGTTCGGTTCCGTGCACCCCACCCGATCCGACAGGGGTACCTACCTTAATTCGATCTTACTTTTGGATGTCCGCTTCCTATGATTGACGCGTGTAAGATTCTAATGTAACTAAATCAACGATGTCGATTAATTAGTTACTCTAATTTCCTCCCTTTTTAGAATTTACTACCGCCAACCTCTAACCTAACCAGCCCCCCTTCTAACCTCCCCCCTCTTTAGCCCCCCTCTTAAGCCGAAAATTACCTTAAGCACCGGGTGCTAAACCTCTTGAGAGAAAACCGTAGACCTGTCTCCAGGCCTGCTTGTGCAAAAACGTTCCTCAAAACCGGGGGATTTCGCTTATACAATTTTACACTTATCTCCTATAATGTAATGTGGATTTTAACGATACCCGTTTCGATCAACTTGAGAACTCGAGAATAGCCAAATCCTCCTGGACCACTTTCACACTCGGCTGGTCACCTCTTCCAGTCAAGTCTCCTAGTGGTTCGGCCAAATCCTCCTGGACCACTTTCCCACTCGGCTGGTCACCTCTTCCAGTCAAGTCTCCTAGTGGTTCAGCCCAAATCCTCCTGAACCACTTTCCTTCTCGGCTGGTCACCTCTTCCAGTCAAGTCTCCTAGTTGTCCAGCTAAGTTGCAAGCTATCTGAAAACCCTTAACAACGCCCCACTCTCGGGCACTTTATTGAGGTTGCCAAATTAAATTGCTAGACTGATCGAAACGATCGAACTTATAAAACAGTATGGGTATACTATTTAATTAATATAAAGGTTTGATCCAACTAATCTGGTGTCAAAGTCACTGTCTTTTTATGGTTTTTGTTCCTTTTTCTATTCTTTTTTTGGTTTTTGTTTCGCTTTTTGTCTTTCTTTTTTGCTCGTGTTTTTGTCCCCCTAGTTGCCCCCGTTTACTCGGTTAGCTAAGCCTCGTTCGGAGAGCGTACCAGGAAGTTTTCTCGAGTTTTCTTAAAAAGCTATCACGGTACAACCGGAAGGTTTGCACGTTCCCGCCGAACCGTACTACCGGTACTCTAGAATGGGCATGCAGCCCGGAGCTGTGTCAAGTGGGTTCAACTCCGTAGTCTTGATGTCGTAAGAACACCCAGGAGCGCCAAAAAAACACTATGTAACATTCGTCTACTTCGGTCACATATGAGGCTTAAGAAAAATAGGCCCTATAACCATTGGATCAAGAGTCAGGGACACTATCTCTTGTGTTTTTCTACCTCAAAAACGGTCGGAGCTAATTCGGTTCACTTGCGACATGAGACTACAACCCGTTACAGCTTAAAGGCCACTACCAAAATATCCCCCACGCTAGAAATAAGAACGTCCCCATATTTAGGTCTCAAAATACCCAAAATACACGAACGCCGTTAAAAACTGGGTCGGAACAATCCATTAAGTTTCTTTTTGTTAGACAGTGAAACTTTGATCCATTTCAGATGGATCAACCTAAAACTCGCCTTATCTCAATATAACAATCATAAAACACACTCGAGTAATTGCTCTAAGTCAATGCAAAGACTTTGATGAATTGCTAAGTAATATTTGTCAAAGTGATATTTGAAAACTGCCTAGTTAATGAAAAAAAAAGTAGATTTTTGACAACTAAGGCATAAAAACCTGCCAAAGTAATTCCTTAGTGATCTCTTAGTGATCTATGAATGAGTGATCAAAAAAATTTCAATTTGACAAAAGTAGCGAAAGTAGTTGGGAGTTTCAAATAAATTGAAGCTTTTTAAAATTAAATTATTTTCATTTGTTTTAGTCCCAAGAGGTGTGGATCTTTCTTACATCGCGATAAAACAACAGTCGGACGTGGTTTATTTGGGAGCATCAACTCAATCTGACGTGACATCTGTCGATGGAAAAATCGATGGATTCAGAATTAAATCAATCACTCCTGTTGCCTCAGTGATGTTTCCAGCAGGACTGGATAACGCGTCTGCAGATGGAGCAATAGCAGTGAAATTTCCTCCCGCCGACATTTTTAGAATTCAAATTGCGAGTTACATAGAAGGTTGTCAAAATGTCGAGTCTTACGAAATTGCTACTTTCGAGTACTGCTCAGGCAAGTTTCACCTTTTTCTTTTTGATAAAAAAAAAACAGTTTATATCAATGCTACTTTGTGAATGATTATTATTCTACAAATTCTGCCTTTGAATAAGTACCATGAGCTTTGTATCGGATAACTTAATATTTTTATGCTTCGATTGGTTAGAATCAAGTCAAGGGCCGACGTAAAATTTTCTTGAGGGTGCGGGGATTTCCAAAAAAAAAATTGTCGACCTTTTTTTAGGTCGACCAAATTGGTTTTCTGAGCTCTCCCAAATCCCTTTAACGACCCTAGTTCGAACAAACTTTCTGCGCCGCGTTTTTAGGCACTTTTTGCGCGCTCCCCCCTCAAATTTAGTAATTTTTAGGCGCCTTTAGAAAAACTTCAGGGTCAGTCAGGCAAAAATGCATATCTCAAAATAGTACAAAGGGGGAAACTTTGGGTCGGCAAGGCAAGGGGTCGATATTAACCCCACCCCCCTAAATCCGCTACGAACTAGTTATGATAATTTTGCACTTCAATGACGGAATATTTTCTACAGACGTTTGATGACTTTTTTCTTCCAGACTTATTTTGATTTAATAACCATGGCTTTAAAAAAAATCACCAGAGGTCCAATTTGCAATGTTTTTACCACTTCTGAAAAATATGTATGGGAGAGATTACATTCACATGTGACACCTATAATATGGATAAAAAGAAGAAGTTTTTAAAGAACTTTTTATCATAGAAGTTTTTTCTCAATCCTCCGATACCTTTAAAAGTAATTATTTTTTCTTAAAACTTTGCAAAATGTAACAAGTTTGATTTTTGGTTGTAAAGTAAAATTTTTCAGACTCTGGCAGCTAGTTCTTTGCAAATTTTCTTGTTCAAAGGGCTATAAGTGTTACATCTAAGAAAATTTCTGTTTATATGCAGCTCAAAAGAACTATGCAACTTGAAAGAACTACTCATACTACAGCAATCAAAAAAATGTTTTTGGGGAAAATTTTTTAAATTAATTATGTTGTCAAAAAATTAACTCTAAGTGTAAAACAAAATCTCTTTTATTTTTTTGAACGTCGAAAACATTTTAGATTCGAGTCTTCAATTCAATTGCTTATTTATTTGGTTAAATTATAAGCTTTGTTTTTTTGTGGGAAAACTGCGCTATGGGATAAAACTATATACGGGATATGTTATATGGGATAAAAATAGAAACTTGAAAAAATTAATCCGAACAATTAATCCGATTTATTTTTCGGAAACCGAACTGCGTATTTTTTCAATTCTCATTTCAATTTTTTTTTATGTATTCAATTGTTGCAATAAGGTTCAACAAGATAAAATGAACGTATTTTTCGAGTGTTTTGTGCAATGGTGCAGAAAACCTTGAATTTAATCCATAAAAAATTGCATGGTTTCAAAACTTCAATTTCGTGGTTATAATGAAACACTGCGTCTACTTTACCTTCATAGATTAAAAAGAAGCTATAATTTGCCGTAGAACTTTGCTTTTTTTATTCAATGATTTTAGTTTTCCAATTCAAATATTGTATATTTCTATTTTGCTGGCTGATGAACTTCTTTTTTAGAAAAGCGATAAGCGCTTTTGAGAAACTCATATTTTAGATTTTTGTAGACTTTTGTAGATTTTTGTAAAAAAAAATACTTATCAAGAACCAAAACTAAGCAATGTGGACAATTCTCCGTAAAAAACACTATAGAATAATGTGTATATTAAAGTTATAGCGGCATTGAAGGAAGATTTTCCTTTGGAAACCAAACTGCGTGTTTTTTCAAAACTCATTTTAATTTTTATATCTTTATTCAATTGTTTCAAAAATGTTCTTTCCTAACGCGTCAAAAATTCTTTCCATAAATTTTTTTAATCCTGAACTTTAGAAGTTTATAAAATTTAATCATTGCGATAGAAGTTGAAAATTTAATCATTGCAGTAGATTTATTACCTCCCAAAAGATCAACCGTCCGGGAAAATTTCTGTCTAATAATTAGTGTGAACTAAAAAAATGTTTTTGCAGGGAGTGTGTCAAACCCTAGGCATGTAAAAAAGATGTGCTTTGTTTTTACCAATCTCAAGGAAAGCGCAAATTAAAGAATTTGCTATGTCAAAATGATTTTAGTTATTCACATCTAGACCTTTTTAAAATATGGCTATGTCTTTGTATTTGATATGGATAAAAACGTTTTTATTAAAATATCGTACCTTGATGGTTGTTAAATTCTGAAATTTTTTCACAGGTCTATCTACAAGAATTATAATTTTTTGCTAAAGATTTTACTTGCACCTGGCTGTTTATGTGTTCAAATGCTGAATACTTATGTTTTTCTTGATTATTTGCTTTTCATTTTTCGTTAACCGTTTTTTGTTTCGATATTTTTCAAGCCAAATGTTTTGCTAAAAAGATGAAATGTTCGTCAACTTAGAAAACGTTTAAAACAATTTTTGTGCATCTGTTTGTTGATACTTGATAGAGCAGTGCGTGCAGAGTTTTATTATAATTTGATCTAGAACTCTGTTCCACTCTTTGAACAACTTTGTCCTGTGTCATTAAAGATAGTTAACCTAATTCCTGGATCCTTGAGCAAAAGATTTAAAACTGTTTGTTGGAGACTCGTGACAACTAGAAATATAGTTTGGTATTTTGAACAGAACGAAGGACACAGAAGCGGTTGCCAAGTGTACGATCTGTTGGGATTATTAAAAACGAAAGTTTTTTGCTTCAAAGAGTTCATTTTGGATAGATCTTCGTTTCGCACAAGCTTAATGATCTCTCAAAGTCAAAAGTTGGTATAAAATTGACATTTCTGACTTTAATTTATGTTTTATTTATTGGGACAAAAAAATCAGACTTTTTCAAAGTTATGGCACAGAAAAAAAAAGATTTTTTTTCCAGTCGGGTTGATTCAAAAAATTATATAGGGTTTTTCTTATGCCAGGTTTTAGCAATGTAGTGTTAAGCAGCCAATACCACAACACCGTTCCTTTTTAAAATCTTTTCGTCTTTGATCTACGTTACATGTATGATAAAAAGTAAAACAAACGACAAGTAACGAGCTATCTGTTACCTGAATTTCTCTTAATTAATCTTCAGCTACCATAAAAAATTGTATACTTTTTATAGTACAAAAACAGTTGTTCCAATTTTTTTGGCACACTGTCAGGGGTCTTTTAAAACAGTCAAAGCTTTGCCTTCAGAGGAGCAGTCATGCACTATGTGTTTTTTCGGCTTTTTCATTTTTTGTTCCGACCATTTGAACAATGGGGAGAAACTTTGTATTCGGCTGTTTTTGCCTATTCTTTTTCGTTATCGGTTACCAAAGTCAATCATTGGAGAGATTTGAGTGATATATCTTATTAGAAATCTTTCAATCTTGATTCGAACGACATTTAGAAAAATTCAAAAAATTTCTGCATGTATCGAGAAAATTCGGTTTGAATTTTTGACTTTTAGTTTGAACTTGAATTAGTGAAGCGAGCGAGCAAGCAAGCTTAGTTTTGCTTGGTTTTGGATTTTTACAATAGCTTATTTATGCTTATATTTATTTTATTTGAGTAAAACTAGCTCCGGAGGCTTTTAATGCCATTTTTTGCCAATTTTGATTTTTTTTTTTGTTTTTCTAGTCTTGTTACTTCAAGAACTGTTCTACTATCTTGCTACGGCTGTCGAATATGCATTAATTATAGCTTTATGTCAGAATATTTTATCACACCACGCAGAAAAAGCTACAATTTTTTATATTAAAAAAAATCGTAGATTTTTGAGACTATGGTCGGAACATTGTGTGATACTTGCACGCTATCCTTGTAGTAATATGGCAATACAGTAGCTGAATCGATTTCAACAACAAGACGGCTCGTATCTGAGCGAAATGCTGATTGTTGCGACTGCCCTTCATTTGCCAAATTTTGAGTCGTATAAAGAATTAATGAGACGAATTTGCTTGATTTCAATTTGAAAGGTTGCTTTGTACAAAGTTTTTTTTGTACAAAATTATGTTTGTTGCTTTGCTCTCAGCATGGTTGATTAGGTCATCAAAGTATTGAACGACCAGCTTCCACAAAACTTTTACGGGAAGTTGGACTGAAAAAAGACAGCCCCACCATCTATATTTTTCGCCCTCTGCAAAAGTATGAACAATAATGATCTTTCTTGCTTTTCATAAAAAAACAAAGTTTTCGTTTAACTTAGTTTGATTTTGTTTCGTGGTAAATTTAAGCTTCTAAAAGAGACTTTTTGATGCAAGAATTTAGCAAGTTTTTTCTGAGTTTGATTTATTGATGAGATTATGTTTTGTAACTGTAGACTCCCTTAAGTCCAAACTGTAGACATCCTTAATATAATTACCTATTTAAATTGAAAAACTGAAGAGTTTTTTTACCAGCTTGTTTTTTGTTGGTTTGACGTTTCATCGCGTTTCTGATTTCTTGCCTATTCCCAGATACAACTTCACTCTATAAAAATCTGAAATAGAAGCAAAAATGTATTCTGTGATTAGTTCTATAACATTACCAATTTTCGCGAGCCTGAATTTAAAAAACTTCAATTGCGAAACCATTTTTTTAACTTTCAAATAGACACTAGCCATACGACTCAATTTTTTTGTATACTTTTCGTGACACTGATACAACTCTATCCTGAACCTGATTTGTTTTCATAAATTGGATAGCTGATCTTCAAAATAAACAAATCTTTTTGATTCCATCGTTTCCTATTGTACAAAATTGAAGAGAAAAGATACACATAAATTTTTGAATTTTTCCTTGATTTCAACCAGTCTGAACTTTTGCTTGAAAAGTTTGGCTGAAATCAAGCAAAGGTTGAGCCTGGTTGAACTCAAAGAAAAATTCGAAGATTCTTGTGCAATTTTTCTTTTTAATTTTGTACATCAGGAAACTGTGGAATCAAAAATAATTGCTATTTTAAAGATCAGTTATCCTATTTATGAAATTGTTCATTTGACAGTTTTTTCATTTTAGTTTTGAAAAAAAGTTGAAATAATGAAAAAATGTTCCTTGAAATTGAACTTAGTAATAAAATATTCCGATAGTTTTTGCGCTATTTTAATAGAATCAATATAAAAGAAATGTAGACGAACGACTCTTAGCTACTTGCTAGCATATTAATCGATGAAACTACGGTTTTTAATTAAACTGCGGATAAATTGGAACCAAATTCATCTAATCACAGATATTTAGGCCCCGAACCGGTTCTGAACCTGCAACAAATTCCTTCCAATGAATTTGCCATTTTGTTGTCGTGGGATGAACCCGCCGACACCCGACGAATAAGGCCAGATGGTTATGAAATTACAATTACAACCTTAAGTGGGAAGACCCTAATATCCGCGTGGCTACTGGCTTCGACTCAAAACAATCAGAATGCCTACACTTTCGATTCATCGTCGATCAAATCTCTACCAGTTGCCACTGAATTCATATGTTCAGTGCGCACTTCAATTCCAAACCCCTGTCGATCAAAAGACGAATTTCAAGAACTGTTTTACGATTTCAATTTCAGCACTCGAAATATAAGCTGCAAAACTCGAGGTAAAATATTTATGATCTCTTCAATAATGCTCTCAGTCAAAAAAAAATTTTTTCGTATTGTTATATGAATCTTTTAAGAAAATTCCTGGATTCTGGAGCTTTCATAAATGAACGTAATAAAAACACTTATGTAAGTCGTCTTGATGATTTTTATATGATTTTTTCATGTTGTAAATCTTTTGGGGTTTGATTTAACTTTTAAGTTCAATTAAGTTCCTTCGTTAAATGGAAGGCAAATGGCACTCGTCTATAATTAAAGAGCATATGGAGCAAAAAAAATGTGAAAAACTCAAACTTGAAAGGGGATATTACTTAGATTTTTTAGCGAATAACCAAAAAAGTTTAACTAATAGTCCAGTTTACTCAAATTGGTTGTTTTATTTACAAAAAAAACAATTCTCATAAAGATTTCTTAAATTTCGAAGAAATTCAATGCCATTCATTTTTTTTTTCGTTAAAGAATTGAAAGTTAATTTATTTGAAAACCAAGTCAGTTTCTCTTTGCTTGCGTTCATCGTCAATTTTTGGAGTTGGTGCAATAAAAAAGCGGATAGTCAACGGCGAAATTGAGGGGGAGGTTGAGTGCCCCTCTCAGGAAATCGATAGACCCTTGCCAAGCAAAGGGTGCCCCCTTTGGTACTATTTGCTACACGAGTTATGATATGACCTATCAACACAAAATTGTTCTGACGCCCCCATTGGATTAAACATAAATGTTTGTGACCAGAAACTACTTAAAAGAGGGCAACAAAATAAATACTCTTCCGAAAAATAAACGTTTTCTGATTAGGTTTTGGCGGCGAAGCACAAGAACCCAGTTTCGCTTTCTTCAGTCCTACATTAATAATTCTCCAATGGAAAACGCCGGATGAGTTTTTGAACCAGTTTGAAGATGACTACTACTCAATTCTTCTCAACGGGCAAGAGAAGCATTCCGTCGCGCCAAATTCCACAGGTCGGTTGAATAACGGTTACAACATGAACACAACTCTGTAAAATTGGCAAATAAATCATCGCGATGAGAAATGGCCTTTTCCCACTCCAAAATTTTTCCAGGAAACTGAAATAGAGATTTTTTATGAAAACTTTTTATTAAAGTATATTCAACGTTCATCGTAAGATTTATCAGGGAAAAACAATCTTTTCATCTCACACTTATTAATGAAACTTGGTATAATCATTTTTTCTGCTTCTGTTAGTTTATTCTAAACTTTCTGTTAATTCAAAATTCTAGCCTTAATATGAACAAGACTGCTCGCATATCAGGGCAAAGCGCTGAACGTTCCGACCAGCCCTTATTCATATCAAACGGTTTTTGGCAAATTTGTTTTTTGAAAAACAATAAACTTTGGACAATATCAGAGATCATGCGTGAAAACTTCCATCGCGCAAAACTAATACGACCGACTAGCTTCAATTCAATTTGGAACGATATTGTTGTGCGGTATGTATCGCCACGCATAAATAAACTTCGTTACGCTTTCAGGATTATGGAAAAATCTACAAAGCTTGCATAAATTAGTCCAGAGCATGACCAAACGATTTTTCAAACTCCCAAAATTTTGCAAAAAATAATCGGAGGTAAAATATACCCATATAATTGTAATTTGGGAGTCAATATCTTCATTGGGGCATTAAAAATTTTTTTGCTCAAAACTATTAATTCGATCGCCGAAAATTCACTGATTAAAAAAACCACACCAAACATAAATATTCCGTTTTTTTCGAAGATCGAAACAACAAAACAAAACTGCTCGTATCAGGGCAAAAATCTTTAAGTTTTGACTGATTTTTATATTATATGGGGTATTGTTTGTTTGAAACATTATGAAGTTTGACAAAAAAATGCAATTTTCGAAACTTTTTGAAAACCGTACCCCACACGTCAAGTAAAGTACAAACCGTGCGGTAGTTGTCCTAAATTAGCCAAATTGGCAATCTTTAAGACCCACTTACTATACACAAAATAATAGCCCTCTTGATTCTTGAGGGTAGATATATAAACAAACTGAAAAAAAAATAGAATCATACCAGTTTGAAGTAAATTTATTCTAACAAGACTTCTCATATTTAGAAAAAATTTCAAAAAACAGTCGGTTTTTTTATTCTACACGCTATGTAAAATATTCAAGTGATTTATTTTGCCTCTGGTTATAACCAGAGGCAAAATAAATCACTTGAATATTTTACATAGCGTGTAGAATAAAAAAAACCGACTGTTTTTTGAAATTTTTTCTAAATATGAGAAGTCTTGTTAGAATCAATTTACTTCAAACTGGTATGATTCTATTTTTTTCAGTTTGTTTATATATCTACCCTCAAGAAAAATCTTTATAAAACCAGCGTTGAGATTGCTGCTTCTGAAATTGATTTGAGATCTGCCTACTACGCTAAGCCTTAATATAAAACTAGTTGGCAAATAGCAAACTGTGATGGATGTAATTTAAAACACATAGATTTTGCAAAAAAATCACAGCTGAAATCTCATATTAACTTCAAGTGCCAGCACCAACAACGTTGGTCATTTATGTGGATATTATCTGCTTATTCAATTAGCTTTGAAAATGGTTTATGTCTGCTGCACAACTAAAACTCCAAAAAGTCTAAATTTCAGTTTAAAAATCATCTTTAAAGAACTGCACTTGTGAAAGTGTCAAAAAGAGAATTTGAGTTTAACGTTCGCAAAAAATGATGTACCGTTTTCAGAGGCGGATCTAGAACTTTCTTGATGAGACGGAATTTGTCGACTTTTTGTTGTTCGACGATATGATTTTTCATGCTCCAGGCAAACTTCAGAAAAAAAGTCCTATATTTTTTGAAGGTCTTGTTTGGAAAATGTTCATTAAAAAATTCGCTCTTTTGAAGGATCAAAAGTAGTATATGTGGCACCAAAGGTGTCTTTAAAAAATTTTTAGGTTTGGTCGGCAAAAACTAGATGTCATAAAACAATATCAAAGGGGGACTCTTTGGATGCTGAGGAGGCTGAATCGCTGAGTTGAAGCGTCTTAGTATAAATCCAGTAAGCCAGGGCTTTAACGCAGTTTATATCAAAAACAATTGCCTTGTCTAAAAATGGATTTTTGTTCCGACTTTCGAATAAGTGATGGAATATTTGAGCTCGAGGTTGCTTTTTCCCAAAACAATAGCTAATTTTTTTCTAGACATCCAGCCATTTTTGACCATTTTGTTTGATATCATTTGAACGGTATTGCTGTCCTGCGCTCAAATTTTTTTAAAAAATTTGTAAAAATATGGGGCTTAAAAGATTGCCAATTTAGAAAATTTGGGACAATTAACGCATGATTTATTTCGTGCTCTTCATACATAGGCGGAGTTTTAATCCGTCTTAGAAATTGTTCCAAACTGAACAAGGGGTGTAGCGCGGGACATGAGGGCTAGTGAACCGTGATAAAGAGGATGAACGTGTTCCTTCGCGCTCGAGTTTTGCAGGAAAATGCAAAAGGTAGATTAAAATTGTTTTTGGAAAATTTTTTGTTCAAATCTATGAGGGGTCCAATTTTTTTTTAGATATGTCATACGAGAACGTCGAAGCATATCTATGCGGGGTCAACGAACAAAAAAATGTTAAGAAAATGTCTTTCGAGAAAGTCCAGAAGTCAGTCAAAACATACCGAAATGACGTCAACAAAGTCAAAACATACCGAACTTTGGTCGAGAAAATCGAGAAAAACCAATTTTTGGTCCAGAAACTTGACCCGGGTAGTTGTATTCGATACTTTGCTGTATGCAAAATCTATTACTTTGTACTTTACGAAGCCTGTGGGGATGATTTCCAGAAAACAAATCAGTTTTTTTTAAGTCAACACTGTTCCATCGACCTTCAAAGACAGTTGAAGCATTCAGGGCGTCGACCTGATACGAGCAGTCATGTCATAACTAAAAGTGAATTTCTTAATGTGAGAAATTAACAGATTTTTTTGATCATAGTAGATTATAGTGCTTCTTTGTACAATAAGTAGTGCAACAAATCGATCAGATTGTCTATGAATTATGCGTTTTTTTCCGAACAGATGACCTCAAAACAAACAATTCCTCAAACCTGACACATCACCCCAGAAAAAAAACGGAAAATCGACCTCATAAAAATCAGTGCTTGTAATTTTTACTCATATTTAAAGCTTTTCTCACAATCAAAAAAAATTTTTAGCAATATTGCAACTTTCGATATTTGTTTTTAAAAGTTTTATTTATTCAAGCTGAATTCTTATAACAGATAAGAGTTTAAGTTTTCAAAGCTTGATGCGGTATACTAATTGTCACGTGCACAATACTTTGTTTTAGCAAAGGTTTTATATTTCAGTTCTAAGTGTAGCAGTAACAATCGAGCTGTGTACCTCCCAAAATGTGACCATTGTGCCAAGGCGAGAAGGACTGGCTGCTCAAGTTGTCGAAATCAGCGTCAGGAACTGTACGTTTTTTTAATAGACCAATATCAGTAGTTTTTGTATCATTGAGTTCCAGAAAAAATCAAAATAATCCAAAAAACATGATCAAAGCTTGTGTTTTTCAAAAAAAAAGAATTGCCTAAAGAACATCTATTTTTAACAAACGACATGCTTTCCAAGTTTGTTTTTAGTTGATTTTGATCTGAGATGAAGTCATTACTTGAATGACATCGAGCTTCTATTAATTATTCAATATCCACTTTTTGAGTAAAATTTGCAACATACAAACTGGGAAACTGGGCTATTCTTAGACTTGTTCACTGGGTACTGCTGCAAGAGCTCACTTAGGCATCCGCTTTCTGAAAAGCTTTCATACTGACCTGTGGGTGTTTTGGAGGCCATAGAGACCTGGATCATTTGGTAGAGGCAATAACCAAATGATGAAACTTTTCAAGAAGATTAAATAAACCGAGAACGAGGGCCTTCGACATGCGAGTTTCGAAACTATAAGCATTTTCTTAAGTGAAATTCTGACAAAATTTATCCTCTCACTCAATCAAAACCATGCTTGATCGAAAAAATCATAGGACCAGTTGATAAAGTTTACTACTAACTTTTAGAGCTCTAAATACGAGAAGCTGGGATTTCAGAAAGTATCGAAATGTTCAACATTCTAATTTTTTTGAATTTTTTTTTGTTTCTGACTGTTCAATTCAATTTTTTTATGTCCGTTTTAAGTGCAGCGATGTGCAACTTAAATAGGTTCCTTGGTGGTTCTCTCAGAAGTAATTTTTTGTATAAACATAGTGGTGAATTGTTTAAACTCCGAAAAACAAATGTTTGGCTCAGAATGCATCGTTTTGGACTAAAAATCTGAAACTGCTGTAAACAGTTTTCATGACAAACAGAAATAGAACATAAAGTAGAAGTTTACACAAAAAATTCCCAAAATTTTTGTTCCTATGAAAATATCAATTGGTGCAAACAGTTATCTTTTTCTCAAAAATGAGATAACGGTGACCATTTTTAAGTTTCGAAACACGGTCAATAGAGATTTTTATGCTATTAATTTTTGAACACTGCGATCAGTTTTTGAGTTAACCGAAATGCATTTGAGAAAAAGTATCAAACACCATAGATTTTCCTCGTAATGTATTAAAAAAAACTTACAGCTACGGGGATAGAGCAACTAGTAGACAAAAAACTTATGAAATGATATGTAGAGTTGTGCAGTACTTTCTATGTTGATTTCAAATGTTTTCATGTATAAATGCATACCATCCATGTATACTCTTAAGTTCAATCTTTGTTTTTTTTTTTAAGATTTAAAACTGCCGCAAATTTTTTTAGAGCCTTCTTTATCTATCCTCCTCATGATACCTAGCAAAACTTGAGCTCCAAGAGACTAATTCAACGTATAAACTGAAAAAAATCATAAAACAAATTTTTGTTTTCTGTACTGGGAAGGAAGGAAACAGAGTTATTGCTTGGGATATTTTTTGGTTCATTTTTACTCCGATATTGTCCAAACATGTTGATTGCTTTGTTTTTGATGCTCAATTTTGACATGCACAACTTAAAATTTTCCGCCTTCAATAGTGTCTGATAGTTTTCACCTTTTTCACTCTAAGTTATAGACGATTTATTGAGCACAGCAAAGTTATAGGTGTCTTTGAAATGAGAAAAAATTGCAACGAAAGAATATTTTTATACAGAATTTAGAATCTGCCCAGCCTTTTTTTTCACATTTGAACTGAAATCGATAATCTGACCATTGATCCTTAAAACGAAATCCTTAAAACTATTAATCCTGCTTGCCGCGGGAGTCAGCAAGTCTTCAAAATTTAAAAGAGGAACCCATTGAAACTTTTGGTTTGAGGTAAATCAACGCCCAAAATTAGGCGTTATTTATGTTACACTCTGGAAAAATTTTGCTTTGTGTAAAAGAAAAGTTTTGCTAAGTTTTCAGCTAAAATTATTTTGTTTTTACTTATGATTCGGCAAGGTTTGACTCCTGATTCTATCCTTTTTGACTAATGATTTGACCGCGCTTGACTCATGATTCTTTTTTTTGAATTATGATTCGACCCCGTTTGACTGATGATTTTATGTTTTTTGACTCGTGATTCGATCTACGTTTGGCGTAGTTTGAAAACCAAGTGCCAACCCCCAAGCATCGGTTGACTGCCATGTTTGGCTGCCATGTGCCATGGACAGTGAAGTGGATTTTGTTTTTGCAGTAAATTTTAGCTCTAAATCTTTCAAAAAAGATTATCTCTGCGTCTTTTTTATGCAAATTTTGATAAAGCGTCGAATGCTATAAGCGAATTTTCAGCGAAGTAGATTTTGCTTCTTGTAATGAATTTTCTCATCTAGCTCTTAAAAAAGATTAGATTATTTCAACGCCTCATTTTTTTTTTCGATAATTGACATAGCGTAATCTGCAGTTGAATATTTCATTGAATTATATATATATATATATATATATATATATATATATATATATATATATATATATATATATATATATATATATATTCAAACTAATCAAATTTTGCAAAATACTTGTACAAATATAATTTATTTGTGTTTGTTATAGGGGAAGATGAGATTTCAATGAAAAGAGATTTGGGTAAGTTTTTTAATTGTCACGTGTCGAATTTTTCTCGAGAACTTTGTTAAAGCTTGTTGATGAATTTAGGACACTTCAGACGGGCTGTTATGGGTGAGTTCAGTGTTTTAGGTTATATTGCAGTACTTATACAAAGTGGGGACATTTTGGAAAAATTTGGCAACCAGAATTGAAGAAGGGTGGTCGATCTCATTTCAACTTTACCCCTCGGCACGCTACTGTGTGTGACAATGAGAGAATATAATTTAGAAAATTTTAAATTTGAATCTTTTCATTCTTATCAGTTTTATTCCTAATTGGTTGACAGCGTATGGGAGTCGATCGGGAAGTCTTTAGATTGCCAAGTGGGTATGCTGTATGCTTGCACTAGACTAAAATGCGGATGGCAACGCTCATTGAATATTATTTATATTTTGGTACGCGTATCGAAAAAAAAATCTTTTTTTTTCTGACCTGACATACTTCATATCTAATCTATATTTCTGGTCAGAAACTCGTTATGAAATGTTTAACTAAAGCAGGGATTTTCTTGAAGCTCTTCATTTCTCATCTTTTTTTAATTACAAATTAGCTAAATCTGGCCTATTTCTTGCTAGAAAATCGAACTCCCGACTGGCACTTTGCGGTTGTGCTATCCACTAGGCCACATGCCCTGACGAAGTATTATAGTTATTGCAACCTAATGCAAATTAACACTTGTTAAAGCAAGTGTTAACTTGCATTGTATTGCTACGGCTGTTCTGTAAACTCGAAGCAGGTTTATATCTAGTTGAGGCCAACTATAATTGGTGATAATAAGTCTACTCTAATCTCAAGCATGTGCATTTGATGTTGGCTGTACATAATGTATAGCTTATCAAAAAAAGTTTTAATCAAAAATTATTTGAGACCAGTTATGGGGTGGTCGGAACATTCAAGGCATTGCCCCGATATCCTTGAATGTTTCGACTGCCCCAAATTGGTCTCGAATAATTTTTGTTCAAAATGTTTTGATAAGCTTCTTGATAAGATATTGTTTTTGTCTTACTTGTTTTGAAGCATTAATGAAAGGTTCCTTTTTAAGAGCAATGCGGTGTTTGTCCTTCAAGGCTACTGGACCAAATATGCCAGATCCCATTTGAGCATAACGGTCAGCAATATAACACATGTGTCCCAATAACTTCAAAGAATGACCTGCAGTGCAAGGACAGATCTGTAAACATTTTAACATGCTACTACGATGAAGAAAATTTATGCAGTTTGTACTCAATATGTTTTGGATTCTCTAAATATTCTGTCCAAAATTACTTAAGAGCGCTCAGCTCAATTAAATCGAAATCGTTGTTGGCTCTATCATTCGCGGAAATTTTCAATTTCAGCCAATCATATTTGGACGGAATAAACAAAAATACATAAAGGAGTTCGGGTAAGCGAGGGTGAAATTGTAATTAACCCCATTTTGCTCAAAAAAATTATGAATCAAAATTAACAGATAACGCAATATATACTTTCTCCCATTAATCTGCGGATTTATATTTCTGGCAAATAATGATTTTGATGCCGTGTTACTATTTGTTGTGGCACCTTGAAATTTTTCTATTTCTCTAAAGTTGCATTTGAAATAATCTCTATTGTATTTAAAACAAGGCACATTTCTGAATGGCGTAGAATAGTCTCACACAATTCGGTCCCTGTATCATGGGGATGCACTTTTTTGTTTTCTGTAGAACCCCCTGAACCTAAGCTGGGCCCGATTTCATTCTCTACTCTCGTGGCGGGCCAAGCAGTTCGTATTTTCTGGAATGTGTCGTCTGATTTATACAACGACTTCGAACTCATTGTCAATGGACAGCCACAAGAACCAATAAAAACGACAAGTAAGAGAGCGCAGCGCTCACATCACTTTTCACTTCTCTTTTTGACCAATTTCGAAAAAATAAGACGTCAAAAAATCCGTTTTTCGATTGACGCGCAACGTGGTGTGTTAACATGACTCATAATTATTCCGAACTGAGTTGAGGCCAGCAAATTGATGTTTTCCAGTTTTTACTTTGGTATTTTTTAAGATCCATTTTTGGCCGACCGACCCGAAAATTTTTTGGGCGCCAATACATACTAACTTTGAGAGGGAGCGCGCGCCAAAAACAACGCAATTTTTTTTTGTAAAAATTTTCCAAAAAAGCCTAAAAACGCCTTTTATGGGCTGTTTTTTCAAAATTTTGTCTGCGGCGTAAAGAAAATGGCCAAAACAGGGAAATTCCTAGATCCACGCCTGATAACCTATAACCATTGTAACTTTTAACCTTGTTATTGGAACGCCAAGGCCGAGTGGGCCTTATATATCGAAAACGAAGTCCCATGATTTTTTTTAGAAACCTTAAGAAAGTTTGATTGCTGGGTGTGCCGGATATCAAGCCGACGGGACTTCAAGCCAAATCGTAAAATTAGGGACTTCAAGCCAAAAATTTTCCCATCAAGTCATGAAATATGATGAATTTGAAAACGTTTTGAAGAATTACTCAATTTCATGATATTTATTCAGTAGTTATCGGCGATTTCAAGAAATTTAAGCCTCCAACTGATGTTTAGGAAAGTTGAAAAATAAAACACGGTTGTAGGCAATTTTCTTGTTTATAATTTATGCATTTCAAAAACCGGCTGATATTATTAACGGATTTCAATCCTAAGTGATTCATTGTCATGAATAAAGTTTATTCTGGTCTAAACTTGCCTAAAACTTTTAAAAGCAACGTTTTACAGATAAAAAGTAGTGATTTGAGTTGTACGTAAAATTTATATTTCGGCCTGAAGTTATTTCGGCTTGAAGTCCCGTCGGCTTGTTGTCCTAGAGCCGATTGCTGGATATCAGCATGTGGGCAAAATTGAAATTGAGCGCTCGCGTCTCATCTAAAAACTATAACTCAAAATCAAATGACCGCTCCAAGAATATTGACTTAATTCAGCCAATCAGAATTCAAGAAACAATTATCATCAAAAGTAGCGCAATTTGAATAAAATACTAGTCAATTTGAAACCAACAAAGAAACTTATTTAAATGAGACCTTTCGAAATTGTCCCATCTAAACAAATAGGGGGGCAACAAACTTAGCTATTGATGATTATAAATTCAAAAGTTGCTCGTATCAGAAGGAGGCCCTGATTGTTCCGACTGACTCTTAAAGTCTATTGTCTATAGAGTAGTAAAAACATGAAAAAATTAATTGTAATAAACAAAAACAATTTTTTTAATTCATCCCCCACCTGCAGTATAAGGTACGAAGTGATAGATTTCGCTTTTAAAAACAAATCAATTATACTGCAAAAATTTATTGGAACGCACACAATCACGACTCAGACTTAGTTTTGTTATCAAAAGAAATTGTTAGACATAACTTTTGTGCTGATTTGACAAAAAAAATTCTGCCAAGGAATTGGGTCGTCAAAAACTAGACAGAATGTATTCTGCAGCCAGGAAACCACAAAATTCCCTATTCAATAAATCGAAACAGAAGCCAATTACTGCCCCCTACTTCGCCAAATATTAGCTCGTTTTTTGTACCTACACTTTGGCAAAAACAGACACTGGAAAAATCTTCTTGCTTGTTTTGAAAAAACTCAGTTGGAGTCGCAACATTTTGCACCCAGGAATTTTTTGACAAAATTTCAAAAATCGGACACACTGTTGTACATGATGGAGCCTTTTCCACAACCCCTCGTCTATGAGAGCCAGCTTTTACAAATTTTTAAGTTGTGGACGAGCAAAAAATCCCATTTGAAGGCATTTTTTGAGAGGGAAAACAGATACTCATTATTTGTATATATTAACTGCTCAGCATACAAAATGTCTTGCGAGCTTTAATCAACCAATAGAGCCCAAAATGTTGGTTTCCGATTTTGAAACACGTCGCTGTAAAAAATTATATATCCAGTTGCTCTCAGATTGAGAGTGCAATAGTCAAAAATTCCCAATTTTCTCAATTACATCAAAAAATTTTGATTTTCAGTTATCGAATTAAAAATATGGAAAATTTTAGTCGATCCAATAACTTATTTTTGACTCATTATTGCAAAAATCGGGACTCGTCGTGGTTTTGGGAAATCAGAAGGGTAGGGCCTTCCACTAGGACGAAAGTTCATCATCTAAAAAAGCAAGAAAAACTGACAAAATTATTCTGCAAAAAAAATCGGCAAGGAGAGAGGCCCCCGACTCAAAAACCATATGGTGGATTGCAAAAACTCGGCAACAACATCATCTCAACGATATACAAAAAAGTAGTTTTCACAAATAACGGTCCATTATTGGCCTGATTTGCCGCAGTTTGTGAGAGAACTTAAAAAAAACAGAAACCCAGTAACTTCCTTTTTCTCAATTTTGCTTTTCTTTATCTGGGATATCGAAAAAATTCTTGGAACTTTGTCTAACTTTGTTTGCTGCGCTTCAATTGATTCACGCGTTTTAGCTTACTTTGTTTACTGCTCTAACTATTATAATTACGCATGCTAATTGACACACGTGCTTATCGCTACAGCCCCGAATTAAGTTTTGGTAGCTTCAATACGTAAAAAGTTTATGCGTGGCAGCTATCAGCTCTCATAATCGTTCCAAATTTAATTGAGGCTAGCTTTTTGGTATCAATAATTCGACACACGACTCAGACTTCGAAAAACTAAATTTTGATATTATCAGGCTGAAGCTCGTAGTTTGTCAATATATCATTAACCAAAAGTTCTTTGAGACCAAATAATGGGCAGTCGAAACATTCAGGGCTCTGCCCTGATACGAGGCAGTCTTGTTTTTTTTTGGTCGTGCAGTGCGCTTTTGAATTTCTTTCAGTCGCAGCGATCGCGATGAAATTTTTTTTTGATCGCGTCGGTCGCACTTAATTTTTCTTCGATCGCTCCTGTCGCGTCACATTGCTTAGGTATGGAAGTACCAAATTCTGCTCGTGGTGGTTTGAAAATACTTATATCTGATCTGGATTTTTTGGAAATTTTATGATTCGGCTGCGACAGACTGGTCATAAAATAACAATCTCGACCCGGATAGGTTTAAAGAATGACAGGGCATTAAAGTAGCAAAACTTTAAAGAGACATCAAAGTTCAAAGTTCGCCGCTTTCTGGTTGAAAACTTCTATTCAATGGCTGTTTCTATTATGTTTTTGTTTAAGTTTTTTGTTTCAAAATAAAATATCTGGTTTAAATATTTGCTGACTAAGCAGCTGCTGAACGAAAAATAAGGCAAGTCATTACAAATATACACTTTTGGCCAACATTTTTTTTCCGAAAATGTTGAAAAAATTTATCAAAATTACTGTCAAACTATCGATACGCAAACGCTTTTTTATTGATACAAAAATTTTAAAAAATATCTAAACATTCTAAACAAATTTAGGATGAATGATAAATGAAAAATCTGATTATTTTCCAAAAACTCAGCGCTACGTTTTGCGCAAACTACTTAATTCTGATTGGCTGAAAAAAGCAGTGGTTTTTTAACCATGTGAGCATGTGAGCGTTATCCTTCATTCATTTAGATCAGGGGGATCATTTAATTGGTTCGAATACCTGTTTAGTGCAATGGTAAGAAGATTTTTTACTTCATTTGACCTGTGCTTGCATCGTTGCTCAACTTTTTGTTTCGAACTTAATTTAAAGTTTCTTCATAATTTTGACCTACTGTTCGACTTTGTCAAAGAAAAATTGCGATAGTGCTAAAAAGGGCATATTGAACTGAATTTGATTTGCTTTCAGATCTCTCAAACAATCGGGTAGATACGTGTGGAAACGACATCCACCTCCCCCCTCTCTCATGCGTAAACGACTCCCACCCTTAGACCAACAGAACACTATTTTGCAATCGGATGAAATATGCTGATATCGAAATACAAACAAAATTTTCAAGATTTTAATCGAATGAAATCTGCCGTAAGACAAAATTTTTGCAAATCATTTTGAACGTAAAATGTCAAAAGGTTAATCCACAAATTTGTTCCAAATATATAATCATTTTAAAGACAGAAAGTTTTAAAGTTCGATGTCGTATAGAATTGCCAATAACCTTTTTTTAGCATTCAATGCGACCAATTTGACTGGAGGTTTGGCTTATGAAATACAAGTGTACATGAACAGCTTCAAGCGACGAATTGGACCACAAATTCTGATCTTCAACCTAAGTGAGTGATCTTTAACAACCAAATTTTGGTGGTTTAATTCAGACCCCAAGTATAAGTCAGGTATTGTATGAACCAGTTTTGCAAGATTGATTAGTTTTGACTTCAATATCTTGAAAGATTTTGTAAGACTCTTGCAAGAATCTTGCAAGAATGATTATTTGTTAATGGGCTATCTTGTAAGATGGCAGTTTTCTACCAGAGTCTTGCAAGAATCTTGCTAGAATGATTAATTGTTAATCGGCTATCTTCTACGATCTTGCAAGAATCTTATAAGAATCTTGCAAGATAATGTAGTTTTCTACCAGAATTTTGCAAGAATCTTACAAGATCTTACAAGATTGGCCATTTTTATCAACTAGGGCTCTGCGCTTATAATTCGGTGGTTTTTCTACTATCTTGAAATCATGCCCACAAACAATGACAGTTTCCAATATGAGCGCTGCTGTATAAAGCTTTCTAGCATATTTTTGAAGTATTGTTGTTTTAAATTTTAAAGAAATGTGGTAGAATATGTGGGCTCGGGATTTTTTAAATAAATGTTATAACCAATACTAATAGATACTTGTTGCCAGCAATTTTGGATAACTTGAAGAACTTTGAGCTATTTAATGCGCTTTCCTTTTTAAATTTTTTAAAAGCCCGTAGCGCAATACGCAATCAGTATATACTTAGCAAACAAAACGACTCAAAAAGTACATCAAAATGAATTGAGGCCTGATGATTGGTCCAAATAACGCATATCTGATGGAATTTATTTTATTAATTTGTATTCAATATGACGTGTGAAGTGAAGACTGAACTTCGAAATAGTTAAATAAATGATACTTTACAGTTATATCTTATCAGCATACTAACAAAAGAAAATAGCCCGAACACAGTGGTTTTTATTGTTCCAAACACTCGAAGAAATTGAGGAATATATATATATTCGGGATGGTTTTTTTGTTAGGATTAATTTCACAAAACTTTTTGCTCCCTCGAGGAAGCGCTCCCTTGATCTGCGTGGGCCCAGCCGGGAGCACACACAACTATTTTTACCTGCAACGAGTCAGGCAAAACTGCTCGTTTTCACCTCTACACGTGGCGAATTATCCCGCAGTACAAAATCGTTCCAAATTAACTTGAGGCTGCTAATTGGTCTTGTAAATTCAATACACGACTCAAATTTTAACCCTTAATTTTTGATATTATCAGTCTAAAATTCATAGTTTTGCCAATAATTAATTTACCAAAAACTGTTACGGCTAACCAGGGCGGATCTAGGATTTTCTCGAGGGGGGGGGGGGGGCGGTTTTTCAAAAAACTTTTGAAAATTTTGTCAACCTTCTTTTCCAAGTCAACCAAATTGAGTTTCCCAGCTCTCCCAAAGCACTAAAAAGACCTTGTTGATGTCCAAATTTTCTGCTTTTGTGCGCCGCAGGCAAATTTTGAAAAACAGGCCAAAAAAGTGTTTTTAGGCACTTTTGACCAGAAAATGTGTCCAAAAATTGTGACCTTCAATGACAAACAGTCGGCTCTAAACTGCTCTTTTTTTACTTGCCACAAATTTAAAACATCGTACACTTATTCAATGGCGAATCTCAACACTTTATTTGATGAAATGAAAGATACAGAAAATAAATATTGATCCTAAATTGAAAGGCTTATTACAAGGGCTAATTGAGACTGTAAATACTAAGGATGATATCATTGTTGGATTGCAAGCAAAATCGGGTGAATTTTCTAGAGAAAAAAGTTAATGAAATGGAAAGATATAGTTCAAATGATTGTGTTATTTTGCAAAACTTACCTTTATATTCCGGAAATTTTACCCAAGATGTCCTGGCCTTTTTTAACGACGTTACGGGCGTGGAGGTGAATAGCTACGACCTGAAGGCATGCCATCCCCTCGGCGCTGTGAGTCAAAACCAAAAACATGTGGTTATAGTGAAATTTGTCTACTTTGATATAAAAAACAGAATTTATGGCAGAAAAAATTTATTGAAAGATTTTTTGCACCCTGTAATTAAGCAACCAGTGTATATCACAGAGAAACTTACTCAGCGCGATTCAGAGCTTCTTGATTATTCTCGGGGTTTGGGAATGTACACACTTACATATAATTGTGCTCCTCAGTTTTCGTTTTGAAAGCAGATGGTGGATTTCAAAGGCAAAACTTAGTTGATATGAAGGATGCTGATCAAATTTTCAAAAATAAGAATCCAATGATAGCAAGACAGGCAAAGAATGTTAGAAATCAAAATCCTCGAGTGGTACAAAATCATCAAAACAACTTTTCTCGCCCTCCCTATGTTTCAGTGAGGAAACGTGACGGAGAAATAACCCCGAATAATGTGGAAAAAAATCAACTGATTGATGAATTGTACAGTAGGATATCGGATCCCGTCAAATTGGTACATTGTGGAATCGTTTCAAAAAGATTCTCCACAGTCCAAATTCGTCAAAACGGAAAAATTACTAATGAAAATGACTTTGATTAGTGGCAAAAGCATTTCAAATCTAATTACAGTTTTTTGCCGTAAATCTCTTTTGTTTTCATTTTAGAAAAATCCTTTTGCGAGATATGACTGACCTGAAAACAACGCAAACAGCATTTTTCCTAAATTTTCAATCCACAAGAGCCCATCATGACCAATTATCAGTTTTAATTGAAACATTTGATAACAAGCCTGCATTAATCGGGCCGACTGAAACATGGCTCTCGGATAATGTTCCTATTGGCATTTATAATTTAAAAGGTTATGACAATATTTTTTGTGCAAACCGCGTAAAAACTAGAGGTGGAGGCATTGCAGCTTTTATTAAAAGTAGCCTTAATTTTAGTTCTTTTAAAGTATCAGTCAGTTTGGAGCACATCCTTATCAAAATGTGTTTTTTCGATCTTCCTCCGGTAAATATTTGCATAATCTATTGTCCACCAAATCTCAAACTAGACCTTTTTTTGAAACTATTTGTAATTTATTGCTGGAAATGAAAGCATTAAACGGTGAAATTTTGCTAATGGGTGATTTAAATTTCGATATGATAGGTAGCCAGCGCAACTTTATTGGCTATAAAAATCTTCTGCTTTCTTTTGATTTAGAAATTCAAAATACCGAGCCAACTGATGTAAGTAATATATCAAGTACATGCAATGAACATATAATTGCGGCGGAGAAAACTCAGGTAACAACCCTAAATTGTTCTATTAGTGATCATTGTGGACTTATGTGTGACCTAAAATTTAGTTCACAAAAGCGAAACGTGGATTCTTATCAATCGGACTTGAACTATGATTTACTACTGAATGATGATTAATGTTTAAAATTTTCGTTTTCGCTAAATAACCGTTTGAACTAAATTGATGATGATGATTCTAACATTTACATCATTGAAATGACCCAAACCTTGATTGATGAACTTTCAAAGTATTGCCCAAAAAATACGAAAAAAGAATAAAAACAACCACTCATGGATTAATCTGAAAATTAGGAGAATGATGAATAAACAAAAGGTGTTTTACAAAAAGAGGGTTCAGACACCATCCAGTGAAAACAGAGATCATTTCACCTCATGTAGGAACAATGTTTTTAAGGCAATAAGGGACAGTAAACGCCGGTACTATGATAACATGATAACGTGGAAGAAGAACTCGTCCGGAGTTTTTGATACTTTCTGTGGTAAAAAAAATGTGAATACTGCTTCGTTTATTGTTAATGTTTTCAATGAACACTTTGCTACTATTGTAGAAAAACTAACAGATAACTTCAAACAAAACGTGTATAGACCAAATTTTTCAGTTAATAAAAACACGTTCAGAATATCTGATACCAATCGATATGAGATACTAAAGGAAATGAAAAACTTGAACAATAAAAAGTCTACTGGTCATGATGGGATATGTAGTAAAATGGTAAAATTTTCTGCTCCGGTGCTGGCTGGCCATTTAGCGCATTTTTTAATATCTGCTTCAAAAAAGAGTGTTTTTCTAATTTTCTCAAAATTGCAAAAATTTTACCTTTGCATAAAAATGGCGACAAATTGAACCCAATAACTACCGTACAGATAGTTCGTTGTCTTGTTTAAGTAAATTTTTTGAAAAACTAATTTTCAAGCGCATATCCAATTTTGCCGCTATAAACAGCTTGATTGATAGCATTACTTTGGCTTTCGAAGCAATCATTACTGTACTCGTGTCATTTTGTCCATTACTGATTTTTTGCGCGAATCAATTGATAATAAAAAATTAGTTTACTCCTGCTTTATTGATTTGAAAAAAGCATTTGATAAAATTCATCGGAAAATTTTGCTTGAAAAACTTTATCAGTATGGGTTTAGAGGGAAAATTCACAAGTTAATAACAAATTATCTTACAGGGAGAAATCAATATGTTTATTCGATCCAATCGGTCTCGAATATGCGAGAATGTACTAAAAGTGTTCACCAAGGTTCAATTTTGGGGCCATTTCTGTTCCTTTTACACAGAAATGATATGCCGCGGCCAGCAACGCTAAACTAACATTATTTGCAGATGATACAACGGTAGTTGTTGCTGAAAAGTTTGAATCCGAAACGAAACTCCAGACAGAATTAAGTAAAATTTGTAATTGGTGCAACAAGAAAAAACTGCTCATTAATCAAAAGTAGTTCAAAATAATGATGTTTGGACGGGAAATTTTGATTGAAAAATTTTATTTTCGGAAAAATGTACTCGGCGAGGTTTCTGATTTTAGGTATTTAGGAATTCAAAGGGACAACAGATTTGAATTTGAAAGTCATTTAATAATGTTTGTGGTAAATTAGCTAAATTTAACGGCTTACTATTCAAAGTTAGAAACTATTTCTCGAAAAATGTGCTTATTAAATTTTATAACTGCTATGCAAAGCCAATAATTTCGTACGGTTCAAATTGCATTTAGTGCAACATCAAAAAACCTATTAGAAAAAAAACTTGTGTGCAAAAATGTATTCTTAAAACTACTTGTTTCAAGAGAAAATTTGATCATACCTCATATATCTTACATTCGTTTGAGGTTGAAACCGTTTTTGACCTATTTTTCAGACAAATATTCAAAAAAACTTTTAATCATCTTCGTGGTAAAAACCCCCTTGAAACTTTTAATTTGGAATCTCTGAATAATCATTGGGTTACTCGTGCCTCCGTGTTAAAAACTTTACCAAGCGTGAAAACTTTCTTAAATAATGCAGCGTTCATGGAAAAATGTGTCTCTTAATTGTTGAAATTTTTTGAAATCAAACGAACTGATACCAGATAATCTAAACCACTTAACTGAACATCAACTAAATGGGTATTTCAAAAACTTGTTTCATTGTTTCTTAAAGACAATGGAGATCTTATAGATTTGGCTTTTTGAATCATCATTCGGATATTATCTCGCAACTTCTGCCATAGGTTTTTTCAGGGTCTTGCCTAGATAAGCTGCATAGCTTTTTGCATGATCTTTGGTGGGTTTTAATTACACATGCGTTGATTGTTTACCTGTCTGTATAATAATACTCTTGCAGAACATGCACACTTCAAATTTAGGCTGAAATGGAAAAACCAAAAGTGAAGCGAGTGGTAAAACATTACAATTCAAAATACTGTTTTCAAATTTTTCCGATGAGACATTTTTCTGGAGGTGCCACCCGACAGGGAGATGCCTTTTTGGTATCCTTCAAAGCCAAACTAAGTTGTAAACATACATTTTCATAACATGTATTCTTATATAAACTAACTTGAATGTCAAATTTTTGTGACAATTTACAATTACAAACTCAACTGTTTGTTTTGGAGCAACACTTTAATTGTTTAGACTGCCATTTAAAGTCAATAAAAATGCTTTTTTAAAATTTGATAAATTAATCCAGGAAAAAAAACAAATGATTTGGAAAATTTTCATTATATCTTTCCTTCAAAATGACAAAATCGAATTGTTATGAAAAAAATACCTTCCCCATTGCTTCGACTATTTTCAAAGGAAACGAAATTTTTGTGCTCGCGATGGTTTTTTTCTCCAGACAAATTTCGACTTTTTAACTAGCATTTTTGAGCTTCCATTTAAACAAGACTGCTCGTATGAAGGCGAAGCCCTGAATGTTCCGACCGCCTTTTAATGTTTACGGAGCAGTTATAACAAAAAATTAAATGAATTACAACAAAATGAAATTTTTTTCTCTAAAATTTGAATTTTTTTATGAAAATCATCCACCCACACGCCATATTAAGTACAAAAGGATAGGTTTTGCTCCTTGCAACAAATCAATTATGGCAAATAAGTTTCTTTCAACCAATTTCGAACAATTTCTAAGACGGATTAAGCGGTAATAACATTAAAAAATGATTTAAAACAAACTGAATTTTTTTTCCAAAATTTGAATTTTTTTTAAGGAAAATCATCCCCCCACACGCCATATTAAGTACGAAAGGATAAATTTTGCTCCTTGTAACAAATCAATTATGGTAAATACGTACGTATCTTTTGACCAATTTGGAACGATTTTAAGACGGATTAAATCTCCGCTTACGCGTTATTAGCGCCAAATATATTGCGAGTTAATTGTCCCAAATTGGCCAAAATGGCAATCTTTAAACCCCCGTAACTTTACGAAAAATGATCACAGGTGAAATATCTTTTCAAATTTGGGCTCAGGACAACAATACCTTTCAAATGATATTAAAAAATGTCGTCAAAAATGGCTAGTTAAAAGTCCGAAATTTGTCTGAAGAAAAAAACCCACCCCGAGCACAAATATTCCGTTACTTTCGTATCGAAAGTTGAAACAAAAAATATTTCAACTGTGAACATTTTAAAGAAATTATAGGGGTTTAAAGATAGCCAATTTGGCCTATAGGGGACAATTAGCGCGCGACAATTTTGTGCTATAAACGCGTGAGCGGGGATTTAATCCATCTTAGAAATTGCTCTAATTTGCATGCTCTTTGGTATATCTAATACTTGGGTATAAGCAATGTTTATCACTTTGTGCTTTAAATAGCGTGTTGCAGGATGATTTTTTTCTTTTCATTTTAGAAAAAAATGTCATCCCTTTCTGAAAGTAAGCACTGCTCCATATACCTTAAAATGCAGTCGGAACAAGCAGGGTTTCGACCTGATACGAGCAGTGTTGTTTCAATTTGGAATGATCTAATTAGCCGCTTACGCTAAAAAAGCGGGAGATAAATCACGCATGAATTGTCTTAAGTTGGCAACTTTCAAACCACCATAACCCGCACCGAAGTTTCATGGGTAATAATCGATTATAATGGATTTTCGTTGACTAAAATGTTGTCTATATAATCGATTATCATGTCAAATTTAGACCACGTAATCGATTTTTAATCGATTATAATCGATTATTTTGGAACAATTTAAATCCATTATAATCCATTTTAACCGATTATAATCCATTTTTGTTTTCAATATAATGGATTATTTTTTGTACATAAAATCCATGAAAATTGAATCAATTTTGTAAATAATGACTCTAATTTTTGCAATTTTCTGCAAAACTCGAACGAACGCGTTCATCCAGGGGCGGCCAATTTGTAGTAATTTTCAGATTTTCCAAAAAGTGCCCAAAAACAGCATTTTTGACCAGCTCCTCACGTCAACCCCCCGCCCCAACGTACCCCCCGCCCCCCAACGTACCCCCTAACCCACGACGTACCCCCGTCAAGTACTCCCATCCCTCCAACGTACCCCCCCCCCAACGTACCCCCAACCCACAACGTACCCCCCCCCCCAACGTACCCCCATCCCCCCACGTACCCACCAACCACGGCGTACCCTCCCCCTCTCTCTAGTTAGGTGACATATAACTGTAGTACGGGTAAGCATGGGGGGAGTTGGTGTGGGATCTATAGGTAACTTTTTGTAATTTTTCATAACTCGATTGAAAATAGGAAAAAATGAAATTAAGCGAGAGAACAAAATAAGAAACTTAAGTTTAACAAAGTTATGAAAAAATGAAAACAATACACAAAAAGCTTTGGATAAAAAGATTATAATCCATTATAATCGATTAAAATGGATTATTTTTCTTTTGATAAAATTTTTTGAAAATAATCGATTATAATCGATTATATTGGGATTTTGTTGCTTAAAAACATTATCATTATAATCCATTTTCAATCAATTATAATCGATTATTTTTGTTATTTTGTAGAGACTGACAATGAAAAACAAATATAATCAGTTATTATCCATGAAACTTCAGTGCGGGAACTCTACAAAAAAATCTCGCAGAAACAGTCTGGGTGGGGGGAGGGGGATGAAAAAAAAGCCATTGTTTTATATGAGAGAATTCGAAGAGCGACTATATGATTTCCAAGGCCTTGCAAAATTTTGCCAAGATGATAATAAAGCTTCCAATTAACAAAAACATTTTGCCAAGATGACAAAAAAGCTTCCAATTAACTTAACTATTTTGCCAAGATGACAATAAAGCTTCCAATTAACATAACTGTTTTGCCAAGATGATAATAAAGCTTCTAAGTAACATGGCTAGTTTGTCAAGATCAGGCAGGGTCTTGCATGATTTTGCACTATTTTGCATGTTAATTTGGAAAGATCTTTCTTGATATTGACAAGGTTTTCCAAGATTGCTACCCGGTTTGCTATCACCGACCAGCTCGTTGATTTGTTCCAGGTAACTCTGATGAAAATTTGGCATCTTCGAACATCACTACAAATTCAGCTACCTTGATAGTCGCTTTATCTGACCCAGGGGCACAACTAAACATACCATCATCTTCATCATGTGCAGTCAATCAACTGCAGCTTACAGCTGAAATTGAAGAAGCTGACTATGTTTCCTTTTTCATGGCACAAAACGAAATACTGTCGAAGCGCTCTTCCGAAAGAGTGGACGTTTCTAGCATACTGCAAATAGATCAGTTGGACGCTGGCCTGCTGTTTTGTTTTCACGTGTCCCCCGTTAATGCGTGCACTAATGGAACGATCACAGAAAGAACAATGTTCAACTGTGCACCAATTGGTTAGTGCCAGATTATGTGAACTTTGTGTCTTTTCAACTGGCGCTAACCAGTGAAATTAAACGCCAACCAGGCTCGAATATAGGGGGAGCGATGCAACCATTCAGGGATTCGAACCTCTTTCCTTTTTGGTACTATTTCACGACACCCAATTCTGACCGACACTTAAGCTTTTCTAAAGGCGTCTTCGATGCCAATATATACTAATAATGAGTGGCTAACTCGCCAAAAAATGCGACTATTTGGAAAATTGTTTTAAAAGTTCTTAACAATTTTATTTTTTATTGTTTTATTTTCAAAACTTGAAGTTCTTTTCAAAATCAAACCTTCTTTGGCCCCACCCATGGGAAAAACATTCATCAGCTGGAAAGGCTATAAAAAGAGCCAATTTTTTCAGCGTAGAAGTTAATTTTCAACGTACTTTTCATTAAAACTTTTTTCATGTTATTCGTTGTAATGGTTGCGAACAGGTTTTTTGAAACACGAGTTGTTTGAGAAAAAAATTGACCACCGCCAGATCTTAAGTGGTGATTTCTAAGATCACACAACGTGCATCAAGTCAGAGGCGGATCTAGGATCTAGGATTTTCTCGAGTGGAGGGGGCAGATTTTGAAAGTTTTGTCGACCTTTTTTTTAGGTCGATCAGATTGATTTTCGGAGCTCTCCCAAGTCACTGTAAAGACGCTATTTTGACAAAAATTTCTGCGCCGCACACAAATTTTTGAAAAAAAAAGACAGGCGCCAAAAAAGGGATTTTTAGGCACAGTTTGGAAAATTTTGACCAAAAAATCGCGTTTTTTCGCGCGCGCTCACCCACTCCCATCAAAATTAGTATATAAGTAAATTTTGGCTCCGATGGCGCCTTTAGAAACATTTTAGGGCCAGCCCCTAAATGCGCTGGTGATTAAATTTTTGAAACGAAAACGAAATCTGCAGTAAGACAAAATTTGGACCAAAAGTTTTAATCAGTAGCGGATTTAGGGGTGGGGGGGGGGGGGGGTGGGGGTGGGGGGGATGGCGCTCCTTCTCGTCAAAAACTTGCTAGATGATCCGCACCTGGTTTTAACAAACCCCAGCGGATACACCAAAAGATCCGAAAAATTATTTGAATTATTGGTACAAATTGTTTTTTGCTTCATATTGTTCGTATGCAACTTTTTACTTGTAATGGCTGGCGATGACTACTGGTGCGCTGCATCTACGAATGTCCAAGATACTTCTCAAACTTAAAGATTTTGATAAGAAATTGTATCCCTTATTTGTTTTGGTTTTAGACTATCACTGCTAGGTAATTTGGGAAGCAATGAAAATCTTGTTACCTACGCCCCCCCCCCCCCCCCAAATGCAAAAGGGGTGGAAATTTCCAGCAAGATATAAACTTAAGTAATCACTTAGAAGTGGAAGTTCTTTTCAAAGAGGGAGAGTTATATTCCAGCAATGGCATCTGTTCCGTATGCTGTGCAATTTTTTGAGTGCGATAGGTCCCCTATTTTTCAAGAAAAATGAACTCACAGGAAAAAAAAACGGGATTAAGTGGGTAAAAGAGTTTTTTGTTGTAGTGCCACAGCCTCTGAACGAGCTGACCAGCAATCTAACATTGGTAGCTGCGAGTGGTTCCAATGATGACGCTGTCCGCATCAGAGCGATGCTGAATCACAGCACAGTCTCTGAGTTTGTAGATGTGAATGTCATTTGCACCGTCCCCAACATAACACTGATCGAAAGTAAGATAACCTTGTTCATAGTTTAGACAATCTATTTTGTTTGTAGTTTAACTTCCTATGCTCCCATACTTTAATGTTTTTGAGAAATTTCAGTCTTTATTTTTCCAAATTAAATTACATCTACAGAATTTGTTATTATAAAGGTCAAAAAATGAAGTTAGTTTGTTGCAGATCAAACTGTTTAGACAAACAAATTTAAAAAAATTGGTTGTTTTGATTTATTCAAAGAAAAATTATTTTATATCAAAACTTTTGTTTCCTCTTGTCTTCGTTCAGACATTTTTTTCAAAAACGGAAAATTTTTCCAAACCTTTACTGAGAAAGTATGATTTAACTTGTCATAAGTAAATGGCTAAACTGAAAACACAACAATACATCTGTGAAGAGCAAGACAAATCTTTTAAACGTTGACTTCGAAAAGTTGTGAAATCAACAGGGTTTCTCTGGTTAATAACAACAGTTTTTCTGAACTCTTTTGAGACTGAGTAATAACTAGGTGTCTGATTTCGATTGAAAAACTACTGACCAAAACTAAACCAAAATTATTCGCAATTTTGAACTTTTTACAAAACAGAAATGACTGAGATTGAATGATGAGCCGATGAGGATAGGCAGATGTGTTCTTTTTGTATCACAAACGGAACTCCGCGTTCATTCCAGTCATAAAGTTCAACCAAATTTATCAAAAACCTCTGAAATATGAAGTCGCTAAAATATGAAACCAAAATAAAACACATCGGCTCGTATATCAGGACAAAACCCTGAATGTTTTGACTGCTCATATGGTCTAAAGAACAGATCATTTTTCTAAATTTTCAAAAATAAATTTAAAAACTGAAAATAAGTTCCTTTTCATGCTATGATAAGTACAGCTTTATGTTACTGGTGTCTATCCATTTAATGATAATTCAAGATAGCTAGCCTCATATTCAATGAGAACGATTTCTGAGCCGGATTTATTTGATGTTTATGGCTTGATAGAACAAAATACATCGCGCATTATTGTCCCAAGTTTGACAAATTAATAATTTTCAAATCGCTATAATCTCAATTTTGTGTCACAGAATACTGAAAATTTTTTCTGTCAGTATTTTTTAAGGGTGGATGAACGCAAAATAATTTTCAGAAAACGTCTTAAATTTTGTATAGGCTTTTGATTTTGGATTTTGATTTTGTACAATTAATTGATTGTTTCGTTGAAAAGAAGCCGAAATACTATTGAACTGCAAAAACTTTCATGTCCAGAAAAATGTGATCAAAATCTAATTGCAAAGTAGATTTTAATTTCGAGCTTTTCAAGCAAAACTATTATTTTTAAAATCCAGTTTTCTCATACAAATTGGGTTAATTGTATGAAAACAGTGTCAATCATAATCTTTCCTACAAAGACAGAGAATTTTAGAGCCATGGCCATCTGTTTAGATCTCAGAAGTTTAAACATTAAGGTTTTGGCACAACAAAACAATGTTTTTCTTGCATTCATCAATTTCTTCTTGCAATTATCGACTTTTTTTAACCGTCTGTTGAATATATTTTGGTTTCTTTTATTTCGTCCAACTTTTTCAAAAGCTTGATTTAGACTCATTTTAAACTTTCTTGAAAAAACTCGGCTGATGTTTCTCTCCTCCAAAAACTTTACTGAGCAAATCTTCACTGAGCAAAACAAGGTAGAAAAATTTCACTGAACAAATATCTATTCGCTAAGAACTGTGTAAAATAAAGTCCAGTCAATAACCCCGAAGGCAGAAAAAAAAGTAAATACGAATGCAAAAACGGTGCTAAAAATCAATTATTAACTTTAGGTCATTACACTAATTTGCAGGAAAATGTGGCAAATATTATTATATCAACTCTGTTCCAGACGATTTTTCAGTTTTTGAATTATTTTTTGGTAAACAACTTAAAAATACGTACTCTATCGAAACTTTTTTGCTTGTCTGCCTATAAAAGTTCCGTATTTGATTAATAATGACAGTCTAGTATTGTAAAAAGTGAATAAAATAAAACCTTAAAAAAGTCACTAGTTGTTAATAAAATATGGTTTTTTTGTATCTTTTATTGTTAATCAAACTTAATTTTTTAGATCATAGGATAGCAAATTTAAAAAAACATGGAAGTTCAAAATTATTTCAGCCGGCTTTTGAGATTGAAAAAATTTTAGAACAGCAAAAAATTGATCGATCTAGTACTGATTTCTCACTAACTAGGGAAAGCTCAAGCAGAAATCAAAAAAATCTCGCGCATCAATTGTTTTTTGATTAAATATTTAGCTGTATTGAATTCTTTTATTTACACAATTTTTGAAAAACGCAAAAGCAGATACTTTCTTGCTAAGAAACCCAGTAGCTCCAAAAGGACTTCAATGTACAACAAATTTATGTCCCCGGCAATTCGCACCGTTTTAGATTGTATAAAATTTTTTTTTCTAATAATGCTTGCATGCATCACAAAAATATTGGCCTAAAACCTCTTTTAGGGCTGTTATTGTAACTTGAATTTGTTTTTAAAAAAATTTAAAAAGCATGTTTCTAATTTTTCGTTGATATCAACCATCATGGCAATTAGATGCCCTCATTAAGAAAAAAGGCCCTATTTTTGTGATATTAATTAGATATGAGCAACAATCAAATTCTGAAATCTTCTATATAAAAATTTGTCCTGTTTTTTCATGTATTTGTGATTTCATGTGTTTCAATATCTATCTGATGAAGTCAAGCGACATATCTTTTCAACAATACTTGATTCTCAAGTTGACATTCAGGATAAAAATTGTTAACTAATGCAAACGTCAAAAAATGATTTCTCAATCCATAACAGAACCTAAAGATGCCAATATTGATCAAGTTTTGTTGTGTAAAAATTTTTTTATCGTTTGAATTATTATACGTTGATTAAATCTTTTGATTTCCAGTTGTGCCAAAAAAAACGTGGCTATTCAATTAACTCATTTTCGTGTCTGAGACACATTACGAACTGAGACATATTACAGAAAAGACATTTGTTTTCACTTAGGTTGGAGTGATCAATATTTTTTATTACAATAAACTGAAAAAAAACATATATATGAAAATCATTTTCAATGTTTTTCAGTTTTTCTTGAACCAGACTATTCAACCTCAGATTATTAATTGGCTCAACAAAAACAAAAAAAAGTAGTTACTGGCTAGAGACACCAATTACAGTTTTAGCCAAAAAGTTGCTCAGAATGGAAAAAGCGATCGAAGTGTCAAAAAAATTTACCATCGTGCTAAAAATTGCAAACTTTGATAAAATTCAAACTTAGTATGAGATTACTTATTTTTCTGTTTCTAAGTTGTGAAAATTGAAAAGCTAAGTATCCGACCCATTTTTTCGAGCTATTTAACTAATGTCAAGCAACAATTTCGAAACTAAAACTTTCCACTAAGTCTTTCTGAAACTAAAACTAAACAATTATATTGTTTACAATTTGCTTTTACAAGGAATTACACTCAAAAGATAATACCAAGGCTTTTCATTTATCAAATAAAAAACAAAAATTTTATTAAGAAAACATACATCAATCAAATTATAGGCTTTCTCAATTATTATAACAAAATCTTATCAATTTTTTTCTTCCATCTTTTGTTTTTTTAAGGTTTATTAACATGCGATGGAAAGCCAAAAGATATGTCCAAAATGATAAACAGCCGATTTATTCAAGCCAAAAAAGCAGTCAATTGTTGTAAGCACTTAAACGTTGGGTTTTAACTGCAGCGAGCAGACGAATTGATGCTGCAAGCTTACCTGGAATGCAAAAAAAAAACAAATTCCCAATTTCAGTTTCCAATATGGCTCGCAAAACGATTTGTAAATATTATTGTATATAGCAAAAAGCTTGTTTCAGTCCATTTTGGATTAAATTTTAAGACGGAATAAATCTCTGCTAACTGTTAATAGCACGAATATGCCGTGCTTTAATTATCCCAAGTTGGCCAAATTGCCTTACTCATACCCCAATAACTAAAAATGATCAGAGGTGAAAATTTTTTCTTTTAATCTGAGCTCAAGACAACAATACTTTTTGAACGGAAAAAGAAATTCTGTCTGGAGAAAAATAACCACCCCAAGCACAAACGGTCCGTAATTATCTTCAATTATAGTCGGAACAAAAACTTCGTAATGCCATTTGACAAGTTGGCGCAAACTAAAAAACAGATTAATTCAGATGTAAGCGTGATGTTTTTCTTTCAAAAACTTGACTAGTTTTGTTCCGAATTTCGAAGAAAATGCGGAATATTCATGCTAGGGGTAGTTTTTTCTTTCAATCAAAATTCGACGTCTTAATTGAGCATCATTGGCCAATACTTCTTTATTCGGTGACAAATTTTAGAGTTTTTGAGCTTGAATGCAAAAAAATCACCTGTAATCATTTTCAATAAAGTTATGGGGGTTTAAAACCAATTCGACTAATTGGGACAGTTAACGCTCGATATATTGCGTTCTTATTACAACGCTTTTCACTTTAAACAACTGAAGGGTTTAACGCTTTTCAAATTGAATTGAGGCAAGTCATTTGTCATTTCAATAGAATAACCGACGATAAATGCATCCCATTGAAGTTTACAGTAGCGTGTGACAAGATAAACAGAAGAAAAAAATGAAAATGAAATAAAAAAATGAATAAAAGGCCGGCAATTTAGTTCTTTTATAAAAAAAGAGATGCTAAACACAGCCTTTGTATAATAAATAGTATGCGGGGAGGGGTAAAAAAGAAAAACAAAATTCGTCAATAATTCAATCAAAATTTTTTAAAGTGGAGTAAAGAGCATTGCTATGCAACCAGTCTTGTCTATTTTTTCTCCCCTTCAGTATGATTGCATCCAATGATCAATTCAAAAGTTTTCGAAACTTCATCAGCTTTAAAATTAGTTTCCCCAAAATTTCTCTCGAATTACTTGTACATTAAACTTAAATATGTTTCTTTTTGACATTTGTGTTAAAACTCGAAAGTAAGATAATGATCCCCGTCCCTTTGAGTTCAACGAAATTTTTCAAACTGTCTCATTGGCTATGTTTTCTAGACAATGGAGTGAAGATTATGATCAAAGAAGACAACGAAAATGTCATAACCAACAAATCCACTGAATGCAGAACCGCAAATTGTGCATCTAAAACAGAAGAGGATGAAATCCAGTTTGAATCACAGGTGCTTTCGGCTGATCATCGCGAGCCAGGGCTGAAATGTCAAGTTGTGATTTTTACCCGGACTGGACCCTCAGAATCGGACCATACCATCGTAACTCATTTTGAGGGTCAGGTGTTTGCTTGATATGCGATAAAAGATTGTGCTAATTCCCTTTGCAGGGGCCGATCTAGGATTTCTCGACAGGAGGGGGGGGGCGGGTTTTCAAAAAAAAGTTCGAACATTTTATCTTTTTTTGGGTCGACCAAATTGATTTCTCGATTTCCGCCAAAACACTAAAAAATCCCAATTTTGGCACTATTTTCTGTGCCGCAGGCAAAATTTTGGCAAAAACAGGCCAAAAAAGGCGTTTTTAGGCACTTTTTGGAAAATGTTGACCAAAAAATTGCGTTTTTTTTCACGCGCGCACCCTCTTCAAATTTAGTTATACTGGCGCCAACTGAGCCTTGAGGTTGTGAAAATCAGGCTGTGAAATCAGGTTGTGAAAATAAAAAATCATGGAAAACTTTTATTCAGTCGTGATTTGAGCTCCTTAAAGCTTTTCGAAATTTGTAAACTTGATTCTGCGAGAAAAAAAAACTGTTAAACAATAATCAAAGTCAGTTTCATTTTAAAAAAGCTTTTCGCTTTTAATTATAACTTTTTAGACGTTAATTAAGTAGATTCTGACCTACTTTTAGAATTACCGTTATTAAGGTATAAATTACTGTTACTCCTTTACCGACAAACTTCGAGTTTTTCTGTTTTTGCAAAAAATTTTGTAGAACAATGCAATTAATTCAAATTCACTCGAATTTCTATTTGATTAAATGTGAAGAACCCAATGCAGTGGAGAGTTTGATCATTTACTCTGTGGACGAGACATCACTTGGAGTTTCCTGGCTTCCTCCGAAGGTTGGACACTTCCTTCATTTCGTGGTCGAAGTCAAAGCACTAGATGGAAACTTGGTCGAGTCTCAAAAAGTGTCAGTAAATTTAAGCAATGTTTTACTCTCTAAAATGCAGGGCAACTCATTAGGAAAAATTGGTTGCTGTGCCATGATGAATTAATTTATTTAGAATTACTCTAAGTTCGAATGGCTTAAGTTTATGACAAATTGCTTTGCGACAAATTGTCAAATTGTAGTCTCATGCAGTTTGAAGATTCAAATTGTAACCAAAGTCTTCCAGACGAACCCAGCGCTCAAAAGCTATCAACAATGATTTATGCAAGCGAGATGATTCTCTCTGATTGTAGTTTTTCATTCTACTACCGGCGGAACAACAAACTTTTCTTTCTGGCTGTCTATCCATAGCAACAGGGGAGAGTCGAACAATTGAAAAAAGTGGAAAAGTAAAAAAAAAAATTATCGAAACATTTCAAACAAAAAAGTTTAGTAGAAAAAATTTCGGATCTAAAAAAAATTACCGTCTCTTTTTTTCGTGTCTGTACTATTTTTAGAGCAGATTAGGAAGAATTCTCTTTTGAGGATGATTTCCATCAAATCAAATTGTCTACAACGAAATATTCTTGTACCTCAATTGTTTTCTCGCGCAAACATGCAGTTAGATAATATATTTTTTAAATAGTTGTAGCGAAAGTAAAGTAATTTTGATACTTCTAAACTTTGAATGTAGAGATAGCTATCTGCAGTACAAAGTGTCAAACCTGGTGCCTGGATCGACCCATGTTGTCTCTGTCTTCACAGTGAGTGACCCTGATGGCCAAGTTAGATCTGAAGCAGTCACAAGAGTGCAAGATGCAGGTATCAGTAGAGGCTCAGCAACAGAAATTTTGTCCTTTTTGGGGGAGAGGAGGTTTTGATTAACCTTTTGAGGAAAGTGAGGAATATATATGCTTAGGGTGGTTTTTTCATTCAGACCGATTTTACAAAAACTGACAGCGAATGGTTTTCGATCCGGAAATCTTTGGATTGCCAAGCAAGGCTTAAATGCGAATAGCGTCGCTGCTCGAAAACAAGTTTGATAGTTTCAATTTGGGACTTGTTTATGCGTGGCAAAATATCCGCACTCATAATCGTTCCAAATTGAATTAAGCCAACTCTCATTCAGTTTCAAGCGTTAATAATCGATTAAATTATGATTATAGTACCAGTCTTACTAAAATTGAGAAACAATCAATTTTAACCAATTAATAATCGATTATAATCCCTCTTTTTAAAATCAAACTATACTTAATTATCATCCATTACAATCAATTGTCATCAATTATTTATTCGTCTATTTTTCGATACAATTAAAATCAATTATATTTCGCGCTATTAACGCGTAAGCGGAGACTTAATTCGTCGTTGAAATCGTACCAAATTGGTTGAAAAAAGCTTATTTGCCATAATTGTTTTGTTACAAATCTATTGCGAAATCTATTCTTTTAAACTTTATATGGCGTGTGGCGGGATGATTTCATAAAATTTCAAATTTTAGAAAAAAAAAATTCTTTTTTTTATTACATTTAGTTTTTTTATGTTACTGCTGCTCGATAAACCTGAAAAGGCAGTCGGAACATTCAAGGCTTGCCCTGATTCGAGCAGTCTTGTTTTTATTCAAATTTCTAATTCATTAGTTTTGCACAAATATTCATTATAGTCGATTCTAATTGATTATAATCCCTTTTGTTTGTCCATTTTGTGTTCGCAGTTGCATCTAAATTGCTTAAAATTTTTGTTTTTTGTAGACGTTGGCTACTATGAAAAATGAAAAAAAGTGTTTGTAAAGTTTTCCAATCAATTCAAATTTATGATTTTTTTCTTCATTTCTTCCCCATAAGAGTTGTTTTGTGATGCATATTTTATGCTTTTTAAGCAGCAAAACATCAGCAAATTCATTTAGATTCATGATTGATTCAGAAGATTTATTAATCGTCTACCGCGGAAACTTTTCCACAAATATGAAAGGATTTCTATGAGACTTTTGTTTCGTGGTAAAACTTTGTGTGCAGATGAACCAAAGTGTTCAAGAGATCTCTCGTTTAGAGATTTTCTTATTGACACAAAAATAATAACTCATAAGATATAATTCAAATATAGTTTTGAATTGACAAAACTTTGGCAAAATAAGAGATTATAATCGTTATAATCGATTATAAATGACTTTAAGAATTTTTTGTAAGAACTATAATCAATTATAATCGATTATAAGAGAATATAAACTCTTGGAAAACATCACGAGTATAATCAATTATGAATCCTTTAAACACCTTATTTTGGTAACTATAATCAGTTATAATTGTCAAAAAATCATCACAATAATCCGTTATAATTGACTAATTACGCTTAAACTTGGATGCAGGAAGCTAATTGGCTTTATTTATTCCGTACAAGATTCAAATTTTTACCTTTAATTCGAAGTTTTTCAGTATATCATATACTATCCGAGACCAATTATTTGGCTGTCGGATCAAACAGGGCTTCGCCTTGATACTTCTTGTTTTAATTGTACAGCTGTAATCTTCATATATTTTTTTAAACACTGAAAACTGTAACTCTTACAGCAATATCTAAAAACAAACTCTTGATAACTCATTTTAATATGATTTTAGTACCAGTTTTACAAAAATTGTGAAAAAAGGGAATTTAATCAATTAATAATTGATTATAATCTCTCGTTTTGAAATCAAATATAATCAGTTATAATACATTTCAATCGATTATGCTCGATTACTTATATCCGAATTTCTAATTCGTGTGTTTTGCAGAAAAATATCGTTTTATTCGATTACAATTGTTTATAATCCATTTTGTTTGCACATTTTGTATTCGACTTTTCACCTGAATTGTTTATATTTTATGCTTTTCGGAGACGTTGGTTTATGTGAAAAACGCCAAAATCGTTTTAAATTTTTTCATATCAAATAAATTTATAACATTTTTATTATTTCTTCTTGATTCACCATTTTTTCACCACCAAAATATCAGCACACAGCTTTAGTTTCATGAACTATATAGAAAAAGTATATTTCACCTACCGCGGGATTTTTTCAACTAATATGAAGGGATCTCTATGAAAGTTTTGCTTCGTGGTAAAACTTTGTGTTCAGATGAACCAAAGAAAGGCAAGACATCTCACTTTTAGAAATTTTTGACAGAAAAAATGATTAAAATTTTTTTATAATAGATTATGATAGATTATATTGATTATTTTGGAAAAACTAAGAGAGTTTTTCGGAAAAATTATAATTAATTATAATTGATTTAATTCTTTATAATGTCACGAAAAATGTTATCATTATAATGGATTCTAAATTGTTCAAATATCTAAACTTGGCGCTTATAAATAATTATAATTTTGATTAAAATACAATTATATAAATTTGTCCAAAAAATTGCGTTTTTTTGGCGAGCACTCCCTTACAAACTAGTATATATTGGCACCAAAAGCGCCTCTAAAAAATTTTTAGGATTTGGCCGAAAATGGATGTCATAAAATAATACCAAAGTTGGGAACCATTGGTTGGCGAGGGGTCGAATCTCTGAGGGGGGAAGGAAGTCCGCCCTTCCCCTCTCGGCCCCCTCTCCCTAAATCCGCCCCTGCTTCGTGCACTAAATGATGTTTCTCAGTAATTAGAAAAAACTTATTATCCCAGTTTTTCATAATAAAAGTTTTCATAATAAAAATTTAAGTTAATGACAATCATCGGAGCACTTATTGTTTTATGACATAGTTCAACTTATCAAAAAAAAAATATGGGACAATAAAAAAATCCAGAAGAAATGTTTTGCTTCATACCCTAGTCGAGGTTGTGGTTTTATGATCAGTCGGTCGCGACCAGTTTTTGGTATTTCCAGACTGCCGCGACCAAAACTTGGTATTTGTAGACTTTGCAGACCGAGGCAATGTGTCCACGACCGGGGCGACCGAAGGAAAGTTAACCGCAACTGGCGCGATTGAAGGAAAGTTAGTCGCGGCAGTCAAAAAATTAGCCGCGGAGGTCCAAAAATTAGTTGCGGCATGGTCGACAAATGTTCCCACAAACAATCTGCAGATGCTCTTGCAGCAGAAATTTGCCTTCAGAAAAAAAAGTTTTTTTTAAATTTTTTTTTCAGCACCAATGCCTCCAAAAGCATTATCCGTGATGCCATCAATTGATCACCGCACTTTCATTGTCAACCTTGAACCGCCCCAAAGAGGATATTTCAAGTGGTTCGAAATCGAAATCAACGAACAAAATGAGCAGGGCAATGACATCATTTCAACTCAGAACATTCTAGAAAATAGTTCACTCGTGCTGCCTCTAATGTTGAAAAATGACGAGCAAAATACTGAGATTAAATTGGCTAAGTTTGCTGCTGTTTATTTGCTGAAGGTTAGATGCGTGAGCAAAAATGGACAGCGCAGTATTCGCTATGGAAGCCAAGATGTCATTACAGGTTAGCTACAAGTTGGTATTAATTGGTAAAATTGGTACTAATAATGGAAATTGTCAAATCAAAAATATCTTTTTCATAGACAGCGAAAAATCTTGCGAGGTCCATAATTTAAAACAAAATTTAAAAAACGTTTTACTAACGACTTAAAAAACGTTTTTGATTTGTGAGTGGCGTTTACAAAACGATTCAAAAAGGTGTTTGATTTGTGATTGGAGTTTACAAAACAATTTTAAAAACGTTTTTGGTTGGTCAGTAGAGTTTACAAAAAGATTTATAAAAAACGTTTTTGATTTGTGAGTGGAGTTTACAAAACGATTTAAAAAACGTTTTTGATTTGTGAGAGTGAAGTTCAGCGGGTAATAAAATGCAATGAAGTTAAAGGTTGCTATTTGGCGTACAGACTACGATAATTGTTTTCAACGATCATCGATTCTGGAGAAACATTCAACTTTAAATGCTTTTATTTTCGGCTCTTTTTCCTTTCCCCCCACCTGCAATTTTTTACAAGTAAAACTATTGTTCAAGAAAGTTGGCATGCGGACTAATCGGGCCATGGCAAACATATTTGGCCTTCATAATTAACCTTGTAAAACCACTCATTACATCATAAAATTGATGGTCATACGAGATGAGGCGGGGGGGGGGGGGGTGTATGGGGAGGAAAAAGAGCCTTATTTTCTACTCAATCTTTTTAGTTTTTCTTCATTTTTTGTAAGTTTGTATTCATTTGTGAAGGCTTGGTTAAAATAACATTGATCAAAACTTAGATCAGATTATCTTAAAATGCTTTTTTATATGAAAAAGACATTTCGAAGAATATGCTTAATTTGATAAAAATCACTTCTACGTTAAAAAAATCTTAAAATAGCCCTGCAGTTTCAATTGACACCCTAAGAGTTTTAAAGAAAAAAATTGAACCAATAGGCATTTATCTTATATCTGACGTTAGGTGCACCAATTAACTTGTCTTTAGATCACTCTTGGGTGAATTCTGATTCGAATGATTCGCCACCTGAGCAAATGTTAGTCATCTAAAGATGCCCAAAATGACCATTTTCAAAGAACCCCCTTCGACCCAAAATGTCTATGAACTAATTTAATTCAAAACCTTCAGATAGTACAAAACATTTCGTCGAAAACACTAGGTGAAAAATGTAAAATCGATTGTCTGGAGAAAAAATCAATCTAGCTCAATTTTTTTTTATCAGCTTCCCCGAAAGTCTGAAAAATGATGGCTTAGAACGGAACTTATCTTCACTAGTTCAAGTTTAAGTACCTGATAATTTGATAAGTGATAACACTTATTCAATTGCAGCATGCTTTTGTCATTCAATTGATGATTCTACTCGAAGGTTCATTCATAAATGGTGAAAATTTCAGGCAGTTTTTTTATTGAATATAAGTATATAATAACTAATATTCAATAATATATCTATTGAATATTAGTTATTTATAGAAAAACTTTGTCTCCGTATGTCTTTTTAAATTCTAATTTACTTTTTTTTCCTCGCAAAAGCCGGTACCCTATACAATTATCATAATTACGTCGGGCAAATTTCGAAATTCAAGCTTTTTTGGTCATGAATCGATCGAAATTTGATAACTCTAAAAAATTTCTCAGTGCCGAGGAAAACTGTTTTGAAACTATCACTTTTTTTTTATTTTCGAGCAAATAAAGCGAGCAAGCTGGTTTGTTTTAGTGCAATAAGCTGCGATTTTAAGCCTTGAAAACTTACATACTTCAGAAAAAAAATAGTTTAAGAAGTAAAGTTTTTGACAAAAACGCGGAAAAAGAACTTCAGCCTGGTGCAATTTTTTTTTCTTGCTTAAAACTAGTCCTCTTGAAAATAGTTCCCTTGATGAACAACAACGTCGCGTCATCAAGTGTAATATCATATCAAAAACTTTTCAATTATGTTTCCAAAACCAAAAAAGATCTTTCGGCGCCGAAAAAAAATTATTTTGGAACTATTCTCTTGAATGAAGAAAAGATTGGATGAAATTGAGTCTTCACTTTATAAGTCTTCACTGACAGTTTTGAAGCAATTTTTTTGCTTAATTTTAGCCACACTTTGAACAGTCCGGATTGAACAAGATGTGGAATTTTCCATTTTTTTCAGGACTGCCACCAACTGAAGTTTCAATCCAGGAGGTGTCCAAGAATTCTGATCACTTTTGTTTCCTGTGGAAGACAATTGGTTCATTTGCGGGTATCGTGAACAAACTTCAAGTTGTTGTGATTCAGGACAATACTTTTTTGAGGGAAAGCAAGTCATCCGATGTATCTCTTGGCTCTTCGCAGGTAATTTTTTTTTTAAATATCAAATTTTGAGACATTATTTGTACTTATTTGGGCAATATTTAATCTTTTACGCAACCAATGAACGCAATGCGAGCTCAATCGAACGTGAAAGAAAGTTTTGCTCAAAAAAGATCAAATTGAAAACTAATTTGTAACAGTTATGATCTATTCAAAAATCCATCCAGAAAATATAATGTAAGAAATATCAAAGGTGATAAGTTTTTTTCCAATTTTCGAAGAAAATGACCGATTATATATGATTGGAGTGTTCGTCTAATCAGTCAAACTTCGACTTCTTTACTCATCATTGTGACAAAAGTTATTATACCAAATGAAAGATATCTTTGTAATGAACTTTAATTTTTTTTGGCCTTTTATGAAGTAAAGTTTTTTTGTGATCTGCTTTCTAAAATAACGTGGGTTTTGGTAAAGCTATCTTGGCCAATTTAGAAAAAAAAATGAAGCAAGATATGCAGATCTATTATTGCAACGCAACGTCATATGCTCTTTTAGACGCAATAATTAAGCTTTTCTTACTGGGGACAATGGTTAATGAAATCGTTAGGGGCCTTGCTTAAGCGAAAACTAAAAATGTTGTAGAGGATCCTTCTACTGCAAAGTCTGCATTATTTGAGTCATCATAAAATCTTGACTTAGGTCATAGTCATTGTCTTGAAGTTTCGAGAAGCTTTTTCATTTTCTACATTTCACTAAAGTTGAATACACTTATATCAGCGTGCGTAATAAGGTGTATAGCTTTTTTGTACTAGGAAGGTGCTATATTGATATACAGCGCAACTAGAGATATGAAAACCAACTATAGTAATTACAAGGCTAGCCCATTGGTGTGTAGCTGGCAGAGAAAGTTCCGACCACAATAAAAACTGTACCTTTTGTGTGAAAAAAAATACCAAACGACAAAATTTTCCTCACTTTCAGTGGTCGAACAAAAATTTTCATCTGTTAATAGCTTGCTTGAAAAAACTCAAAACATTTTGCGAACCTCTTCAGGACTTCAAAACAGTTTAAATATTTAAACTCAAGGTATCAAAACTTTGCTTCAGAAACAAAATTTTTTTATGAATCATAAATTTCATCAAACCAGATTTGAATTAATCCATTGTTTCATTGCTTGAATAGCTTACTGCAAAGGTTGTTTTTTTTCGAGTCACTTCGAATCAATTCAAGCTTACTTCGAACCAATTCAAGTTACTGAAAGAACTTTTTTGGCTTCAAAGTTTGATGATTTGATAGTTTGCTTCAAACAATATAATTGCTTGAAAAAGCTCGTTTGAAGCAGAATATATTTGCAAAGCAATCCAAGGCATTGAAACAGTTTGCAGATTTTCATAAACTGATAAAACTTCTAGAACTGTTTACTTTTTGGGAATCCACTCAAATTAATAAAAACTACTTGAAATGCGTCAACGATTGATCAAATGAAAAAATTTGTTCAATCAAATTAAAAGTATTGCAAATCAATTCAAGCTTTCAAAACAATTTGAAATTTTTAAATGTTTAATCGCTCATGTACTTCATTTAAAAACATTATAATTGCGCATCATTTTCCTTGATTTAGAAAAATTTCTCTATTTCATTTCTTTATAGCTGGCCTTAGAAACCTTGAAGTTTTGCAAACTAATAGGGGCTTCCAAACAACTTGAAATATTTTGACTTTTTTTCTCTTGAATAGTTTGCTTTGAAGAAATTTAGTTTTTTCTAAGAAAACAGGCCACAGAAACGACTTGAAGTGTTTTTTAAAGTGTCATCGCTCAAAAAATTCTCTTGTACAATTTTAAAATTCTTGCGAACCAATGCATAACCTCAAAACAACTTCTTTGGCACTGATATTGCTTTCCTTGGAAATAATTTGCCAATGATGACATTGACCGCACTTATACCGTGACCATCCTGTCACTTGCAAGAAATTATACCCTTTAATTGGTCTCAAATAGTTCTTGGCTGATTAAATATTGGCAATATATTGAATTTTAGGCTTATAATGTCAACATTTAAGTGTAAAAAATTTGAGTCGTGCGCAGAATTAATAAAACTAATTAGCTGCATCAATTCAATTCGGAACAGTTTTGTAGTGCGGGATAATTCGCCACGTGTAAACTATAAAACGAGCCGTTTCGGCATAATCGTGGTAGGTTACTATAGTGGTGTGCACACACGGTCAAGATCATGAGATCGATCCCCCGGTTGGCCCAAGCTTTGTAAAATTGGTCTGATTAAAAAAACCACCACGAGCATATATATTCCTCAATTTCGTTGAAAATCGGAACAAAAAGTTTGAATTTGGGGTTTATTCGACGACTACAATTCAAACTGGGATAAATAACGCGCAAAAAGATGCAAGAAGTTTGCTCTTATTAACACGATATGACACTCAAAGTATCTCATTTTTTACTTAATATAGCGTGTTTCAAAAAAATTAATAAATAAAGTGTTCAAATATTTTTTTTTCTGTTTTATTTGCAAACAAGCAAAAAAAATTTTAACCAAAAAGATTGTGATCGGCAATAGAGGGCATTCAGAGCTCAGTCGATGTCTTGATAAACTAGCTGTCTTGTTTGATCCTAGATTTGCGTTCCCTTCGCAAGAAATAATCAAAACTTTGAACTCCAAAGCCTCGGCAGAAGAATGAAAAAATTGCAACAATCTTGCAACATTACCGTTCGTTCGCAATATTGCAAATTTTGAATACCAAAAACATGAGGAATGGTAAGAATCGTAGGAGGGGATGGCAAATGGTACAATAGCCGAAGTTTCTCTTGTTTTAGAAAGGTGTGGGGTTGATTTGTTTCGAGTACATCTACAACTACACATCGGGTGATGAGATAAACCTCAATTTGATCTTTTCAAGAGAGTTTGGACCAAGTGGTCTGAAGACGTCAGCCCCCTCCATCAACAAGAAAATAAATCTTTTCCCACGTCAGTACAAACTTTTTTTATAATAGGAAAAAAAACCAATGCACAAGCTGATGAAAAATTTGTTTTAGTTCACTTTATCCGGATAATTTAAATCAGTACAGAAGACACCTTTTCAGCAACAAATGCAGAGAAAAACTTTTAAATTGCGAAAACGTGCGTGACCAAAAGCAGTTAATTTCAATGAAATCTATCATCAAAATTTGGAGAATTACCGCTGCCCAGCGCAAAATTATTAGCTTCAATAACCTATTAGCGAAATGAAAGACCTTTTTTCAGATAATTGAAACGACTTAATATAAATTTATTTTGTTGTCATGCTCAACAAAAACAAAAACAGATGTCCTTTTTAGCATGAAAATTAGATGAAAAACTATTGACTCTTGCAAAAAAGTTTGAGTCTTAAATACTTTTAATTCGAATCCACTAATGCTTGGGTTACAGCTCAGCTTAGTTGGAAACAAATTACGTTGTGTTTACTTGTTTGTATATTTTTCTTCGATTATTCAATCGAAAAATTATTTCAATTCAGTACTGTTCTTAATAGGAAAACTAAGTTTACATAAAAACCAAATTTCAATATATTTTAAGCATTTAAAAAAAACTACGGAAACTTGGATCAACATGCTCCATAGTGATTGGTTGGCATTAATTTTAGAGAAAAAAATCTCGATTTTCATTTGAAATACTAAATTCAATCAACAATATGGGCTGATTGACAGACAACATCCCTCGCTAATTTGGTTGAGAAATATTGTGGAATTCTTGTTTCTTACCAGCTTCAACATATATATTTTTTTACAGGTATCGATTTCAATTTGGACATCAGTTTCAATTGCACTTCTGATGACTGCGTTCTCTGTGTCACTGACAACGAACTCATTGTTCAAAACTATCTCGACTTCGAAGCGAAGGTGAGTTTCTGTTATATATTGATTTGAAATAGTGTAAAAGATAAGCATGCGTGCCAATTAGCATGCCAAGCGCAATTCAAGCATCTTATTTTTGATTTATTGGTCCGACTTGCGAAGAAAGAATGGTATATTGATGCTAGGTGCAGTTTTTTCTTCAAAAGTTGATTCTTATATCATCTGGAAGGTAATGACACATTGAAACTCAATTTACAAGAATAGTTTACCTGTGACCAAAAAATGGCGATTTGAAAAACAACAATTTGGCTAGTTTGGGACAAATAACGCGAGATTTGTTTCGTTTTTATTAACAAAAAAAAATTAATTGAGGAAAACCAGAAGGAATTTTTATTTAATTGCTATACAAAAATAAAAACAATGCGTGTCGGGTTTGTACTTTAATTTGCGTGTCTTAAGAAGATTTTTACCAACAAAAAGTCTGGAATTGTCGGGGGATTTTTACCAACAAAAGTCTGGAAACTCATTACATAACTATTTGCTGATATCTAGAAAAATTTTAGGATTCGTCAACCAAAAATGGATATCTCAAATTAGTACAAAGGGGGAACCCTTTGGGTCGTCAGGAGACGAATCCCTCGGGGGGCGGGCGTCCGTCCCTCCCCCAAATCTGCTGGTTATGGCACACAAAACTTGAATTCAAAATATTCTATGGTGGAACATTAACCGTATATTAAAGGGGCTACCAATTTGCAGGTGAGCCAATTAGCAAGCGAAGTTAGAACACTTCCTCTTTTGGTTTCTTAAAATCCGCTTTTGAGTCCAAACAAGGCATTAGCAAGTGCGACTGATCCTAGAGCAACACTACGAAACTTGATTTTCTATTTACAACTTCTTTGCTCTGTCCGAGCCCATACATGTCGATGTGGAACTTGTCACTATTTACGCCGCATTTACTGCAAGGATGAAGCCATTAGAGGGCGTGTTCGATAAACAAAATATTTTTTTTCTGTCAAATTTTGGAGTTGTTTGGCATCAAAAGCGGCATTTAAGTTACCAAAAGAGCTTGTGTTCTGTTTGTGCTTGCTAATTGGATCACATGCAAATTGCTATCCCCTTTAATATACGGTTAATGTTCTACCCTTAAAATCTTTTCTAATCAAATTTCGTATGCCGTAATTATAACTGCTCTTTGCTTGTTGTCACAGATTGGCTAATAAACCAGTCCCCCAAACAGGGGCGGATCCAGGATTTCCTCGAGGAAGGCGGGCTTTCAAAAAAATTTTGAACGTTTTGTTGACCATCAGTAGATTTAGGAGGGCCGACGCCTTCTCCACCCTTCAGGGATTCGACCCCCTGCCCACTCAAAGGGTCCCCATTAATACTAACTTGAGATATATATTTTTTTGGCTGACGGACTCTAAAACTTTTCTACTAAAATATTTACTAATTTTGGCAAGGAAGCGCTCGCCGAAAAAACGCAATTTTTCGGTTTAAATGTTACAAAAAGTGCCTAAAAATAATGTTTTTTTTTTATCTTTTTTCAAAATTCTGCTTGCGGCGCCCCTGCTGTCGATTTTTTTTAGCTCGACCAAATTGTTTTTCTGAGTTTTTCCAAATCATTATAAAAACTCTATTTTAGGCACTTTTTAGAAAATTTTGAAAAAAAAATGCGTTTTTTATTGGCGCACGCTCCCCACCCCATCAAAATTAGTAAATTTTGGCTCCGAAGGCGCCCTTAGAAAAATGTTAGGATCAGCCCCTAAATCCGCTGGTGATTAAATTATTGAAATGAAATCTGCAGTAAGACAGAATTTGGGCTAACATTTTTAATAATCCAGTCTCGAATAAAACCCCAGCGCACAATTTTGTGTCTGTATGTTTGGATTCCAGAGACCAATCTTGAAACATCTTGAAATTTTGTCGCAAAATTCAAACAAAAAGAAAGAACTAAAGAAGAACAAGACTGCTCGTATCAGGGCGAAGCCCTGAATGTTCCGACTGCTTTTTAAGGTCTATGAAGCAGTAATAACTTGAAAAATTTAAATGTGATAAAATAATATTTAAGTTTTTTTTTTAAATTTGTCTTTTTTTGTGAAAACATCTTCCCACACGTCATATTAAGTAGAAAGTGGTAGATTTTGCTCCTCTTAACAAATCTATTATAGCAAATAAGCTTCCTTCAATCAATTTGGATTTGGAACGATTTCTAAAACGGATTAAATTTCCGCTTACGCCTTACTAGCGCGAAGTATATCGCGCGTTAATTGTCCCAACTTGGCTAAAATGGCAATCTTCAAACCCCATAACTATACAAAAATTGATCACAGGTAAAAGATTTTTTCAAACTTAAGCCCAGGATAACAATATTTTTTGGATGATATTCAAAAAATCCCGTCAAAAATGGCTAGTTAAAAAGTTGAAATTTGTCTGAAGAAAAAAAAACCCACCCCGAGCATAAATATTCTGTTATTTTTGTTAAGATAGTCGGAATAATAAAGGAAGCTTACTTGTAGCGGAATCCGCTTACAATTTACAAAATGCACAATTTGGCCTCGTAATGGTATATATTTGCGCCTTTCGAAAAACTTTAGTGTAGGTCAGCCAAATTGGATGTTCTAAAATAGTAACAAAGGGGGGATCCTCTGAGTCTTCGGCTGTGGGTCGAATCCCTGAGGGAAGGCGTCCGCCCCCACCCCTTCCCCGAATCAGCCCCTGCTCCCAAATGGACACAAAAATTCTAACGCTGTTTTATGTTTCTGCAGTTATTTGTAAAGCATCACAATGGCTCAATGGAGAACGAACTGGCTCGAGAATTCAGGCTGGAAAACTCAGGCTGCGAAATAGATATGAGTTTTTGTAGCTTCCACCTTTCGGAGTTAACTTCAGCATCAAACTACTCAATTGATTTGCAGCCATCTGTTTTTGGTGTTACAATGCCTCAAGTTTTCAAAATGGATTTCTACACACTTAAAGGTACATTTATTTCAAATGGCACTTAGCGGTTATAAAAAATTTATATCCCAAATTAATAATGTTTACAGAGTTTTGTTTTCGAAAACATAAGAGAAAATGTGCTGTGATACTTTTGTGTTCAGCGAAGGAAAAAACAGAGGAAAGAACAGAGATGAAACTATATCTCATAATTACAATCAGTGCTTTTGGCACGGTTGTCGCCGCTTCAATTGTCTGTGCGATTCGTGCCTTCAAATGGTAATTGAATTCAGTTTGCTCTTACTCAAACTCAAACCCCATTCCCCATGAAACTGTTAAAATTGTTCTCTTTCTATGGATAAACTCGAGTCTTAAGTTTTTTTTTTGAAATTGGCCTTGAAAGATTATTAGAGACAGGTGAGGTCAAAATCATACAAACGTGGGTGTATACAGAATGTTTAAAACAAAGGTTCATTTTGAACGAAACGGTACAAAACGAGAATATTTGTTAAAAAGTAAAACCTGGCTAATATTTAGAGCAGCCAGGAATTCGTAGTAAAAAAGAAAAACTACACACTGATAAACCATATGCAAATTATAGTAACAAAATTAAAAATCACTGATTATCATTCAAAAAACTACGCACTCAAAAAGCGTTCTTAGACATTTTTTGGACAATTTGACCGAAAAATTGCGTTTTTTTGGCGCTCGCTCCCCACTCAAAATTAGAATAATTGGGCGCCAGAGGCGCTTGTAGAAATTTTTTTTAGGTCAGTCAGCCAAAAATGGATTTGTATAGTGCAAAGTGGGACCTTTTGGGTCGTCAGGGGGTCGAAACCCTGAAAGAGAGAACGTTCAACTTCATTTTTTTTTGGAAAACCCATCTGCAAAGGGTCGTTCATTGTAATTTTGCTTGTCGCTGAAAGTTTTGCAGGGCCCATACTGATATGGGTTGTCTAGTAGGCAAATGACGAAACCCCCGGAATGGAGTTTCATTAATAATCTTATTCGATTATACTGTCATGTTATAGTCATTATCCATCAAGTTACAAAAAAAATAGATTATAATCTATTAAAAAAGGATTATAATCCTAGATTTTTTATATCTATGTAATCCAATATAGAAACAAAAACGAATTTCATGGATTTTTGTGGCTCAAAAAAAGTCAATTTTATTTTCAAGAAATTGATTATAATTATAATGGATTTAAAAATATTGAAAATTATCGATTGTAATCTCCCTGGATGGGTAATGAAAGTCAATTATATGGATTAATTTTCTGCCGGTATAATAATTGATTATAATTGATTATTTCCCATGAAACTCCTGTGCGGGCCGGTGCATTGAGAAATTTTCAACTTGTTTTTGTTCAAATTATTTGTTATTTGGGCACTAATTTATATATCAATTACTTTTTTTTCACGGCTCTTAAGTCGCCAAAATGACAAACAATTTAGTTTGATCGATTTTAATTTAATATCAAAGGACAGGAAAATTGATCAAATTTTTGAACCGGTACAATATTATGTAACAAAATTATGTACTGCCACTATAATTGTTCTGACTTTCGAACAAAAAGCAGAATATTTTTTGCTTGGGGTGGTTTTTTTATTCAGTCAATTTTCGACATTTCAGTTATGCACTTTTGACAAAACAGTTTAAGGCATTCTAGATACATTGTTGTTTTAGCTTAATTGAAAATAGCTAATTTGGCTTTATTGCGGATAACTAACGCGCGACATATTGCGTTCTTATAACACGCCTAAACGGGGTTTAAAGCGTTCCAAATTCAATTGAGGCGAGAAATTTGGTAGTATCTTTAGAATGCGAGACTCGAATTGAAGTTTTGTTGTTTAAATTATCGTGTGGGGGAATCAGTTTTTCTTTTTTATCATTTCATCAATTATTCAACAGAAAATTTTTTAAATTGGCCTTCAAGTGCAATCGGAACATTCAAGGCTTTGCCCCGATATAGAAACGACTTTGTTTATTACTAACGCGCGGAACTTAAGTCAATTTTATACTCATTGTAAGACTTTAAAATGCTACCCAAAAATAATTTGAAGTTACCGCAATAAGTGAAATTCGGTAGAAAGAACAAATTTTTGAAGGATAAAAGGCCAACGAGAAATTTTCAAAAAATGTCTACCTTACTACTCTGATTTTTCAAAACCACCCGGGTTGACCTCCATACACCGAAAATGCTTATCATACAATTCCATACATCAATTGTGTGGGAAAATGCTTGTCATACAATTTTCATACAATTTCTAAAAATGGTTGAAAACTGGTATAAACTCTTTTCTGTGGCTGTTTGATTCTAATAAAACAATCTGGTGATAAAAAACTGAGGTTTTCTTTTTTTTGAAAAAAATGCTTATCATACAATTCCCATATATAGAAATTGTATGACTGGCATTTTTTTGATGGCGACACAAAAAATTTTTGAAACTATTTTGAAAATTTGGCCCAAAAATTTTTTTGGTTTTTTTTTCAACCGCGAATCGATTTTCGTACGCAAACAAACATTTTTCGAAAAAAAAACTTTGCATGCAAAATTTAATATTTTTTGTGCATAACGTAGTCTTGGATACGATAAATTTGGCTTTTACTTTCTTTTCACTTAATTTTTTTTTTCAAAAACGCTGAAAATTCCTTTTTCTTTTGTATGGGGTGTTAATGTACGCCTTGATCAATGTCTGATAATTTGAAAATTCAAAAATTTAATATAATCATCATTAATAAATTTTGCCAAAAAATAAAAGTTTGTTACTTTTGTTATATGAATTGTGAAAGACAGCCAGATTCAGGTCGTTTTCTATGCATTGTAAATGCAAGACCGTCCAACCTTTGGTGTTTTGAGTAACCAAGGTCTCTGTCACTTGTGTTCGGTTGCAACTACAACCGAAAATTTTTCAGAAACTAAATTTAGAAAGAAAAAATCAAAATTTTTGGTTTATGGGAAAACACCTATCATACAATTTTCATCTATGGAAAAATGCTTATCATAGACTTTTCATACAATTTTCTGTACGCATGGAATTGTATGAAATTGTATGACAAGAAGTTTCTCATATATGGAAATTGTATGATAAGAAGTTTTGGTCAACCCGGGCAAACAAAATTACATTTTAAAAACATATTTTGCACAAGAACTTCATTTGTATAAAATGTTCATATCTTTTTTAAAATATAAGTGGCTTCTCTAAACAAAACTGTTAAGTATATTTCTTACAATTTATTTCTCCCTATATGGACTCTTAACACACTCATCAATTTCATATAAGAGGCTTCTCTAAACAAAACTTTTAGTATATATACTATAATTTATTTCTCGCTACATGGACTGTTAACACATTCATCGAACTTTATACTCAGCAAACTCATCAAAATCTCAACTCCATTCTCTTGAAAAGGGGCTTGATTTCCATTTTAACAGACATCAGGCCTTCGAGGAAGTCCTCAATCCAACCCCGTATCAAACTGAATCCTTGCAAACTCAATCCTCTACCATATGGTGAGTTTGCAAAAATTTCCTTTTCAATTTTTGTCGTTTTTGTGTATAAACGCTTTTTCCGCCCTAAATTGTTTTGGTTTATTTTATATTAGTTTATACTGAACTTATTTTGAATTGTTTCAAGGAAAAAAGAATTTCAAGTTTTTGTTCAGACCTTACCTAGCCAGTTTTGACATCAATCTTATATCAGCTAAAAAGTTTTGTTTTCTTGAGCTCATTTTTACAAAAGGTTAATTTACCTGTGAACAATTTTGGTTGGGTTATGGAGTTTTAGAGGTTGCCAGTTTGGGAGTGTCAAATAACAAGCCATAAATTATGTCCATTTACCGCGTAAGCGGAGATTTAATCCATCTTAAAAATCGTTTTAAATTGAATTGAGGCATCCAATTGTTTGATTTGAAACTTTGATATATTCAAAAAATATCACTCTATACTCAACATAGTGTGTGGGGTGATGATTTTCAAAAAAAATGAAAAACTTTCGTCAAAATTGAAAGCAAACTAAAAGGCAGTCAGAACATTCAGGGCTTCGTCCTGATACGAGTATTCCTAATTGTTCCGACTTTCGATACGAAAGTAACGGAATATTTGTGCTCGGGGTGGGTTTTTTTTCTTCAGACAATTTTCGACTTTTTAACTAGCCATTTTTGACGGAATTTTTTTATATCATTCAAAAAGTATTGTTGTCTTGAGCTTAAATTTGAAAAGATATTTCACCTGTGATCATTTTTGGTAAAGTTATGAGGGTTTAAAGATTGCCAATTTGGCCAATTTGGGACAATTAACGCGCGATATAACTCGCGCTATTAACGCGTAGGCGGAGAGTTAATCCGTCTTAGAAATCGTTCCAAATTGGTTGGAAGAAGCTTATTTGCCAAAATAAATTCAAATTTTAGAAAAAAAAGTTATCATTTTATTTTATTACATTTTATTTTTACTAGGTTTTTACTAGGTTATTACTGCTCCTTAAACATTAAAAGGCAGTCGGAACATTCAGGGCTTCGCCCTGATACGAGCAGTCTTGTTTTTTTTCGAATAGGAGCATCAAAAAATGTCAGATCTTTGAAGCTCGAATTTTGTATGACAGCTGTTATTTTGTGCGCAACGAGCGTTTAATCAGTTTTTGTCGTTCTACTTGATGCACGATGAATGTCTGTGAAAACTCATTTAATGCCAGCAATTGCGCTGCTGAAAGTGTTTTCTTCAAACTCAGCATCATTTGATCTGAGCCAAATAGTTGAATTTTTTTAGGTTTTTAACTTTTTTGAACACTTTTTTGTTTTTCTGTGCCGTTTTTGTTTAGCTTCTTGTCTGCTAGCTTGCAACGTTGGTTGTAGATAATAACAGAGTTCACTGTGATCTCTTTTGCTTCACGTAATTTGCTTAACCACTTGACTGAAACCAATTCTTTTAACCGCCTTTTCAATAGAACCTGAAGAAGAAAAGGTTGTTGATTTTCGAAGTGCTCTATCGCATTGTAAATGAAATTTATTAGGAAGTCATATTTTTCAGATTGTTACAGAGTTATTGATGTTACAAACAAATTTTTTGAGATTCAAAACTGTAAAAAAACGTAATTTTTTGGCAAGTCTTTTTTCGAATGTATTTTACACCTATAACTTTTTGAACTCAAAGTGTACAAATTTAATATTTTGTTGCGGCGAGTATTTTTTTGAATATAATTTACAAATACGATTTTTGAGACTCAAAACTTTAAACATATTTACTTTTTCAGCAAATTTCATTGAGAAGAAAAATTTTATACTAACTATTTAACTTTTAGTGGAAGCCACAAGGTCGGGCCACACTCAACAACAGCTGATGACAATGAAGTCTACAACGACCCCAGCGAATTCTATGAGTAAGTTGTTCTCGCAATTTGGTTTCTAACTAAATAGAGACGCAATCTATATACTCAGAGTATTAAGTATTCATTTAAATTGTAGTATAAACACCTAATTCAGCTGTAGAAAGTCACAGACCATGATTTTCAAATATCGCTGAAACTTTTGAGAAAGGAAAGCGTTTTTGGCTTATAAAGCCATATGTGAAAGCTTTTTGTCTTTTTAATGTACATTAAAAGAAAAATTTTACAATATTCCAAAGAAATAGCATGTAATTCTGACGAGGTCACAAAATGAAAAGTCTGAACAACCTAAATATCAATCGTTTTACAAATAGGCTCTTTGAAGTTCAGAAATGTAAAAATTTTAAGTTTTTCGGCAAATCTCATTGAAAAGAAAAAAATACAAAATCCATTTATTTTTTTTTGTGGGAGCCACCAAGCCGACACGAGATCAAATTTTAGGCCAGGCTCGACAACAGATGAAGGAAATGAATTCTACCAAAATCCCAGCGAATTAGAAGGAAATGAATTCTACCAAAATCCCAGGGAATTATATGAGTAAGTTTATATCTTCAGAAAATTTAAGTGTTCGTGTAAGTTTTAGTATAAACGCTTAATTCAATCGTAAAAAGTCACAGACCTGGTTTCTAACTAAATAGAGACGCAATCTATATACTCAGAGTATTAAGCATCATTTAATTGTAGTATAAACACCTAATTCAGCTGTAGAACGTCACAGACCATTGTTTTCAAATATCGCTGAAACTTTTGAGAAAGGAAAGCTTTTTTGGCTTATGAAGCCATATGTGAAAGCTTTTTGTCTTTGTAATGTACATCAAAAGAAAAATTTTACAATATTCCAAAGAAATAGCATGTAATTCTGACGAGGTCACAAAATGAAAAGTCTGAACAACCTAAATATCAATCGTTTTACAAATAGGCTCTTTTAAGTTCAGAAATGTAAAAATTTTAAGTTTTTCGGCAAATCTCATTGAAAAGAAAAAAATACAAAATCCATTTATTTTTTTTGTGGGAGCCACCAAGCCGACACGAGATCAAATTTTAGGCCAGGCTCGACAACAGATGAAGGAAATGAATTCTATCAAAATCCCAGCGAATTAGAAGGAAATGAATTCTACCAAAATCCCAGCGAATTATATGAGTAAGTTTATATCTTCAGAAAATTTAAGTGTTCATGTAAGTTTTAGTATAAATGCTTAATTCAATCGTAAAAAGTCACAGACCTTGGTTTTAAGTCAGCGCCAAAATTTTCTAGAAAATAACGCATTTTTGCCATATCAAGCCATATGTTAAAACATCTTCGGCATCGTATAATATTATACATTAAAAATACATTGAACTTTTTATACTAAATCAAAAAATATTATGCAATTCAGACGAGGGGCAAAAAAGTAAAGGTCTGAACAGCTGAAATGTCAGACGTGTCCTTCCCTTGTCGATAAATAAGATTGTTATAGACTTTTACGATTTCAGGCCCGGCTCAAACATCACGAACGCCGCCATCAATTTACGAGCAAACACTCTGAATGCAGATGATGCCAATTACATTTTACCGACTAACGCAGATGATGTTATACCAAGTTACCATGTTCCACTGGAACCTATGAGCATAAATCCACTGGAACCTATGAGCATAAATCAAACTTATGAAAATCAAATGACTCGAACATCTGAAATAATGGAATCAATTTTCACTGACAGAAACATTTATGTCGATGCCCCAACATCTTAAAACCGTGCACAAGTAGCGCCGTTGTACATTTTAATTAAAAGAATGATTTTTTGTTTTTTTTTGTTTTTCGACGTAATTCAGTCACCATAAACAAGAATCAGCAGCTACCTTGAAAACTGAACTACTATCTTTTATTAAAGAATGAGTTTTGTTTGCGGCTTCAACTAAAATTGTTGTTCTCGGTGAATATCAGAGCCTTCCAAATGTTCAACTTCATTTTTTCTGGGATAATGAATGCATAAAAAACAATAAAAACAAAAAAATTTTATTGTTTTTTATGCATTCATTATCCCAGAAAAAATGAAGTTCAACATTTGGAAGGCTCTGATATTCACCGAGAACAACAATTTTAGTTGAAGCCGCAAACAAAACTGCTCGTTTTTTGTAGAAAAGTTTTCTTAAATGACCGAACGATTTGCCTCAAATCAGTTTTGAACGATTTATTCCTCGCTTACGCGTGTTATAAGAAAGCGATGTATTGATCGTTCATTGTTTCAAATGGAGCAATTTATTAATCGAGTTTCAAAACCGGCATAATTTTATTTAAAAAATAACTACAGGTGAGATTTTAAAATTTATGAGCTCAATACAAAAAACTTTTCTGCAGATTATATTATAAGCTTCCTTTCAAAACGCTTAGGCGAAAGATAAAGTTGTGCCTCCAGAGTGAGGCTCTAGGTATAGAATCCCGATCGGTACATTTTCTTTCATATCAATGGCTTTTATTTTTTGAGAAATTTTTGAACTTTGGGCAACCGTCTGTGTGATTGTTTCTTGTTAGCCTTTCCAAAGAACGAACTTTCTTGAACGATTAAGAAATTTTTACAATTATAGAGTACCGCATTCAATAAGTTTTTCCGCATTCAATGATTATAAATTTCTATAATTTTGATTCTAAAAAAATAAGAAAAATTTAAATTGTGTCGAGAATAATTGATCTGAAATTTGTACGTTTTAAGGCTAATTGAGAACAGCAGTTCTGATGACTGGCTTCTCTCGCAATTCAATTTAGTTTCAGTTTCAACGATAATTTACTTGCCGGTTTTCTTTTTTTGTTGTTTTTCGACGTGATTCAGTCACCATAAACAAGAATCAGCGGCTACCTTGAAAACTGAACTACTTTCTTTTATTTCAATCAAGCATGCGATAAGCAAGGTTATTGCAGTTAGGTGCTAGACTTTTTCCGTAAATTACTCATCTCTTGGACCAGGGATTTTCCGCTACAACGCATAATTGGAACCTTGAAACTGCTTGAAAGCTTTTGAATTTTGAAACTGAATTAATTTAACTGCTACATACATTCAGCAAAAGCTTAAATAATTGCCCGGAGGGAAATCTTAAAGAGCAGTACTGCTATTCGAGAGAATATCGAGGAGAGGAAAAGAAGATGATTTGTTTTTTTTTTTTGGTTTTTCTAAACAGTTTACCGAAGTGGGTTGGAATTTATAAAAACTGTTTGTAAAGGGTCAATTTATTTTCAAGTAGGTAACAAAAAACTGCTTACGAAATCAAATAAAGCTGTACTTGGCAATTTTGTGGATGTTTCCAGACATCAAATATTTTGTTTTAACTTATTAAAAGCCCTGTCTAACTCTTACAGAAAGCGATCTTTGTATAGCAGTGTTTGAAAATTTCGTATTTGCAAGGTTGCCGTTTGACTTGTTTTTGATATGTGGGCCAAGTTGTTTGGTATAATTTTGAGAAAACATTCTTTCTGTTTTTTGATTAAAATTCAATAAATTGCTACTAGAACAGTTCAAAAAGTAACACTCAAAATTATTGAGTAAATTATTTTTGTCCAATAGATTTTGATTGATTATTTTTTTGATTTTCCTCGGCAAAACTGTTAAAAACATGGAATAGTGTTTTAGTTTTTTCACCTTTCAACCTCTACAGTCAAAAAACTGTCTTTGTTCTTTTTGGGTTGTTTTCGATGCATGATTTCGGGCCGTAGAGTTTTCTAAAATACTTGCTTCAGTTGGATTACAAACCCAATTTTAAAGTTTAAGTTTTTCATCACACTTTTCACGATCAGAACAATTTTGAGGCATCTGTAATCAATGATTGCTTCTTTCCTTTAATTTCCTCCACAAGCGTAAAACGATTTGAAAACAATTTCTTATAAGAACATTAAAAAGTAAAATGTAGACATTGTATTTTCCATTCTCTTTAAATTTCATGGATTCAGTTTTAAGATTTCAACAAACTTTCTTCGGATTTTCAGGGTGGTGAGACTATCATAACCAGATATATACATATGTAAGCGATCTTAAATGGTTGAGTAAACTGTTTCTTCTTTGGTATTAAAGTTTGCAATTACATGATGAAAACAATTACCGAAAGATGTGGTTACGCGAGTGGGCTGATTGTTTAAGTATTTGAACCGTAGCCGTTTATAAGGTTCAGATATAATCTAGAAGTCTGCATGGTTTCAAATTTGTAAAAACTAAATTCACCACAAACAAGAAACTTAGTTTTAAATTCAATCAAATGTATAAGCTACTCGATTTTTTTATCAGAAACAATTCGTTGTTATTTTGCGGGATTTTATATCCTACGAAATTTCAACCCCGAATGTTTTTGTCTAGTAGAAATACTTAAGTATGAACACTTGCAGCCTACACCGTCAATATTAAACTTCACTACGTTTTACACATAAAAAGCACATTCACCAACTCTCTTACTTTTTTGATAATCTAGAGTGATAGAAAGGCAGCCATTTCATTGGTAAAGATCGAAAAAATAACTGTCACAGAGGCATGTTTTGCAGAGTTCATTGTTTCAAAAAGAAAGAGGTCGTAAGAGTTTTTCCAATTAATGTTTTATATTTTATTTTTATTTCAGCATTTTTCAGATTTTTCTGTTTTGTAACAGCATGGTAATTTTTATTCCGATGCTAATTTTTTTTCTTTTGTCTGGGCATGATTTTTACCAAAGATATTTATTTCATTTTGATAGATCTTATTGTATGTTTAGTTTTTAAAACTCATTTTGCTGATAGGCTGCTTTTAATGCTGTTTATTTAGCTGATGGCTTTTTGGCTTTCTGGCTATCAGTTAAAATATTACGTTTCCGAAATGTACAAAAATCTTGCAATCAGTATAATGTAAATCGTGTAAAAATTTTGGGCAGTATGGTTTTTTGCAACCAAATTTTGTCAAAACAATCTTTACTTAATAATTTATTAGATAGAAAAATCATTGTCATCTTATTTTTGAATGCTCAAATCAGCCCTATATGGAACTCTGAAAAGCTTTAATTAATCGTTGAAATATCGTTTTAGGTGCTTTAAGAAGGTTTTGAAGCGTATTGCCGTTTCAAATTTATGCTTGTTGTGTCGCATGTGGTGCGAAACTCAGCTTCGTCTCTGTAAAAATGTTTTTTTTTCGATTTTTTTTCCTGAATGTATGTGAACCGAACAATCTTTTTTGAGGTTGTTCCGATTAAAGACTTTCGGCGTACTTTATATAGGTTTAGGTGCAAAAGGTAAAATGTCATTCAAAGGGCCAAAAAACTTTTAGGCGTGATTTGAGGTGTGTTTTACTTCGAGGAACGTAACAAATTGGAGATCTTTAATTTGTTGAAGCCAAATCACGTAATAAAGTCTCTTGTAAATCGTGACTTTTTGTCATTCAGGCTGAAGTTAGCTTTTTCGCGGTTTGGTTTCTGATTTTTTCAACTCTTTAATTTAATTTTTTGATTTCGCAGCGGAACAAAAAACCATTTGAACCAGTTTTGTTTTATTGGGTCAAGTTTATCGAAAAAGTGCTAACAACTAATTTTTCCTGAAACTAAAAGAGTTTTAATTGCATAAATATATAATATTTTTGTAAAATTTTAAATTTAAAGATTTTTTAATCAAGTTTTTATTTTTATTTCCGTTTCCTTGCATTTATTTCTTTTTCCTCCATTATTTTGTACTTCCCTTAGTCGGGGGAGGAGGTTAGTTAATTACATTCAAGTTTGCAAATCAATTTGCAAGTCATCCAAGTTTACATTTGGATTTTTTTCGGTTTTGCGGTCACGGATCTTTTGCGGTCAAGAAGTACCAAAAGCGAAGTAATCATTTGAAAAGTTACTCTCGATTTTAATAGTTTTTCTTAGCCGGATTGACTTTTAAATCGCTTCTTGGAAAATTTTTTAAAAACTGGCTCACCTCCCATTTCAATTTAGTTTCAATTTTAACAATATTTTACTTGTCCGTTTTCTTTTTTTCTCGACTTATTTCAGTCACCATAAACTATACATAAAACAGCAGTTACTTTAGAAAACTAGACTACATTCTTTTCTGTCAATTAAGCATCCGATATGCAACATTATTGCAAAAGTTTACTGAACGTTTTTTCGTAAAGCACTCATCTATTGGATCAGGAATTCAATCACTTAATTGACTTTTCTGTTACAATGCATAATTTGAGCATGGTAGATTCGAAATCTGAAACTAATTTAATTTTTCAGCTACACGCATTAAGAAGAAATTGAGTTCAGAAGAATTGATCAAATTTTTGCCTGTTTTTAGGCTAAGTAAGAACAGTTCAGATGACTAGCTTACCTCCCAATTCAGTTTAGTTTCCACTTCAAAAATATTTTACTTGTCGGTTTTGTTTTCGTTTTTTTTTTACGTAATTCAGTCAGCATAAACTATACAAAAATCAGCTGTTACCTTGGAAAAATGAACTGCTTTATTTTACTTCAATTAAGCATGTGATAAGCAAGGTTATTACAATTGTGTAACAGATTTCTTCCGTAAAGTCCTCATCTCTTGAACAAGGATTTAATCAATTGCTGGGCCTTTCTGTTAAAACGCATAACTTGAATCTGCTAGCTTTGAAATTGAATTAATTTACTAGCCACATTCATTAAGGAAAAGCCGGTGACACATACTAATTTTCTAGCCACACAAGTTAGGAAAAACGTTGGTCAAGAAGAATTGATCAAAATTTTGTCTGTTTTTAGGCTGATTAACCCACCAGTTCTAATGACTGGCTTAACTCCCATTTCAATATAGTTTCAAGTTCAAAAAAAAAATTTATTCGGCCTTCTTTTTTTTTCGACGTCACCATAAACTATACAAAAATTAGCAATAGAAAACTGAAATACTTTTTTCTTAATTGAGCATGCGATAAGCAATGTTATTGCAATTGTAAGGAAAGAAACCCCTAGTTTGGATGGATAGCGACGGAACGACTACTAGACATACGCTCAAGCAACTTAGAGTCGGCATCATCCACGGGGATGTCGATAGATATTTTTGTCTGTCTGGGGAGTGGTTGTAGGACTTACCCACACCAAAAATTTAATGATAAAGAAGCTCAGGGAGACAAGAGAAACCAGCGGACTGGAGGCAGAATCAGAGGAAGTTGAACCCACTGTTGGAAAAACTTCCCAGACCAAAACTAAATTACCGAATGAATACTGGGAAAACGTATTGATTACAGACAGCAATTTCATCATGTCGGACAGGACCAGCGCAATCTGAATAACAGCGGACATGAGCTTCAAGATCAGGCTAGAGACGGATTTCAAGGGAGAATATCAAAATGTGGAATTCCTGTTTAGACAGTGACCGGGATTGGGAGGTCTGGCAGCATTCCCACCCTCTGTATCTCAGGTGCCAGGTAAATCCCTGTGTTTTTGATGACAGAGGTCAGCGAGAAGAATGTGTTCGATCCTGAACATGTGGTGCTGGCTTTGACGCGACTGAGAGATTTCTTGGTCGAAAGAGAAAAAAAGATTTCTCGATACCAGTTTACGATCCGAACAGAGGCAAATTGAATCCTCGGGAGCTTAATGCCATCTTGCACGTGGTCTTCGCTGAAACAGAAATAACAAAACACCTGCACAAGAAATGTTACCTGAGCATTGCTTGAGTCTCGAGTTGATACAAGAGTCATGAGTTGCTACAAGGGTCTTGTGTTAAGGGGGATTGTACACAATGTAAAATTAAATTTTAAGTGGGAACAGCTTATGAGTTAAGCTGAAACTTTGATTCAATTCACACGGTGATAAACTATTATAAGAACTGCATGATTTTTTATTTAATTGAACGTTTGAAATGTTGATCGCCATTATGACGTTTCACTCATTGGGGCAAGTAACAGACTGATTGACGAAAAGATCTTCAAATCAAAACTGTTTAAATAATTCTTAGAAGCCTGTGAAAAGGAATAAAAACAGTGCCAGTCTAAAACTCAGTTTTGTTTTCAGAATGAATTTGAAAAATCATGGAAAGAAATTGAATTGAAACTACCGAAATTAAAGTGTAAGATAATCAGTGGGCATCTAGAAATTCACGCTGCACTGTCACGAGGCATTGAAACAGATCTTCTTGAGTGGTGATCTGGTTTGGAAATTCCTGAGTGGTAATTTGGTTCAGTTTTTTCTTGAGTGGTAATATGGTTCGGTACTCTCCTTAGTGGTTATCTGGTTCGGTACTTTCTTGAGTACTCTGCAGTGTTCGACGATGGCTGGTAACCGATGCCCGCGACACCGAATAAGCCCACGCTTGACGAACTGTACAGACGTCTGAGGGATCTGGAACATTCCCAGGTGGACCAGAGGATGGCGGTGATGTTGAATACCATCCTGCAGCTGGATTCGGAAGGAGTAGGCAATGGAAGCGGTGCTGATGGTGGGTTACACGTCGGATGGAATATCAAACCAAGAGCAAACCAGGTGGCTGTCATGGAGCATCGACAGAGGCTTGAGATTGTTTGACTTGGCGAGAAATCCTGGCCTGGGCATCACCACGGAATATTGTAATGGCAAGTTCCCTCGCCCTACCAGGCCAACCACGAGGACGGGGATTCCAATTAGCAGCAATCCCACATCGATGATTCGAGCTCAACAAACGGAGGAGGCATATCGAGACACCAGCAGATTGAATAAGGAATTGGAAAGGACCCAATGTGGACGGGACTAAGCCAATCGTGATAGGGACCATGCCGTACTTGAGAGGATCCTATTGAGGGCCGAGCTAAAGCAGACCCGGAAGTTACAAGAGATCAAGGCAATACGCTACCAAGTGCAGTCGGAACTCGAGCAGATGCAGAGGCGGCAACAAGAAGCGGGAAAAAGCGAGGAGCGAAAGATGAGGACATCGAGTTAACCTCTGATTGCTCGATTAAGGCCGGAATCGAAGACTGAAGCGAACGAAACACCCAAAGCGACTGGTCGGTTCAATCTTGATCGAATAGCCCAAGAGCAATTGAGCAAGGATCTAGACATTCGGACCCTTCGGAACCAAAGCGTCCTTGAGAGATCTGGAGCTTAGCCAAATCAATCCGCTGGCAGTGGATGTGGCACAACCTGGCTTGACGCCCAGTTCAACTGGTGGTAGCCAGGTTAGCGCCGGAACTTCGCTTCTCAAAAAATTACAAGAGAAACTACCGTCGAGGTTCCCTGAAAGCCCTGCATCGGATGAGGAGCCACACACCTGGAGAAAATAAAACAGTGAGGGGCGCGATTATCGCGAACTACAAGAAGAACTTTGATGGAAAACACCACCAACGACACCGCAAAAAATACTGGTGGTGTGAAAGTGTGAAAGGAGGGGGGCCTTCAATGAAATGGCCTGGGTGGATTATTTGAAGAAACCAACGATACCTGAGGGCTCGGTTCACTTGAAAACCGAGGACAGCCTGGTTAGGGTTCTTACGATAGTCCGAGAGCACTGGTAGATGGGTGTCTTGAGTTTCTCAGGCGCGGCGATGCCTAAAACTTTGGCTTCCCTGGAGATGCTGGAAGTAAAAAAAAAACATATTGTCACCAAGATGATGGGCACAAATGATGATTCTAGAGGCAGATCAAGGAAAATGACCCTGCTTCCCGAGAAATTGAGCTGATTAATACAGGAGACGAGGATCTACCTGGATCCTACGATACAAACGATTTGCACGGTACCGTATAATATGATGCATGACAAGAATGGACTGATCGTGAACGACAGTGTGCGTAACCTCAATAGGATAGTACACGAGATCCAAAGGAGCAGTATTATGCCGCTTAGATTGCTTGATACTGCTCACAAGATGGAGGATTCCCTAGCGGACGGATGTTCCTCCACTGGCATCCATTTTGATTGCCCGAGAGGCGTGGAGCGGTTGAACAATGTCTTCCAGAGGTATATCAATTGTCTAGAGTCGGATTTGATGTAAACTGGACAGTTTACTTTTGGTCCACCTCCAAGACCTCCTTTCTTCCCAGTCAGACCGGTGGAAGACAGGGTGGGGGAGAGAATCGACTCTAAAGACAGTCCAGCGAGTAGCAGTAGAAGGCAGCCTGGCTCGACATCTCTAGAAAAAGACAGAAGATGTTCTTCGACACCGCAAAGCTCGGTGGTGTCATCGGTAGTGGTGGTGGAGCAAGGCAACGAGGCATCTCTAGAAAAAGACAGAAGATGTTCTTCGACGCCGCAAAGCTCGGTGGTGTCATCGGTAGTGGTGGTCGAGCAAGGCAACGCTCGCAACGGCGCCGGTACCGCCACTCTTATTCTGGCCAGATCCGTGCTTTGGTGGCTCTGTAATCACGCCTGGACTCCCCAGCTCTTTCAGTGGTCGGTAGTTGATTGGGCCAAAGATCGACCTCTTCGAGAAAAATGAGCCTCGTCTGCAAGATCCAGGTCCCATACCCTTTCTAGGTATCTGCCCTTGCTCGTGCCCTTCTTTTGAAGGGCACGAGCAAGGGCAGATACCTAGAAAGGGTAAGGGATCTGGATCTTGGAGACGAGGCTTATTTTTCTCGAAGAGGTCGATCTTTGGCCCAATCAACTACCGACCACTGAAAGAGCTGGGGAGTCCAGGCGTGATTACAGAGCCACCAAAACACGGATCTGGCCAGAATAAGATGGCGATACCGGCGCCGCTGCAAGCGGTGGAGAAGCTTCTAGATCCGGAGACCATGGGGCTTCCTTACACTGCTTACGCGGGCCCAAAATTGGCGAACAAATCGAGATACGGAGAGGAGTATGAATGGTCTCAGTTGGCCAAGGCACTGGCTGCCTTTGATAGCCCGGATCCGGGAGCCACTAGAGTAGTGATCGTCGCCGGTTCGGACTTCAGGGGAACACCGGAGAAGTGGTTTTGGCCGCAGACTCTTGTATATTTGTAGCCGGGGCCGAATTAAGCTAGATACTGACTCTGGTGGAAGCGTACAAGTCGGAGACACCGTGTGACCCGGAATTGCTACCGTGTGACCCGGATATGGGCATGGTACTCTTGAGTGATGAAGCGAGGGAAACGAACACCTTCGGAGGAAACAAATGGATGTTCTTGGACACGCTATATCGGAAAGGGCGGCAGGAGTTCTTGAGTGAGTTTAATCAAAAGGTGGAAAGGAAAGTGAAAAAGGATTAATTCAAAGAAGAGCTGTGGGACACTATAGTGGGATTTAGAGAACCTTTCTTGATGGCCACTGGACTGGATGAGAAGGCGAGAAGGGAATTGTTCGGCAGGATGACTAGCTTGCGGGAAACAAAGCCAAATGCCGAGCCTAAATCATGTAAAGACAGTTCTACTCTGATTGAAAAAATTAAGGAAGAAAAATTTAAGACCAAAATTGATCATAAAAGTAAGTCTAGTATTATAATTAAAGATTTTAATTTTCCGAAGACTCGAGGAGGGGAGGCAAGAGTCGGATGGGGGAAGACCTGGACAAAGAAGGGGATTCAGTGATGATCATGGCTATGCCCCCGAGTAAAGGAGTGAGGTCGACGAAAAGGAAGCGGGAGTTAGAAGAAGCGAGACTCTCGTTAATGGCGGTTTTAGGGAAGAATTTGAAGGAGATGGCTCCTATGGTTCTAGCGAGATTAAAAAAGACAGCCTACAAGCGCAATTCAGTGACTCGAAATTTGGCTGAAGTATTGATCGAGATGGAGAACGCGACGGGTCCCGGAACGGAAGAAGATTTCCGACCCCAAAAGGCGAATGCGAAGAAGGACTCCATCAGTGGACAAATGCGAGAAGTGGACATCGACAAAAAATGGATACCGCAGCGACACCAGGGCATTGTAAAACAAGTAGCAAGTGACCCCCTCGAAGAGGATTTACGAGAAAGACTTCTCGACCCTGGCGGATAGCCTTGAATACTGCGAAGAAACCGGAGAGATGCCTGAAAAAACTTGATTGCGGGGTGTCCAGAAAACTTCGAAATTGGGCTATCCAAAAGATGGCGGAAGTGAATGAACTAGAGTTGAAGAACCAGTTTGGGCGAACCTGGGAGAGGTTGCTGTTGGAGTATTTTGAAGTCGAAATGTGGGGACCCTCGTCGGCAAAATATTTGTTGGCCAATTCTTTTTGTCAGGACGGCGGGTCAGTTGATGTTTACGTGGAGCTTGGCAGGAGTGGCGCTAGAAGCGTTGACTTCATATGATAAACTAAAAATGAGCGACAAAGGTCTGCACGTGTATCGAATGCTGACGCTGCATGTTGCTCGAGACAATTCAGGGTTGAGTCTTGCAAGGATAAAAGATGCCACCTCTTTCTTGAGATGGACCATGTCGGTGATACCTGATGCTACCCTCCAGGCATGCTATCAAAGTGCGGCGGGAGGTAAAGCATTGAAGAAGAAAGTCTCGAGCGTCATCCTGAATGTGTATCAGAGTACTGCGGTTCAGAAGGAGGATGGTTCGAGGCAGTCCCTGGAGAACCATACAGAACTTGACGAGATCCGACGGTGCTCGAACAAAAAGTTTGATGAGAGTGATGACGTACATCGTAGCCTGGCTTTGGCGGAAGATTTTTCGAGACCCACGAAGCGAGGGGAGTATCAGTATGTGTTCAGCGTAATGGGGATATCACACAACCCTTTCTTTGATGCGGCGGCAGGAGCTGCCTATATGAATTTTGAAGTTACGGAGCTGCAGAAGTTCTAGACAGAGAATATAATCGAGATTGATCCGACTGAGAGGAAGAAACTGAGCCTGGGTTTGCTGCTTGAGAAGGTGCCCGAAGTTGTCAGCATGCCGCGTTCTTAGAGGAAGGTGAAGCTGAGGCTGGGAGGCAAAGATGACATATTTTCTACTGTTTGGAACTGTTTGGAAGTTGCTGAGACTTTCTTCGTGCCCACATCCTCAGGCAAATTTGAACGAAGAAGTCACGGAGCGAGTGACACTGTCACCTGGGAAGGTTGAGGATCTGGGGAATCTGAACTTGAGACACAAATTGATCCTGCCTCATCAAAAAGAATTTGAAGAATGCATGAGCAAGCTGAACGAGTCGCCTAAGAAGCTGGAATCAGGCAGTTGTCTTGATCTAACGAGTGGAGGTGGAGAAAATTCTTGTGATGGACGGTCTTGTGTCAGGATACAGTCTTTTCAAAGGAAAGATCTAGCCACTTGGTTCGGTGAATTTACTGAGATGGAAAAAAGTGAGGTGCAAATAATGGCTGATTGTTACGCGAGCAACTCGGTGAATTTAGCGACGGCGTTGGGGTTTTCCTCAAGGTTGTGTAGTCTGCAGTCACTGGAGATGCTAGAATTAGAACATCATGTGGTGACAGCGTTGAGTGTGGAGTCCTGGCCTGGAGTACTATAAATGATCCACAAGCATATCAGAGGATGGAAGGTCGGTCTTGAGGCAGAGATTGGTTTTCCCGCGAGTGAGGCATGAATGCGAAGTCTCTGGTGGGATCAGTCAGGGCGAACTTGTGCGGAAGTCACTATCCACTGCACATGGCGATGGTGGAGGCGTCTAGTCAGAGGTTGCTGATTAACAGGGCTTTCTCGGTGCCCAAGTGCGTGCGCTTGGCGCGAATGTCATATCACTCGCATCGGTTGTTACGGAAGATGCTGGGAGTGGTACCAGGGGACCGAAGAGAGGACTTGAGCAAGATCTGGGGAAAGGAACTCTCGAGTTTAGAAACGGAGAACACCAGTGATTTCGAGAGGCAAGGCGCGAGCGGGAAGGCGACAAGCAACACACAAGCTGCGGATGAGAATGATGTGGCACAAGCGAAAATGATGGAACATACCTGCTCGAGGCTTCTGGAGGACGCGACCTCCGGAGCATCAACTTGACACACGGAGAATACCCATGTCTTTGTCTGGCACTGACGGTGTGGTTTCCAGAGCAGTCAAACCTATGCTTGATGGGGGATATCGTGGTGAGCTCGATGTTGGCACTGCGATGGATTGATGAGAATATAACGAATTATCTGGAATCAAAGGCACCAACAGTGGAGGCGATACCTGCCATTGACTATAACAGGAGGCTTGAGTTGTTTGAGACTGCGTGCAAAGTATTCGCTGTACCCATGGAAGTGCGGCAAGTGTTGACCGCATACGATTCTTTTCATGGTTTCGGGCGACACTGACCTTTTGGCTATACACTTTGACGAAGAATCACATGACGAAACATCAGAAGGAATACCGTCAACTCCTGGCCGAGATAGGGCAGAAAGCCTGCAAGAGACCTCTGCTTACCCACCTCTGCTCACCCAACATAACCGCGGGCTGGAAAAGAGTTGAAAGGGTGTCTGGAGATAAAACCAAGGCGAGGGAATCAATACTGGAAGAGGACATGGCTAAGAACGTGAGCTTGAGCTTGCATAACTCCTTTTATTTGAACAGAGAGTAAAAGGTGAAGAGCTTACAAAGTCAAAAGAGGAGATTGCAAGATCAAAAGAATGGATACGATCATCAGAACAGCTGAAGGCATGGGAGGAATAAGAGGATCAGTTCCGAGGATTAAGATGAGTTAATGAGGCCGATCACTAAGTCGAGTGCGTCTGGACCCAGTACTTCGAAGACGGGAGCATGATTTGAGCAGGATGCTCAGAGATTGGGTCTTGAGTCTTGGAACTCAGATAAAATTTGAGGGCACGGAAATTAAATTTTAACATATAAAATATTGTTATCAAAATAATGTATCTGTTTATATAAATCAAAATGCTGCATGACAAGTGTATGACTGGGTTAAACAAAAAGACTTCTGAAGGATGGCTTATGAAGCTGGATTTCAGGATGCAGGTGGATGCAGATTTTGGTTGCTGTTTGGCTATAATGTGACAATTTTGCATGGCTTTGAATTTTGATGATGTAGATAAAGTTGAAACTGCTGCCAACTTCTGTAAATGACCGTTGGCACTGTATCTTGAGACGCACTCAACAACCTGGAGTCTCACTGAAATGACAGCGGCGCGCGATGAGGACATCGATCTTGAGTCCGGGCAGTATATGCCAGTCGGTCATATTTGGAAGTTTGGCTTTGAATTAGAAGTTTAATCTCGATTTTGGGTACAAAAGTAGTTTTTTTAAATTTCGAATGCAGCCTGTCATATTCAAGTTTCTCGCGGCAACTGAAAACGCAAACAAAATCAGATAAGAGATTCAAGTAAGAATTGCGGGAAACTCGCTAGAAAGATACGACAGTAAAATAGCTATTCGCAATTTTACCGGAATAGTTAGACACGAGTCGAGCTGTCTTGCTCCTGACAGAAAATAAAGAGTTCAGGACGAGAAATCAAGACGATGATTGATTGGACCAGATTAACACTCGAGTGGGAAGGTGGAGCTGCCCAACTGTCAAAAGAGTAAAACTTCTTCTTGAGTTAAAACATACTTCTTCAAAACTTCTCGAGTTAAACTTAATTACTTTAAATCAATTCTAGAGTTGCTATACAAAAATTATTTACCTAAATCTAGAAGTCGAGTCAGTATGTGAGTACCCAATTTAAATTTCTTAAGTGCGTTTTTTGTAATTCTGTTGAGTTAAAGTGAGGTTTTAGGTTGATCCATCTGTAAATGGATCAAAGGTCCGTTGTCCAACAAAAATTTACGGTATACCTACGTTTCCGACCCTTTTTTTAATGGCGTTCGCGTGTGTCAGGTATTTAGAGACCTCACCATGGGGGCGTTCTTATTTCTAGGGGGGGTATTTTGGATATAGCCTTTAAGATGTGACACGCATTGTAGTCTCATGTCGAAAGCGAACAGAATTCGGTCCGACCGCATGATGTGGAGATACACAAGAGATTTTGTCACTGACTCTTAAGCCAATGGTTATGGGGTCTATTTTTCTTTGCCTCATATGTGACTTAAGTAGGCGACTGTTACATTTTTAACTGAAAACTAAACTTTGAACACTGCTATGACTGGTTTTTATGCGAACCCTTGTTATTATGATTATTATTATGATTATTATTATGCATATTATTAATATTATTATGATTATTACCGCTTCGTAACTTCTGTTCCGATGCTAACACAATTTGTACTGTCTGGGCATGTCTTTCCGATTAAATAGTATCGATTTAGCTTATATCGTTTAAGTTGCATTGTAAAAGGTCATTGAAAGGCCAAAAAGATTTTACTGGGGTGTTTTGCTTCAGGAACGTAACATAGCGGAGACCTAGAAGTTGTTGAAGTCAATCAAGGTATGGAGAGTTTCAAAAATTCGGTAAGACAGAATTGATTAAAAAGAGCAATTGTCTAGACATCAACGGAAATTAAAGCTGAAATAAAAAACATGACGTCGAAATTATGATTTTGAATGATTTGATCATCTTCACTTCTATTTGTTTTTTTGGGGCAGCCTAATCTGTTTTTTTTTGTTAAAAAAATTCTGGATTTTACGATTTTTTAACTAATTTTGCTATCTATTTTATGGTGAATCTGGATGTTCATTGCAGTATTTAAAAATTAGACTAGCATAATAATCATCGTATAATCGACGATCTTGCATTTCGAGTTTGGTCTGACAAAAAATTCAAGGTTGTCCGTTTCAGATTTTGCATGCAAAAAAGCGTCGAAAAACACTGATTGCTGATTTATTTTGTTTCTCTCTATCCGTGTTTTTTGCTACTAATTACAGTTATGACACTTGTAGGTCATGATGATTTTGTTGTTCACGCTGAAGTTAGATTTTTGCGGTTTGGTTTCTAAATTTTTCAGCTCTTTTATTTGGTTTTCAGACAGTTTATTTCTTATGACTACTAGACTTATTAAACTTATTAAACTTATTAAATAGTGTCTTTAAAGATTGAATGAAATGAGGGCAGCCGTGGTTGCCCTATAATGATTATCCTTGGCGCGAGTTCTCTCTTCAGAGCACTTAATTCTCAAGAATATCAAAAAAAGACGCTTGAGAAGTCTAGGCGTAAATCAATCAGCCATCATAAGCGGCCTCAATTGTAATCGAAGGACACCAAAAGCGAGAAAGTCAACCTTCACGCATATCATATCAGAGAGGCGGAACCAACAGAAGAGTTTGTTATTTGGCACGACGCAATAAAGAACTCTCTCTCACCCCACTTCAACAACTTTGACTCACCTCTAACTGGACCAGAGTTGGCTGATTCTTTGAAGACTGTCTCATCTCGTATTCGATCAATCATATACTGCCAAAGGACTGAAACCTCAATCATCTATCGAGATTTTAAAAACGTGGTAGACGTGGTAAAGGATATTGCTTCACGAAAGAGGCGACATCAGTGAAGAGTTAAAGCAGCTATACAAACGATTGCATCAACCCTCAGCATTAGAATTAAAATCTTTCTACGTTGTCCTGCGTTACGACGGATACGAACAAAAAATCTGCAAGAAGAAAACGCGACTATCTGCACGTCGAAGGAGAAACTTCAAGCTAAAGAAACTTGCGGACCAAGAATTGTTTCCAATTCCAGAAAATTTTCAAATTTTTTTGAACCCAGGACAAGCGCGAAAAGTCCGAAAAAAATTGAAGCAATCGAAGCAAAAACCGGCCAACTTACGACGAATCTTCAAAACTCAAAGACTCAAATCTGTAATAACAGTTTGTTGAACAAACTCTAGTGACCACTCTTGTAAGTGAGTTAAGGATTTTGTAATACAAAATTAAAAACGAATTTTCTTGCAGTAATAAAATTTTGTGGCTTGAACTCAAGTGACGGCTGTTGTCAGCGAGTTACAGATCATGAGTTACAGGATATCTAAAGAGTTTGTGGTAAAAAATCTAGTGACCGCTCTTGTCAGCGAGTTACGGATTTTGGATACAGACTTTTAGAAAGGAAGTAAGTGTTTAGCCATGTCTCATAAAACAAGGCTAAAATCTGCAACAGATGCAGCAAAAGAGGGCCAAAAGTTTTGTAAAACCTTTAAGTTTGAAATATCTGCCGATGAGGTTGATTTTCCTGCTTCAGTTGTGGAGTCAACTTTTATTTGACAAAAGGCTGTACGGCACTAAATCATGCAGCGCTCCTAGGCGTAAAAGAGCTGCAAGAAGATATTGTGAGCGAAATGAGCTTGATATTAAAGAGATATCCGTTTTGATGACGTTTAAACAATCGAATGTGAAATCACTGAAATAAGGCACTTCTTCCGTGCAATGACTGTGGGGCGCGAAAACAGCAAGATCGGATCATAGAATCAGCTGCAAAAATTCAATTGCTTCAAACATTGGTAACGGAAATCAAAAAAGCAATATCCGAGTTAAAGGAATCCTTCGTAAAACAACCATTTCCAAAACAAACTCATATAGGAGCAGAACATCCAACACCAAAGAAAACCGTGAAAGTCGAAACCCCCGAAGGCATACGAATAAGAGGTGTGCCTGAAAGCACTTCAAAACTTGCCCGTGAGCGAACTGAGCATGATATTAAAGAGATATCAGATTTGATTACGTTTTTATCAATCGAATGTGAGATCACTGAAATAAAACGTATCGGACCCTATCAAGAGGGAAAAGCAAGGACAATAGTTTTCACAGTTGCAAATAAATTCCACAGACGACTGATTCTCCTGTCCATCAGCAAGCTTAAGGAGTACGACAAATTAGTATTTGTAAGTAAAGAAATCAACGCTGAAGAAGCAAAACAAGAACGTCTGATACTTAAGAAACGCCGAGAAATGATTGAAGCTGGAATATTACGGAAGGGACTCAAAATTCGCGACCTAAAATTGTATAAGAAGGACGGGAATGACTGGGTAGAAATGAAAAATGACGAGGAATCGTTGTCATGACTCGCCGCAAACCTTCTTGAAAACAGTACCCACCTACTTTTGTACAATGTAAGAAGTCTTGTAGACTTTGTTAAACGCATGGACTTTTCAAATGTCATAAGAAAATGCGATCACTTCAAAATTATCTGCTTGGCGGAAACCTGGTTAGTACCAGAAATACCCGATAATGCACTTTTTCTCAATAACTTCGTCATACATCGAAATGATCGTAATACGGTTAATGGCCAAAGAAAGCATGGTGGGGTGCTTATTCCAGTACACAAAAGTATTCAACACTGGTGTTTATTTATTGACTCAAAATTTCCTGATACAGTACTTGTTCAGCTTGAATTTAATGACTACAGATGTCTCCTATGCTGTATCTACAGTGCCCCTATAAACAGTCCATACAGGCATTCGCCCATTTTTCTACTGGAGCTTCTTGAATGCTTAGACGAACTGAGAAGGAATCACGTCACCAACCTTACAATGCTTGTAGGGGATATCAATTTTGAAAACACAAACTGGCATCATATGGAGTCCTCAAATTTGGACGAAGCACTGGTACTAGAAGAGTTGTTCGAACACAGTTACCAGCAATTGATCACAGGTGCTAAAAAGCAAGTTGATGTCATTGTAGTCAACAATACAGAACCAATACTAAACGTAAGTGTAGATAATTACGTTAAGAAGCTATTTAAATCAGATCATCAGCCATTCCAGCTCAAACAGAGTTTAAATGATTGGTTCAAAGTGACAAAAACCTTGCCTAAAAAAGAAGATTTTAGCATGTTTTCGTTCGAAAAAGCAAATTGGAATGAAATCGGATTATACATTGTGCAAAATCCTTTCTTGCCTTACTGCTTCAGCAATGTCGGCGTTGTAGTTGATTTATGGTATGATTGGCTACATAAGATATTGGAAAAACATATACCCAAAAAGACAAAACATCGAATGAGTTTACCTACTTCAGAAGCAATGAAACATCAAATGCAATAAAAAAGAGGAATATAATGAGGAAATTGATGAATAAAAAACCGTCCCCGATCAACTACCTAAAGCTGGCAACACCTGAATCAAGAGTACGTGAACTTTTAAACGAAGATCAAAAAGAATTTTCCGAAGACTCGAGGAGGGGAGGCAAGAGTCGGATGGGGGAAGACCTGGACAAAGAAGGGGATTCAGTGATGATCATGGCTATGCCCCCGAGTAAAGGAGTGAGGTCGACGAAAAGGAAGCGGGAGTTAGAAGAAGCGAGACTCTCGTTAATGGCGGTTTTAGGGAAGAATTTGAAGGAGATGGCTCCTATGGTTCTAGCGAGATTTGGCTGAAGTATTGATCGAGATGGAGAACGCGACGGCTCCCGGAACGGAAGAAGATTTCCGACCCCAAAAGGCGAATGCGAAGAAGGACTCCATCAGTGGACAAATGCGAGAAGTGGACATCGACAAAAAATGGATACCGCAGCGACACCAGGGCATTGTAAAACAAGTAGCAAGTGACCCCCTCGAAGAGGATTTACGAGAAAGACTTCTCGACCCTGGCGGATAGCCCTGAATACTGCGAAGAAACCGGAGAGATGCCTGGAAAAACTTGAATGCGGGGTGTCCAGAAAACTTCGAAATTGGGCTATCCAAAAGATGGCGGAAGTGAATGAACTAGAGTTGAAGAATCAGTTTGGGCGAACCTGGGAGAGGTTGCTGTTGGAGTATTTTGAAGTCGAAATGTGGGGACCCTCGTCGGCAAAATATTTGTTGGCCAATTCTTTTTGTCAGGACGGCGGGTCAGTTGATGTTTACGTGGAGCTTGGCAGGAGTGGCGCTAGAAGCGTTGACTTCATATGATAAACTAAAAATGGGCGACAAAGTTCTGCACGTGTATCGAATGCTGACGCTGCATGTTGCTCGAGACAATTCAGGGTTGAGTCTTGCAAGGATAAAAGATGCCACCTCTTTCTTGAGATGGATCATGTCGGTGATACCTGATGCTACCCTCCAGGCATGCTATCAAAGTGCGGCGGGAGGTAAAGCATTGAAGAAGAAAGTCTCGAGCGTCATCCTGAATGTGTATCAGAGTACTGCGGTTCAGAAGGAGGATGGTTCGAGGCAGTCCCTGGAGAACCATACAGAGCTTGACGAGATCCGACGGTGCTCGAACAAAAAGTTTGATGAGAGTGATGACGTGCATCGTAGCCTGGCTTTGGCGGAAGATTTTTCGAGACCCACGAAGCGAGGGGAGTATCAGTATGTGTTCGGCGTAATGGGGATATCACACAACCCTTTCCTTGATGCGGCGGCAGGAGCTGCCTATATGAATTTTGAAGTTACGGAGCTGCAGAAGTTCTAGACAGAGAAGATAATCGAGATTGATCCGACTGAGAGGAAGAAACTGAGCCTGGGTTTGCTGCTTGAGAAGGTGCCCGAAGTTGTCAGCATGCCGCGTTCTTAGAGGAAGGTGAAGCTGAGGCTGGGAGGCAAAGATGACATATTTTCTACTGTTTGGAAGTTGCTGAGACTTTCTTGGTGCCCACATCCTCAGGGAAATTTGAACGAAGAAGTCACGGAGCGAGTGACACTGTCACCTGGGAAGGTTGAGGATCTGGGGAATCTGAACTTGGGACACAAATTGATCCTGCCTCATCAAAAAGAATTTGAAGAATGCATGAGCAAGCTGAACGAGTCGCCTAAGAAGCTGGAACCAGGCAGTTGTCTTGATCTAACGAGTGGAGGTGGAGAAAATTCTTGTGATGGACGGTCTTGTGTCAGGATACAGTCTTTTCAAAGGAAAGATCTAGCCACTTGGTTCGGTGAATTTACTGAGATGGAAAAAAGTGAGGTGCAAATAATGGCTGATTGTTACGCGAGCAACTCGGTGAATTTAGCGACGGCGTCGGGGTTTTCCTCAAGATTGTGTAGTCTGCAGTCACTGGAGATGCTAGAATTAGAACATCATGTGGTGACAGCGTTGAGTGTGGAGTCCTGGCCTGGAGTACTATAAATGATCCACAAGCATATCAGAGGATGGAAGGTCGGTCTTGAGGCAGAGATTGGTTTTCCCGCGAGTGAGGCATGAATGCGAAGTCTCTGGTGGGATCAGTCAGGGCGAACTTGTGCGGAAGTCACTATCCACTGCACATGGCGATGGTGGAGGCGTCTAGTCAGAGGTTGCTGATTAACAGGGCTTTCTCGGTGCCCAAGTGCGTGCGCTTGGCGCGAATGTCATATCACTCGCATCGGTTGTTACGGAAGATGCTGGGAGTGGTACCAGGGGACCGAAGAGAGGACTTGAGCAAGATCTGGGGAAAGGAACTCTCGAGTTTAGAAACGGAGAACACCAGTGATTTCGAGAGGCAAGGCGCGAGCGGGAAGGCGACAAGCAACACACAAGCTGCGGATGAGAATGATGTGGCACAAGCGAAAATGATGGAACATACCTGCTCGAGGCTTCTGGAGGACGCGACCTCCGGAGCATCAACTTGACACACGGAGAATACCCATGTCTTTGTCTGGCACTGACGGTGTGGTTTCCAGAGCAGTCAAACCTATGCTTGATGGGGGATATCGTGGTGAGCTCGATGTTGGCACTGCGATGGATTGATGAGAATATAACGAATTATCTGGAATCGAAGGCACCAACAGTGGAGGCGATACCTGCCATTGACTATAACAGGAGGCTTGAGTTGTTTGAGACTGCGTGCAAAGTATTCGCTGTACCCATGGAAGTGCGGCAAGTGTTGACCGCATACGATTCTTTTCATGGTTTCGGGCGACACTGACCTTTTGGCTATACACTTTGACGAAGAATCACATGACGAAACATCAGAAGGAATACCGTCAACTCCTGGCCGAGATAGGGCAGGAAGCCTTCAAGAGACCTCTGCTTACCCACCTCTGCTCACCCAACATAACCGCGGGCTGGAAAAGAGTTGAAAGGGTGTCTGGAGATAAAACCAAGGCGAGGGAATCAATACTGGAAGAGGACATGGCGAAGAACGTGAGCTTGAGCTTGCATAACTCCTTTCATTTGAACAGAGAGTAAAAGGTGAAGAGCTTACAAAGTCAAAAGAGGAGATTGCAAGATCAAAAGAATGGATGCGATCATCAGAACAGCTGAAGGCATGGGAGGAATAAGAGGATCAGTTCCGAGGATTAAGATGAGTTAATGAGGCCGATCACTAAGTCGAGTGCGTCTGGACCCAGTACTTCGAAGACGGGAGCATGATTTGAGCAGGATGCTCAGAGATTGGATCTTGAGTCTTGAATGTGAACTCAGATAAAATTTGAGGGCACGGAAATTAAATTTTAACATATAAAATATTGTTATCAAAATAATGTATCTGTTTATATAAATCAAAATGCTGCATGACAAGTGTATGACTGGGTTAAACAAAAAGACTTCTGAAGGATGGCTTATGAAGCTGGATTTCAGGATGCAGGTGGATGCAGATTTTGGTTGCTGTTTGGCTATAATGTGACAATTTTGCATGGCTTTGAATTTTGATGATGTAGATAAAGTTGAAACTGCTGCCAACTTCTGTAAATGACCGTTGGCACTGTATCTTGAGACGCACTCAACAACCTGGAGTCTCACTGAAATGACAGCGACGCGCGATGAGGACATCGATCTTGAGTCCGGGCAGTATATGCCAGTCGGTCATATTTGGAAGTTTGGCTTTGAATTAGAAGTTTAATCTCGATTTTGGGTACAAAAGTAGTTTTTTTAAATTTCGAATGCAGCCTGTCATATTCAAGTTTCTCGCGGCAACTGAAAACGCAAACAAAATCAGATAAGAGATTCAAGTAAGAATTGCGGGAAACTCGCTAGAAAGATACGACAGTAAAATAGCTATTCGCAATTTTACCGGAATAGTTAGACACGAGTAGAGCTGTCTTGCTCCTGACAGAAAATCAAGAGTTCAGGACGAGAAATCAAGACGATGATTGATTGGACCAGATTAACACTCGAGTGGGAAGGTGGAGCTGCCCAACTGTCAAAAGAGTAAAACTTCTTCTTGAGTTAAAACATACTTCTTCAAAACTTCTCGAGTTAAACTTAATTACTTTAAATCAATTCTAGAGTTGCTATACAAAAATTATTTACCTAAATCTAGAAGTCGAGTCAGTATGTGAGTACCCAATTTAAATTTCTTAAGTGCGTTTTTTGTAATTGTGTTGAGTTAAAGTGAGTTTTTAGGTTGATTCATCTGTAAATGGATCAAAGGTCCGTTGTCCAACAAAAATTTACGGTATACCTACGTTTCCGACCCTTTTTTTAATGGCGTTCGCGTGTGTCAGGTATTTAGAGACCTCACCATGGGGGCGTTCTTATTTCTAGGGGGGGGGGTATTTTGGATATAGCCTTTAAGATGTGACACGCATTGTAGTCTCATGTCGAAAGCGAACAGAATTCGGTCCGACCGCATGATGTGGAGATACACAAGAGATTTTGTCACTGACTCTTAAGCCAATGGTTATGGGGTCTATTTTTCTTTGCCTCATATGTGACTTAAGTAGGCGACTGTTACATTTTTAACTGAAAACTAAACTTTGAACACTGCTATGACTGGTTTTTATGCGAACCCTTGTTATTATGATTATTATTATGATTATTATTATGCTTATTATTAATATTATTATGATTATTACCGCTTCGTAACTTCTGTTCCGATGCTAACACAATTTGTACTGTCTGGGCATGTATTTCCAATTAAATAGTATCGATTTAGCTTATATCGTTTAAGTTGCATTGTAAAAGGTCATTGAAAGGCCAAAAAGATTTTACTGGGGTGTTTTGCTTCAGGAACGTAACATAGCGGAGACCTAGAAGTTGTTGAAGTCAATCAAGGTATGGAGAGTTTCAAAAATTCGGTAAGACAGAATTGATTAAAAAGAGCAATTGTCTAGACATCAACGGAAATTAAAGCTGAAATAAAAAACATGACGTCGAAATTATGATTTTGAATGATTTGATCATCTTCACTTCTATTTGTTTTTTTTGGGGCACCAAAAATTCAAGGTTGTCGGTTTCAGATTTTGCATGCAAAAAAGCGTCGAAAAACACTGATTGATGATTTATTTTGTTTCTCTCTATCCGTGCTTTTTGCTACTAATTACAGTTATGACACTTGTAGGTCATGATGATTTTGTTGTTCACGCTGAAGTTAGATTTTTGCGGTTTGGTTTCTAAATTTTTCAGCTCTTTTATTTAGTTTTCAGACAGTTTATTTCTTATGACTACTAGACTTATTAAACTTATTAAACTTATTAAATAGTGTTTTTTAAGATTGAATGAAATGAGGGCAGCCGTGGTTGCCCTATAATGATTATCCTTGGCGCGAGTTCTCTCTTCAGAGCACTTAATTCTCAAGAATATCAAAAAAAGACGCTTGAGAAGTCTAGGCGTAAATCAATCAGCCATCATAAGCGGCCTCAATTGTAATCGAAGGACACCAAAAGCGAGAAAGTCAACCTTCACGCATATCATATCAGAGAGGCGGAACCAACAGAAGAGTTTGTTATTTGGCACGACGCAATAAAGAACTCTCTCTCACCCCACTTCAACAACTTTGACTCACCTCTAACTGGACCAGAGTTGGCGGATTCTTTGAAGACTGTCTCATCTCGTATTCGATCAATCATATACTGCCAAAGGACTGAAACCTCAATCATCTATCGAGATTTTAAAAACGTGGTAGACGTGGTAGAGGATATTGCTTCACGAAAGAGGCGACATCAGTGAAGAGTTAAAGCAGCTATACAAACGATTGCATCAACCCTCAGCATTAGAATTAAAATCTTTCTACGTTGTCCTGCGTTACGACGGATACGAACAAAAAATCTGCAAGAAGAAAACGCGACTATCTGCACGTCGAAGGAGAAACTTCAAGCTAAAGAAACTTGCGGACCAAGAATTGTTTCCAATTCCAGAAAATTTTCAAATTTTTTTGAACCCAGGACAAGCGCGAAAAGTCCAAAAAAAATTGAAGCAATCGAAGCAAAAACCGGCCAACTTACGACGAATCTTCAAAACTCAAAGACTCAAATCTGTAATAACAGTTTGTTGAACAAACTCTAGTGACCACTCTTGTAAGTGAGTTAAGGATTTTGTAATACAAAATTAAAAACGAATTTTCTTGCAGTAATAAAATTTTGTGGCTTGAACTCAAGTGACGGCTGTTGTCAGCGAGTTACAGATCATGAGTTACAGGATATCTAAAGAGTTTGTGGTAAAAAATCTAGTGACCGCTCTTGTCAGCGAGTTACGGATTTTGGATACAGACTTTTAGAAAGGAAGTAAGTGTTTAGCCATGTCTCATAAAACAAGGCTAAAATCTGCAACAGATGCAGCAAAAGAGGGCCAAAAGTTTTGTAAAACCTTTAAGTTTGAAATATCTGCCGATGAGGTTGATTTTCCTGCTTCAGTTGTGGAGTCAACTTTTATTTGACAAAAGGCTGTACGGCACTAAATCATGCAGCGCTCCTAGGCGTAAAAGAGCTGCAAGAAGATATTGTGAGCGAAATGAGCTTGATATTAAAGAGATATCCGTTTTGATGACGTTTAAACAATCGAATGTGAAATCACTGAAATAAGGCACTTCTTCCGTGCAATGACTGTGGGGCGCGAAAACAGCAAGATCGGATCATAGAATCAGCTGCAAAAATTCAATTGCTTCAAACATTGGTAACGGAAATCAAAAAAGCAATATCCGAGTTAAAGGAATCCTTCGTAAAACAACCATTTCCAAAACAAACTCATATAGGAGCAGAACATCCAACACCAAAGAAAACCGTGAAAGTCGAAACCCCCGAAGGCATACGAATAAGAGGTGTGCCTGAAAGCACTTCAAAACTTGCCCGTGAGCGAACTGAGCATGATATTAAAGAGATATCAGATTTGATTACGTTTTTATCAATCGAATGTGAGATCACTGAAATAAAACGTATCGGACCCTATCAAGAGGGAAAAGCAAGGACAATAGTTTTCACAGTTGCAAATAAATTCCACAGACGACTGATTCTCCTGTCCATCAGCAAGCTTAAGGTGTACGACAAATTAGTATTTGTAAGTAAAGAAATCAACGCTGAAGAAGCAAAACAAGAACGTCTGATACTTAAGAAACGCCGAGAAATGATTGAAGCTGGAATATTACGGAAGGGACTCAAAATTCGCGACCTAAAATTGTATAAGAAGGACGGGAATGACTGGGTAGAAGTGAAAAATGACGAGGAATCGTCGTCATGACTCGCCGCAAACCTTCTTGAAAACAGTACCCACCTACTTTTGTACAATGTAAGAAGTCTTGTAGACTTTGTTAAACGCATGGACTTTTCAAATGTCATAAGAAAATGCGATCACTTGAAAATTATCTGCTTGGCGGAAACCTGGTTAGTACCAGAAATACCCGATAATGCTCTTTTTCTCAATAACTTCGTCATACATCGAAATGATCTTAATACGGTTAATGGCCAAAGAAAGCATGGTGGGGTGCTTATTCCAGTACACAAAAGTATTCAACACTGGCGTTTATTTATTGACTCAAAATTTCCTGATACAGTACTTGTTCAGCTTGAATTTAATGACTACAGATGTCTCCTATGCTGTATCTACAGTGCCCCTATAAACAGTCCATACAGGCATTCGCCCATTTTTCTACTGGAGCTTCTTGAATGCTTAGACGAACTGAGAAGGAATCACGTCACCAACCTTACAATGCTTGTAGGGGATATCAATTTTGAAAACACAAACTGGCATCATATGGAGTCCTCAAATTTGGACGACGCACTGGTACTATAAGAGTTGTTCGAACACAGTTACCAGCAATTGATCACAGGTGCTAAAAAGCAAGTTGATGTCATTCTAGTCAACAATACAGAACCAATACTAAACGTAAGTGTAGATAATTACGTTAAGAAGCTATTTAAATCCGATCATCAGCCATTCCAGCTCAAACAGAGTTTAAATGATTGGTTCAAAGTGACAAAAACCTTGCCTAAAAAAGAAGATTTTAGCATGTTTTCGTTCGAAAAAGCAAATTGGAAAGAAATCGGATTATACATTGTGCAAAATCCTTTCTTGCCTTACTGCTTCAGCAATGTCGGCGTTGTAGTTGATTTATGGTATGATTGGCTACATAAGATATTGGAAAAACATATACCCAAAAAGATAAAACATCGAATGAGTTTACCTACTTCAGAAGCAATGAAACATCAAATGCAATTAAAAAGAGGAATATAATGAGGAAATTGATGAATAAAAAACCGTCCCCGATCAACTACCTAAAGCTGGCAACACCTGAATCAAGAGTACGTGAACTTTTAAACGAAGATCAAAAAGAACTTGAACACTTAGTTTTCGAAAATGAACATTTTCACAAATACAAAAGTACTTTAAGAGCAATCAAAAATCATCTCAACTTCCCTCAGAAATGTACTTAAATGATCAGATCGCTGTCACCGATAAAAAAAAACCCAACTCTTTAATGAGTTCTTTCAATCAGTCTTTACTTATTCGGATTATCAAAGAACCTCCGATAACTCCAATACTTCAGAAGTAGATAAATTCCACTTTACAAGAGAGGAAGTGCAAATTACACTTGAGAACTTGTGTATTGGGAAAGCAAAAGGTCCTGACGATCTAGGAAATCTACCTTTTAAAAGTTTAGCTAAATACTTGGCTCCTTCACTGACACTCGTCTCCAACATAATTGGTAATAAACATGTCTACCCTTCCTTATGGAAATTGAGTATTTATCCTTATACCAATATTTAAAGACGGAGACAAACGAGACATTTCAAACTATCGTCTCATTGCGCTCTTGGCGTGATTCTCAAAAGTTCTTGAAACATTAGTTTTCGAAAAACTAAACGCAGCCATTGGACTTAATATCTGCAAAGAACAACATGGATTCACCAAATTTAAATCCACAATGATTCAACCAAATGTAAATCTTATATCTCAGTGAAATATTTGACCACTTCGAATCTCCAACACTGACTGCTCTATACTTCGACTTCGAAAAGGCGTTTGACAAGGTGAGTCATGAAAAACTAATAGAAAAATTGCAAAATATTGGCATCACTGGAGTAGCTTTGGAGCTGCTTGAAAGCTACCTGAAAGGTCGAAAAAACCAAGCAAAAGTTGGAAACTCGATCTCTTCAGAACTCGAAGTCAAAAGTGGAGTTCCACAAGGCCCAGTACTGGGTCCTCTGTTCTTCATAATCTTTATAATTGATCTCCAAGAGTTTCATGTCAAGTTGTTTCGGATACGCGGATGACTATAAAGTTATTGCTACCAACACGATCACTCTACAAACTGACACACACGACCAGAATATGGAAATGGTGTAGCCAGAATTGATGACATTAAACATCAGCAAATGTAAAACGCTGAACTTAAAAGGAAACGGAAGTATTTCAATGAATGGAAAGACACTTGAACAAACACAGAAGGAAAAAGATCTTGGAATAATTGTATCGAACGACTTGACATGTGTAACATTTGCCCGGAAGATACATATCGACGGATAACAAAACTAAGTATTAAGACGACTGGCTAGCGTCTAAACAGAGCTTTGCATGTTTTTCACCGTCTCTACCAAGCCAGTACTTTTCGGTGGTCTTTTCTAACATCGGGTCGACAAAAACGTTACTGTTCTCCGGCTTCGACCAGAACGCTCAAATTAACTGAATTACATGCAAAAATAGTGAGCTCATGGCTGGGTCTCAGTATCCCCAGACCACGAGGTCACTCCTAAAAACAGGGCTACTACTTATTATATTACTATTGTTTTTGTTCAGTAGATAAAAATCATCATCTCCATCGAAGATGGATCAACCCTTTCCCCCCCCCCCAACTCTTAGCACCTCATCCTTGTCAAAACTAATCCAAATATCAATTAAATTCAAGTCAGGACATGGCAGGATGCTAAAAGTTCATATGAGTCAATAAAAGTTTTCCGTCCCGAGACCCTTCCGGATTCTTGAATCCGGTGAATCAAGCTCCATAAGTTCGATTTCACGACAACACGGAAGGCTGGTTTCTTACCCTTCACCGTTGTTCGCAACGGCCTTGCAACTATTGTAGCAGCACAACAGTTGCAACTCGGAACGTTCTCTGCAATCTGCTGCTGTTTTTCTTCAATTTCGACTTCTTCAATTTCGATAAAGTTGTTCTCGTCAGCGCAACTAATGTTGTTGTGTTCTTTCACTCGTTTTTTGTTAAAATGGCCGTTTCAGCATTTCTCAGAAATGTGACGTCATCATTCGAATTTTTGAAATTTTAAAATACTAGAATATTCCAGCCTTCACCGTTTGGCTAAACGTTCCAATAACGCCCTTAGTTCTTAAAAACCACTAATCCGGAAGGCTTACTGCTAAAATTCCGAATTCTGCAGAGATTGCATTTTGGCCATTCTGGTCGAATGTCACATACTCCCCGGACAGTCCGGTCAATGTCCTCATTGAATCGCGCAATGTTCTAAATGGTTACAGTGTCATCGAACAGAATTTACAAAATGCACGAAATTACTTTTATCTACGTCACATCGACTCACTGCAGAATATAAATGGCATCATACTACATCACTATAGCCTTCAAATTCTTTCATTAATCTGCACATTGAGGATATGACTTAAGATAAAATATTGATTCTGACTTCCAGTGTCAATGTCCCGATTAAAACTTCTTCTCTTATATTTAAAAGGTGTTGGCTTGCAGGACAGTCCTGCCAACCAACAAGCTAAAATTATCCTACTACGCTCCTTCCCTTCGGAAATCTTGCTTGTTTATTGTCCTGAATATTAAAACTAAGAAACTTTGTGGTTAGAAAGAACAATGCAACAACCTCCCTCTTCAAGAGATTACTCAAGCCTTCCACGTCACCACAAAGTGATCAATCTTCCTAAGTGATTAAAAACAATCATGCAGGCTGGAATATTTAAATATACTCTTCCCTTAAGCCTTTCTAAATAAATAATAAGTGTCTCTAAAGCCACTTCAACTAAAACCAAAATGCAACAATTTCAAAACTCAACTAAATGTTTCAGTTTTCAATTACAACTTGGTTGCTTGGTTTCTCACTTGAGTTTTTCACACACATAAAACAATTCTGAGTTTTGACTTTTCTTCATCATCCCTTTGTTCTCTTCTTTTTTCGTCGTTTAGAAGTTCTAAAACTTCTAAATTCTTCTAATTTTCTTTCTTGCCGCCTCTTGTTTTCTCGACCATTCGTCAATGCTCTATTTCCTCCTCCTGTGACACTGACTCCGCACTTTCGGTTTCCGTGTCTTGTAGCACGTCATTGACTATCCTGACGCTGTTGGAAGCCGTCCTCCAACACTTCTGCTCTTCTACCCTCTGTTTACAGCAAGGCAGGGGATCCACGTTGGATTCTCTGTTTCTACAGAAGCTGTTGTGGAGACACAACGTCACGTTTCTCTCCAAATCTTTTTTCAGCATCTCTGCCTTCTCATTTCCACTACGCTCGCTCGTCCTGGAAATTCTTTTCACAGCGGTGGTCACTGCATTCCGATGGGTCACGAAAGCTCGCTTGAAAGCTCCTGCCCCAATGTCCAGCTGATATTCACTGTATACTCTGCCATGCTTCGACATATGCTTTTTCGCATATTCGTACAACCATGCAGTCATGTTAGCTCTGAACCATGGCATCAATCGTTTTCTTGCCCATATCTTCTTCACTTCCATCGGAATGTTTAGAATTTTGCACATTGTCTCAAAAAGGTCTAAATCTTTTAGACAATCTAATTTCCGTAATTGTTCTCTCGTCGGTGCCTCCTGTCTATTATTTTCTCTCACATGAGCTTCCAGCCATCGTATCGCCATCATAACTCCCACTATCACTATTGTTACGGGCTGTGATGAATCTGGTAAACCCATGGAGAGCAGCTCTCCAGAGTCCCAGATCAACATCAGATTACTACGCTTGGGATACCACCAGGTCTGCAGCAAGCAGTGGCAAGGAAACTCATCATGCGTCAACATGATGCTCCTCCAATTACGTTTTCCCGAAGCTTCCAGCAATGGTTCCACTTCCATCATCACTCGGTGGATTTCATCATTCTCATCTACTGCATTGTAATCTGTGACAGTTGATCCTCCCTGTTTCTGTTTTTCGAAGTCACTGAAGTTCCCGCTCACATATCCCATAAACTTCTTTCCTAGTATTGACTCCAACTCTTCTTTGGTTCTCTCTGGAATTGCTGAGAACATCTTACATAGTAACTCGTAAGACTTTTCAGACATCCTCGCTAACCTCACACACTTCGGCACTGAGAAGGCTTGATCCACAATCGTTCTTGTACTCTTTACGTCCACAGCTACGAAATGTACAGGATATCTACTCTTGCACATTGGAGCCAACGTTGAGCCCACCAAATATTGTGCTCCTGATGGTCTACAATAAGTTTCGCTGTGTCTGATGTTCATCTCTGTTTCGATTGCTTCCCTCCATTTTCCTATATACTTCTGCTCAGTCTGCAGAACTCCTGGGAATACTTCTACGCTGATGGCTGTGACCATCTCATGTTTCTGTTCTAGATTCAATAGTGACTCTAAAGAACCAAACATGCTGTAGAATCCTAGTGCTGTCACTAGATTCACATCGGTTCCTCCATGGCAATCTGCTATCAGTTCCGTTTCCGTTCTTGCTTTCATCACTACATTTCCAAACAATACTGTCAACTGCTTGTGTTGTTTCTCCAGGGTTTTCACACAGTCTAGACTTCCACAAACGTGACCCTCTAGTCCAAGACTTCCGCCAGACAGCTACCAGGTTTGACCCAGTCTTCTGGTCCCCAGCCAGGCAACTCCACTTTATCTTCTCCGTTGCTCTTAGAGGCTGTTATCATCACATTATATATGATGTTGAGGTCACGCAGGTTACAGTCTGCATTCAGTTCCCTCTGTACGTCTTGTGTCGCCCGTAATATTGAGTCAGCGTTGGGACTAGGACACCATGATGGTCTCATCAATTCCCACACTGCCATCAAGCTCGTTCTCAGTAATTCATCTGAGAATCCCAACCCAAACTCCACCCTCTTGTCGGATTTTGGTACTGAAGGTGCAGTCACCTCTTCTTCCAAGACCAGTCCCAATTTGGCCTGTGAATTGTTGACGCTTTTAATCGTTACAATTCTGGACGTCCAGAATCTTAGTAACACCGCCTGCTCATAATCAAAGAAGCAATCACGTATGTCTTCACTCAGGAAAGGATTGTACGCTATCCCTAAGATCCCAGATACATAGCTATATGACTTCTTCTTGATCGGTCCACAGTATTCACTGGATTTCGGCAATGCTCCCATAGATTCTTTAGTGAGTCTCAACTCCTTGTTTGAGAATCTCCTGATCTCGTCGATCTTTTTCATGGGTTCCAATTCTTCAGGTTCTTTCATGTTCACCCTCATCGGTTTACTTTGCTGCATCTCCAGCATTGCTAGTAAGAACAAGGCTTTCGTTCGCTCATCGCCTTCCCTCAACATTTTAACACAATTGTTTAATGCAGGTACTGAAATCTGCTCTATCAGGAATCGAATGAAACAGAGAGCGTCTCTCCGCTTCGCACACGCTACTGCTGCTCCCTCCTGGACTATCAGATCCCTCAGATTCGTCATAAGGAAAACGTTTCCTTCTTTTGATCTCTTTCTTTCTTCTGAATCATATTCTTCGCGAGTCAGTCCCATCATACACCAGGCGAACCTGAGTTGTAACTCTGTCCTTACGTAAGGTACTGCCACGAGAGCATGTATTCTTGGCGTAGTCCTCATTTCTTCCTCGAAATACTTCAACACTACTGCTTTCCATGGAAGGCTCACTAACTGCTCGATCGTTTCCGCCTCTACGTCAGACGACGCCAAAGTTCCATACTGTTCTTTCCAAGTTTGATTTGATTTCAATTTCAAGTTTTGACTCAAATGAGCAATTAAATGATCAATCAGGATCTAGAAAAGGAATCACGACTGTCACAACTGTCAGTTTCACCTTAACATATATCGTTAAAATCTGCTTAAAACAGTTCAGATAAAAAGATATTTATCCTAAAATTTATTAAAATCAATTGGTTTCTAAAATTTTGGAGTTCGACCTAAGATTGGACAGTCCAAACTTTGGATCTATTCCCAAGATCGTCATTTAGTTGTTCATGGTCACTAACGCTTACTCACCCATGATCTTAATAACCTAACACATAACATAACATAACATAACACACATATCACATATTACATGCAACTTGGTCTTTGGCCTAACACTCTTTCGCACATCACTCAGCCTATACTTAAATAATATTTCTTATGTAGATATACTTCGTATCAGAGAATATCACGTGTACAAGCGCGTACAATTCCCGAGGATGCAGTCTTCCTCTATTTGGATCGTACACTGGAAGCGAGAGCTCCTTCACGTCCATTTCCACAAGGAAGTCCCTCAGCCTCGTCAAAGACAAGACTAGGTTTTCTGGGTCCACGTGCTGCTTCTCCGTCGCCATCGTTACCAAGAAGGACAAGTACTTTCCCGGTATCTGCGACACCGCCGGAGGTAAGGCTGCTACGCCCCCTATCCCTGGTCTTTGCTTCCAAAGGAATTCCACGTTTTTATATTCCCTCTTAAAATCTGCCGCTAGCGCCGTCCTAAAACTCATGTCTGCGGTGATTGCTACCGCACATATTCTGTTTGTGAGTATGAAATCACTGTCTGTTAGTATTATGTTACTAGAATATTCATTTGGTAAATTAAAATATGACTCAACTACCCTGCCTATATTAGGTTTCTTAGGTTCTTCGCCTGTTTCTGCTTCTAAGTCTCCTGTTTCTCTTACTATTCTTAATTTTTTTATTATCAAGTTTTCAGTGTGGGTAAGTCCTACCCCCACTCCCCGGACAAAAATATCCATCGGCGTCCCCGTCGATCGCATACCGGGTATTAAGTCAAGGTTAGAAGCTGGAATGAGAAGTTGTCCTTCCTGGGCAGCCCAGGAAGGATCATCTCGTTCGGTCTTAATGTATTTCGCGCTTTCACGATCTACGTCTTGAATCGTAACGCTGGTCTCTTTAGGGTCTGATGCCATTTCGTTCAGCCACTCTAAGACACGCAGGTTCGTCTGGTCTTGTTCATATGACTGCTGTTGCTCATCATCAAATTCTACCTCGGGTTTCGACCAGTCGTCAACCCACTCATCGTTATGATCATCGACTATGTCAATTTCTTGTGACACAGTTATTTCTTCTAAACCCACTACTTCCTCCACTATTTTCTTGAGATCTATCCTATCCACTACAAAGTCGTCACCGTAAGGATTGTATTTCTTTCTCGGTCTCGTCCCGTCCTTCTGACGAGTCCGCATCGTGAACGGAACATCTGGTTCCAAGTTCTTGGGAACCTCTATCTGTTCGGGATCCTGCCAATCCTCTTCTGCGTAGGGTAAGGTTTCATCTTCCGCTTCGATCTGTTCGTTTGGATCCAGGTCCAATGGTGTATCCGTACCTACCTCTACGACCTCGTTTCCATCGTTCTTCAAGTGGTGCCTTTTTCATTGACCTCACAAGCAGGATCCATCATTAAATAATCCCCTTCTTCCATGTCTGCAGGTATACACCAGTCTTCTGTCGATGGATTGTGTGGCTTGATGTTCTCGTAGTGGGCGGCTCGGCCAGTACTCAGTCTATAAAAACGTCCCTCCTGGTGCACCTCCGTAAACATGAAGGGTCCCCTCCACTTTTTTAGAAGCTTCTTTGTTCCTTTCGGTGGTATAACGTTCTGAAATACCCATACGTAGTCTCCCACCGAGTAGGCCTTTGCACCAGCTGCTTTCTTGTCGAATCTTTTCCTCTGCCTTGCCTGTGCTTGCTGAGTATTTCGTCTGCACAGATCGTTCAACTCCTGTTGACGTCTGATCACATCCCTTACGTAAACCTGTGGAGATGTTTTCTTCCCCTCATACTCTGGGTAGAAGAATGTCAAGGGTAAAGACTTCTCGTGTTCCGTCAGCATCATGTGTGGACTGACCCCAGTGTTGGAGTGTTGCGTGCTATTATAAGCTCCCATCACCTGTGGAAGGTATCTGTCCCAATCGGTCATGTACCTGGAACAATATACCCTCAGCATCGACACTAACGTCCTATTCTGTCTTTCCACTAAGCCATTCGTCTGAGGGTGGTATGTCGTGGAGTGAGCCTGAGCGACTTGTGACCGTCTCATAAGCTCTTTCGTAAGCTCGCCTACGAAAGCCGTTCCATTGTCCGATTGAAACGTCATTGGACAACCATGTCTTGCTATCCACGTATTGATCAGGTGGTCGCATGTCTCTTCCGCCGAGGCAGTTATGCAGGGCACGGCCTCTGCATACTTCGTGAAGTGATCTATCATGACCAAGACTTGGTTGTAACCGCTGTCTGTCATGCATATCTTCTGGTGATCTATCTGCACCACCTCATTGAATTCAGACGACTCAATTGATTGTAAAGGAAATCGCAACTTCCTAGGATCCTTGACCTTTTGGCATGACAGACATGATGTCACCCATTTCTCGCATGCCTTTTTCATCCCAGGCCACTCAAAGCGCTTCAGGATCCTCTGATACACTTTGTCGATCCCTTGATGGCCCATCTGATCATGCGACCTGAATAATAGTTCTGTCTGATAGAGTTGCGGCAACACTATCGCGTTATATTTGTATAAGACCTTGTCTTCTTCTCTTCTCCTGCAAGCCACGATCCCGTCCTTGTTCAGATACAATCTCCCCTCCTTCTGCATGAAGTATTGTCTCAGGATCCTATAGCTGTCTTCTTCCAGGTCACCTTTGTCAGGTGCACCGTTTTCTATCCACCTTTTTAGGTTGCTTGTCATGCGATCATTTCTCTGCGCCCTTAGAAGGTCCGAGAGTCTGTATCTCGCCTTCAAGTACGTCTTCATGACCCTCATCTGACTATTCAGCTCGTTGGGCTGATGTGTGTCTTCTTCCATCTTAACGCACCAAATCTTCGCCAACGGTTGTGTTTCTTGCTGAAACGGTTGAAGATCAGTCCTGACTGCCTCTTTCTGTGGCAATAAGCTCATCGACCGCTTTGATACTGCTATTGTTTCTAAGTCATCCGCTGCGTTGTCAAAGACTCTTTCGCTTGGTATTAGGTAGCGATCACTGTCAGGATCCTGGTACACTTCTCTGTCCAGGTCCTTTGCCCGAGTTTCCACTAGTAGCGTGTGTATCGCTAGTTCTGACAGTTCCGATCCCGAGGTCGAATTCCTGTCTGAATAGGTATCCATTCCTGAGTTTCGGGATTCATCATCCGTCGAAGGTGTTGTGCTGGAGACTGCACGCTCCTCCAGATCATGTCTGTATTTCCTTCGCATCCATCTGAACTCCCCGGACAAAACCTTGTTCTCTAGGTCCTGTTTCTCATCAGGAATTTTCTCGTCTATCTCGGGCTCCCCGGACCAATTCACTTGTCCCGGGTGTTGATCTTGTGATCGCTGGTTTTTCTCCTTATCCTTCTCCCCGGACAAATAGTCTTGCAGCAGATTTTGTTCTACAACTTCACCCTCTTTATCCCGGTCTACAAAGGTGACAGTTTTCTTTTGCTTGCCGCTCTCCTGTCCTTTCTGTCCGTAAGAAGTACTGGTTAAAATCTCTTGGGGTATTGAGGATACTAGTTGCTGAACTATTGTCCTACAATCCCTTTCGTTCTCTTCGTGCTGTCGTCTGGACGGCATGATCTTCACCTTCTCACTGACTGTCAGCGATGCCACTGCTGCTGTCCACTCGGGGTCATCTCTGGTCACTTCTCTTTCTAACAATCCACCCAGCATCCGCATTACTTGTGGTGTGACTTGCACCGTTTTATCCAATAATGAGAGACCGTTCATATTCATGCGAGAGAGTTCTTGCTGGACCAGGTTCGAGCGCAGCAACAAATCCAAGGGGACCGGATCCTCCTTGGACAGGATCTTTATCTCGGCTGCTTTCTCTACAGGTAACTCAGGATGCCCTGGAATTGGATGTCCAGACTTATCCAACCATCTTGTTAAGGGAAGCGTTTCATAAGTTTCTTTGTCCAGAAACGAGAATCCCTCCTTTACTTCCGCCCGATTGGCCTGCTTCTGCTCCAATCTTTCATAGAACTCAGTTTTCTTACTGAGGCTGTCAGCATTCTGGTGTTTATCACGCATCCTATGTTCGATTATCATATGGTAGCCATCCAGTCTTACTATCCATCTACCAATATAACTCTGATCCATCGAGTAGGTCTTCAACCAGGATAACGCTCTGTTGTCCACGCGTAACTTGAAGGGAGCGCTCCCCAAGTATGCACGGTACTTCTCCACGAAGGTGACTACTGCAAACATTTCTGCTTTTGGTGCGCCATATTTCATCTCTGTGTCACTCAAGACTTTGCTGCCGTATGCAATGGGACGGAGAACTGTTCTTCCGTTCCATTCTTGCTCTTGATGCAATATTCCTGAGATGGCCACCACCGATGCGTCTGTGTCGAGAACATACATGCCCTTTTCTGTAGGCATGCCCAGCACTGGCGCTTCGCACAGTTCCCGTTTTATGTTCTCGAAGGCAACCTGTGCCTCATCGTTCCATTCGAACTTTTTCCCTTTGTTGCGCATCAGCTTCTGCATCGGGTACACCTTGTCCGCGTATCCTTTTATGAATTCTCGGTAGTAATTGGCAAACCCTAGGAAGCTCATTAGCTGTGTGTCCGTCCTCGGAGCCTTCCATGTCAGCACAGCCTCTACTGCTTCCGGATCTGGCCTCACACCATGCCTGTCCACCATTCTTCCCAGGTACTTGATCGAATCCCTAAGGATTTCACATTTCGATGGTTTGCATTTCAAGCCTGCTCTTTTCATACATCCGAAGACCTCATCGAGCCGATCAATGTGATCCTCCAGGGTCGGTGTCGCTATGACTACGTCATCCACGTAGCACATCAAGAGATTCCCGTACTTTTTGGTCACTCCTGTCAAAGCCTGAGCCATCAGCCTTTGAAAAGTTGCTGTTGCATTGCACAAGCCGAAGGGCATCCTCTTCCACTGGTACAACCCCAATTCGCACGCGAATCCGGTTTTCTCTCTGTCCTTCTTTCGCAGAGGAACCTGCCAGAAGGCAGAACCCAAGTCCAATGTGGTGAAGAACTTTGCATCACCAAGTTTAGATAGGCTCTCGTCTATTCGCGGTATCGGGTACGCATCTTTAATCGTTACCGCGTTCAAGTAACGAAAGTCGCAACAAAATCTAAGCTGCCCCCTTTCTTTTTCGCCATGACTACCCCGCAAGCCCACGGCGATTTCGAGGGTTCTATCATGTCGTATTCAAGCAACATTTCTATTTCCGCTCGGCACGCTTCCGATTTATGTGGCGTCATTCGCCTTGCGCCTTCCCTATGGGGAATGGCGCCCTCTTCTAGTTCGATTTCGTGTTCGACGAAATTACAGCAACCGATGTCCGCCTTATGTTTTGAAAATACTTCGGCGTTCCGATCTAGGAGGTCCCGCAATTTTTCGAAATCTCCCTCACCTATTTTTCCTTTCAAATGTTCTATCTCTGGCAAAACCGGTTTGTCAGATTCTAGTTCGTATGACGAGGGGCGTTCCGGAAAATTTGAGCAGCTTGATAAGCCGTCGTCCGTTTCGGATTTCATTGAAAACAATTTATGAATAGATTTTAATTCATTAATCCTCTTTAAAATTTTATCTTTATTGGCATGATAAGGACAGTCTTTCACATTATGTTTCTTCAAGTTTTGTGTCTCCTCATAGTCGGTCCTCATCGGCAAAGCGTAGCCAAGCTTCTTTCCACGCTGGATTGAAACCGTGGTGTCCAGTGTGTTCAACAACACACTGACACACAGTCCGTTTCGCGTTACCGAGAAGCTCCGGCCCAAAATCACCGAACTCTGACTATTTGGATTCGGTACTAAGCAAACCTGTTTGCTATCACTTAACGAATTTGAATTTCTCATTCTAAAAATTGCTACTACAGCTTGTCCTGGTTGTAACTTTACTTTTCTATACAAAAAAACTGGTACCTTATCTTCATCTGTTATTATCCTATTAATTGGTCTCTTAACATACTTTCGGTCCGGGTTTCTAATCCGTATTAGACCGTTGTTCAAGTCAATCATCACGTCAAAATTCCTGACAAAATCTCTGCCCAAGATGAATTGGTCGGCGTCGTCCAGATTCTCTACCACCAGGAAGCTCATCCAAAGGTCTCGTCCTCCCATGTGAAGGACCGTTATCGGTGTTCTTCCGGCTACGTAGATGGCTCCTCGATTTGCGGCGGCCAGTCGGAGGTTCGTAGGAATCAGATCTTGCCGTGTGAAGCCCATTCTTTCCCAAGTTTTTATCGGCATCACACTCACCACCGCTCCTGTGTCCAGAAGCCCTGTGACTCCGATTTTTGTTCCGTTGGTGTCGAGCAGGTGTGCTGTCACATCTGCTTCATATCCAATGTGTACCGCGTCTTGTTCCATCATGGCGTCATGGCCTATCCTGCGGACTTTGAGTTCCTCTTCACCCAAATAGATCTGCCCTATTTGGTCATCATCTGTCGTTACATAAGTCCTGGTGTAGATACTGATCCCATCCACGTTCAGCATCACTTGATACGGCCCATAGACTTCTAGGTAGCGTCCATGAAGTTTCTTCATGCGAGGGCCACCCGTGGTTAGTAGTGCCCTCACAGCCCTCGACTCGGTGCGTGGCTCCATCTGCCTCAGATAGTCTGCATATGTGTCCAAATGCATCAAAGTGAACTCAGACGGTTCACTCAGATTTCTGATTACCTGATGCCCTGCCACCGAAATTATCGACTGTATTTTACTTCCTTCCGGTGCCATACCGAACCTCTGACCAGAGATAACATTAAGTTTCATGCTCAAGCTGCTTGGTGCTTTTGCCTCTTCAACTTCCGTTGCTTCAAAGGCGTTCAGTTGCTCCTGTAATTTTTCATTCTCCAGCTCGAGTTTCACCTTTTGCTCAATCTCTTTCGTCACTAGTTCCTGCTGTACCCTATTTATAGCATCCCTCGCAGCTGCCCTATAATCGATTTTGAAGTCATCGGCCGCAGTTGCTGGTTCCGGTTCACGTGCTTCCTCTGTTACCGCTTGCATCTTCTTTGCCACCAGCTCTTGAGGTTTATCCTTTCTGCGTGCCTCCGCTTCACTCAAAAGTCGAGCCTTGCTGGCTTTCACTCCTGACAAAGCTTCTTCATGTCTTGGATGCTTGATGTCTGCCACTGCATCCCAGAATTGCGGACAATCTGATTTAAAATGACCTTCCAAGTTACAAAAGAAACACCTCGGGCCGAATTTCGCAATTACTCCTCTCATGAAATCCTCATGATCCAACTCTGACGCATCTTCGTCCTCGAGGCTAAAGCCTATTGCTTTCATGCCTTGTTTGTAAGCTGGGCATGCTGACACATGATGGTCTGTTGAACTGCAATTAGCACAAGAACGTCTCTTGTCCATATCATCCCTCGGTTTATACCAATTGTTCCCTTGGTTTGCTGGTCCGTTGTTAAAATTGCCATAATTGTTCTTGTAATATCCAGATCTCGAAGGAGGTTTCAACAAAAGATACTCTTTTGATTTGAGCCTCAACTCCTCCGGTGTTGGCGCATTAGTTGATAGTGGTGTGTAATGCGTTGCTAGCATCGTACGAAGTTCATCATTTTTCACACCATCGATGAATTTTGAGGCTACGGCCAGGTTCATCCTTCGGTTTGGCTCATCCGGTTGGCTGCGTCTTCTCAGCATTTCCAAATCATCGAGAAACTTGTCTATTGTTTCATCTTCTCGTTGCCTCCGTTTCTCAAAGCGCATCATCGCCTGGTGCCCCTGCACCCCTGATCCGAAACGGTTTAACAAGATTTCGAAGATTTACTCAGCAGTGTCACGTTGATACTGTTTCTTGGCCATGACACAGTTCAGGGCTGTCCCTTCTAAGTTGCTGGTGAGCGCGCTGCATTCCTGTCTCTCCGACAAGTCCTCTTCCTCGAAATGCAGCTTCATTACCTCTATCCAGGTATCAATACAGCCATCAGATTCGTCTTTGTAGCATCTTGGCTTCTTAAAGACTCTTCTGGACTTCTCACTGCGTTAATTGTTTCTAGATAACCTCGTCAGGAATGTCTCCAAAGACCTGTTCAGGGGTTCAAATGCTGTGGCCATTGCCGTAGCATCCCTTGAGTGTCCCGCTTGAGTGTCCTCACACCTTGTCGAAGGCTCTGTGTGCGGTGCATCCCTGCAATCCGAATCACCATGAGCGTTTCCTGCTTGACCTGCATGACTCCTCTTCGGGCTTGCATGCCCCCTGTTGCCGGAATCACTTCTCCCAGTCGCATGTGTGCCTTGCGTCGGTCGTTCGTCAGAGGTCTGTCTGTTCCCCGTTGAACTTGCTCTATTGTTCGGGCCCCATGCTCCATTATCCCTTGTGGCATAGCCTGATGAACTGCCCCTGCCTCTAGTGGATCCATACGTCTTCCTCTTTTGATGTTCATTGAAGTTCACCCTCGGTTCCCTGCTGGGACCTCCCGAATTCGGTTCTCCTTCTTTTGGTCCACTCTTGCTGCTTAGTAGCCCGTCCAACCTGTCCATGATAGCCTGAGTTCGCCTCTCCATCATCGCATCTATCTTTGTGTCAAGAGTCCCAAGAGACTGCTCTTGCTGAATTCTTAACTTCTCCATGTCTGCTCTTAAGCGTAACTCCCTCTGTTCCGCCTCTCTTGTCATTCGCGACAAGTTCCTCGTCATGTGTTCATCCGTTCTCTCTTTCAAGCGTTTTTCGCTCCTGTCAACTTCTTGTCTGTTGCGGTTTATTTCTTCCCGCAGACTTTCTCTTTCAATGTGAACTGCTCTTTCTAGTTCACTCATCCTTATCGACATTTGCTCGTTTTGTTCTCCTAAACTGTCCACTATGTTGTTTAAGGCTTCCTCTAGTGCTGCCCCGTTATCCACGAGTGGCGTCACTAGTGGTGGTGTAACCCTGTCGGTCCCAGGTAACTTCGTGCTTGTCGAGATCCGGGCCTTGACCCTCTGTTTCAACATCTCTTCTTTTTTTGTTTCAGGATCAATTAACGCGTTGCCGAGCCCTCTGGTTTGATTCTCACCAGGTTGTGGCTCCGAACTTGCTCTAATCGCGAAGTCTTTTGACTGGCCTGGTGTGTTTGCCTCCTTACTTATCGTTGTCACTACACCATATTTGTCCATGGTTCCAGTCTCTCTTCCGACGTGTGCCTCACTCTCCTGGATCGAACTATTGAGGCTGACTTGAGATCCAAAGTCCCCTTGCTCTTCTTCATCTTCCTCATCCTCCTGGGACTCACCATCGTTTCCTGCTCCTACTCCCATGCTGAATGGAAAGAAGTTTCCTAAGGTGTTCTTCATTCTTTCTGAGAACGATGACGACGTTGTTTGCTTCCCAGTTCCACTTGCCATCATAGTGTTGTCTGTCGGAGATCTTCTAGTTGTCGCTACTTCAGTTGAGATGTCAGACAGTTCCGACATCTCTTCCCGATCCAATGTCCCGGTGGAAGTGGCAAAATCATGGCCTTGTTCTACCGGGGTAGATTCACTCCTCAGCCTTCTGCCTCTCCCTTCCAGTTCATTTACTTCCTGGTTGTCATTCATGGTATGGTCCGTATTGACCTCCACTTCTAACAGTTCTCTTCGCTCTTCTGAGGTCTTTTGACTTCTCGTTTCAACCATTCTGCCTGAAACCGTCCCCCTTTTGTCAGACCGGGATCGCTTGATCCAATCCACAAAAGGATCGGTCATCGTTTTTCTTTGCTTTTCAGGTATGAATTTCCTAGAGCTATTACCTCGTTTTGGTATCCTTGACTTGTCTAATTTCATTCTTTATTTGTCACTTTCCTATGCCTACTCTTGACTCAATTGCTAGAGACCTTATAGTTTTATTAACAATAATAACGACACAACACAATAAATTTCACCAGATCCTATTAAATAGTGACCACGAATCCCTGTATGTTGTCAGAGTACAGTTTGTGTAAAATTTATTCACACTAGCCGATTATCGGTCCAAAGATCTGGAAACTAGCACAATATGATGTTATCAGTCAATTTAAAAGATAGTGTACTCACTACCCAATCAAACACAGTTTAGGTTGATTTAAAATCAAAAACAAAAAATATATATTGACACAATATGAATGTATATATAAAAAAACGTATGTGTCTTGTACTCTTAGTCGGTCGTAGTACAATAGTCGAACCTGTCTTTTAAAGAAAAAGCTTTCCCTACTTGGTGCTGCACCAAACAGACAAGACTTTGAAGGCAGTTATTTTCTCAAGTGGGCGTCTATTGCACCCACCGAGTACTGTGTTACCTATCTGCCTTCGGACTGCCCGAGCTAGACCTACTAAAATCCTCAGGGCAGTCACTTTTCCCAAAAACGTATTATGTTCCAATCCACACCAATGAGTCACGCTCTTTTTAATTTAGACTTAGTGTCGCGAATATCTGAGTTCGGACCTGTTTTGTATTAGTCTGGTTCTTTTTGAAAGGCAAGTTACCAGTGCAGTCACTGATACCTAGCCTGTGTATTAATAACCTAATACCTCTCGCTTTTTAGTCTTTCTTTCGTTTACCTAAGTTCTTAATAAAATGATACCCCTCCGGATTGGCACAAATAGGACCCTTCCGGACTGTCAGAATATGGACCCCTCCGGATTTGGACCCCTCCGAATTAGCAACTATAAGACCCCTCCGGATTCGGACCCCTCCGGTTTTGTGGAAAGTAGACCCCTCCGGATTCGGACCCCTCTGACTTTGAAAAATTTCGACCCCTCCGGATTGGGAGCCCATAGCTCTGTCAAAGTAGCTTTTCGTAGTTTTCTTAATTTCAGCTTATACCCCTCCGGATACGTTCTGCGTTGCTTTTATGCTGTTTGAATTAACTGGGAAGGGTAAAGGGTCCTTTCCTAGACCCCTCCGGATTAAAGTTAAGGCACTTATTTGACAATTCACACTAACGGTGAAGGGTCTTATCACTTGCCTAATTTCGACCCTATTATGGTTGTCTTGTGCCTTCAGCCCTTCCCTTTTTGTCTAGAACTGTCTTAAGTTACTTAGTTCAATCGCTATCAACTTTTGGTAGGGGTATAAGGGTTTTTCAGAAAAATTTATAAAACGTGAAGGGTGTACCCCTCCGGATTTGTGTAATTTGCTAAAAACAATATCAAAAAATTTTCTCGCTCGCTTTTCCGAGTAATTCTCTTTCCTACTAGTAAGTTCAGCTAATTTCTGATCTAATGGTACCAAGATTGACTCGATATGCTCTGTAGTTCCAAAGTTATTAACCAAAACTTCTTTTTTCCAAACTCAAAAATTTTCTCTCTAATAGGTTCCGCCTAACTTTTTCCGCAAATCTGGTCCTTTCGACCTAAAAATTATTGATCTGAGCTCGGAAGGCCTATACTCTTCTAGTTCAATGCAAAAGACCCGATCTAAAACGCTTTTGTAGAAAAAATTTGCGAAAAACTATGCTACCTGGACCCCTCCGGATTGATGAATCCACCAAATCAAACACGTTATGTTCGATTTCTCTGCAACCCGGAAGGCTTTCGGGTAGCGGGTTTTAAAACTCGTAGATTCACTAGTCGACGTTGTCCGAACAACTATTTTTACTGTCCTAACTCAAAGATTTCAAAAAAATTTCTGATTTTATAGTGCTTCTTACTATCAAAAAATGGGAAAATTTGGTTTTTGGTACCAAACTAGTTCCAACCACTTCCGAACTAAAGTTAACCGGTTCTACCTATTACAGTAGTGCAGTTACGATGTAACACACTAACTTAGCGCTTTTTTGCGTTTCAAAAAACATCGATATCTCAAAAATCGCGACTTGTGGGTGGATCAAAACATCGCTATTTTGACCCTAAAAACCGGTCTGTTTTCGTTGTTTTTCACTGAAAAACGATATAAGACTATTAATATAGGCTATATAAATAATAATATTAGTGATACTTTACCCCTCCGGGTTTGTTTATTATCCGAATTAAGGTGCTTAACTCGGATATTCGCAGTTCGGTGAAGGGTCACTACAGTGCAGCACTGTCGAGCCCCCCACAGATTACTACCTTACTTTTTGTACCAAAAGGGATACAAAACTTGTTAACGATACCCAACAGTCGATTGTTGTTGTCGTTGAGCCCCTTCTTGTTGCTCTTTGTACTGCTTGCCGGATCGGTCTTCACCCAGGACCCTTCCGAATTGAGCGCAAATCAGCTGACCCTTCCGGATTGAGCGCAATTTATCATTAACGTGCTTAAATGCTCAAATAACCCTACAGTAAAAGCCTCACAAACGGGCTACAAAACTGATCGTAACGATCCTGACTGATATAAATGCCTGTAATAACAATATATCTATCAACAACAAACGGGGGGGTTGAATCACATCTTGTCTGGGGGGATGATTTCTACTGATTTTTTACTTTTTTTTTTTTACTGTTTTTGGTTTTTTCGGTTGTTTTTTATGTTTTTTGTTTTTCTTGGGTACTATACTACTTTTTGTTTGGTTTTGCCTATATCTTTAAGTGTTTTTGGTCACAAACCACTCAGGGGATGAGGGGTTCATGATTCCCCCCACCCTTCCTGGTTCGTGAATTTTCGGTCTTAACTAGGTTAAAAAACTATTCACGGTAATCCGGATGGCTTCCGCGTTCCGAACTACCCTTCCGCCCCGGCAGTTTAGGCCTATTAAGGGCGTTAATGTGAGCATCCGCTCGGCGCGGAGTGCTCGTTAACGGTTCCGCCGGTCATGATGTTATGAAAGAATAACACCCAGGAGCGCCATAAAAACATACATGTAACATTCGCCCGGAAGATACATATCGACGGATAACAAAACTAAGTCTTAAGACGACTGGCTAGCGTCTAAACAGAGCTTTGCATGTTTTTCACCGTCTCTACCAAGCCAGTACTTTTCGGTGGTCTTTTCTAACATCGGGTCGACAAAAACGTTACTGTTCTCCGGCTTCGACCAGAACGCTCAAATTAACTGAATTACATGCAAAAATAGTGAGCTCATGGCTGGGTCTCAGTATCCCCAGACCACGAGGTCACTCCTAAAAACAGGGCTACAACTTATTATATTACTATTGTTTTTGTTCAGTAGATAAAAATCATCATCTCCATCGAAGATGGATCAACCCTTTCCCCCCCCCAACTCTTAGCACCTCATCCTTGTAAAAACTAATCCAAATATCAATTAAATTCAAGTCAGGACATGACAGGATGCTAAAAGTTCATATGAGTCAATAAAAATTTTCCGTCCCGAGACCCTTCCGGATTCTTGAATCCGGTGAATCAAGCTCCATAAGTTCGATTTCACGACAACACGGAAGGCTGGTTTCTTACCCTTCACCGTTGTTCGCAACGGCCTTGCAACTATTGTAGCAGCACAACAGTTGCAACTCGGAACGTTCTCTGCAATCTGCTGCTGTTTTTCTTCAATTTCGACTTCTTCAATTTCGATAAAGTTGTTCTCGTCTTCGCAACTAATGTTGTTGTGTTCTTTCACTCGTTTTTTGTTAAAATGGCCGTTTCAGCATTTCTCAGAAATGTGACGTCATCATTCGAATTTTTGAAATTTTAAAATACTAGAATATTCCAGCCTTCACCGTTTGGCTAAACGTTCCAATAACGCCCTTAGTTCTTAAAAACCACCAATCCGGAAGGCTTACTGCTAAAATTCCGAATTCTGCAGAGATTGCATTTTGGCCATTCTGGTCGAATGTCACAATGGACTGCAAACGTCGAAAGATGTGAGAAAGCAATCAAAATATTTCTTACTATAAAACGAAACATTGCTAATGGTGCAAGTTGGATTGCAAAAAAAAGAATATTTACCGGAGCTACATTGTCCATATCATTTTATACGGTGCAATTCTTTGGAAACCAAATACATCAGAATTGAGAATGATAGAAAACCTTCAGGAAAAAGCTTCGAAGTGGATCTTTGATACCAATAGATTAGACTATAAAGATAGATTAAAACGACTTTGGATTCTACCCGTACCCTTGTATCACGAAATGCACGTTCTTTTGACATTTGTCGACATAGTGAAAGGCAGGTATAATATTGAGTGGGAATCTTTTGTTCAAGTACAATACAAATCAGAACAAAACACGAGAGCACAAGAATTGAAATTCTAGAAAACACGAATTCTGTTGAAGAAGAAACAAGAAAGTAACTTTTGGACAAGAGGTACATTCTTAGCAAACACAATTGCACAAAAGATAGGGATTAATCTTGACGAATTGGAAAATCCAAAAAAAATCGCGGAAGTTTACCAATCTATTTTGTCAATAAATATAATCTCGAAGATATATGCTCTTGGAGACTGACATGTAATTGTCAGAACTGCAGAAATCAACACAAACTCAAATGAGCTTTGGAAAACTGGAACTCTGGAATATCTCCCCTGGGTGCTACCCTAAATTCTGTTTTATTATTATTATAATTTGCGTTAGTTTATCAATAAAACTTTAAATAATACACTGTACTTCAAACTCAAAGAGCTTTAAGGGCATATGTTTCTGTAAAATTTTAAATTTTTTCAAAAACAAATTTGAAATGAAGTTTGCATTTGTCTTCTTGCGCTTATTGCTTCTTTCCCTCTGTCATATGGCCATGTTTTTGTGCTTCCCGCAGTAGGGGAGGAGGTTAGTTAATTACATCCAAATTTGCAAATCAGGTTGAAAGTCATCCATGTTTACATTTAGTTTTTTTTCGGTTTAGCGTTCATAGACTCTTTTCCCACTGCCGTTGGCAATGTTGATTTTAAGAGTTTTTTATGACGCTATTTTTGCTCAACGGACATCTGCCCGAAAATTGATTACTTTTTTTTGCTTAGTTTTTTTTTCAAGAGTGTAATTCAATAGTGAACATAGCACTTTTTGTCTTGTTTCATCAAATCAACCAATAATTTTGATTGATTGGTGTATACGTTTACAAAACGTTGCTCCAAGAATTATGGCTCGTCATTTCTTTATCTGGATTAGATGAGAATGGAATGTTTTACCGTAAAATTTAATGCCATAATTTGTCGAGATGACATAAGTTTTGTAAAATTGACGCATCGGCTGTTATAAATTGGACCTTACAAGCAATGCCTGAAAACTTAGTCAAATTTTTTGATTACAGGTTCAATATGTGGTTTGATAGAAAGAATGTTGTCTACAAGCAACCCTAGGAACTTGCAAAAAATTGTAAAATGAATTGAAGTACCAAAAGCGAAGTAATCATTTGAAAAGTTACTCTCGATTTTTATAGCTTTTCTTAGCCGGATTGACACTTAAATCGCTTCTTGGAAACTTTTTTTAAAACTTTTGCTTGTGAACACCTGAAAACTTTTTGCAAATTATATTATGAGCATCCTTTCCAAACGCTTAGTCGAAACGGTACACCCATTAAGAAAAATTATGTAGTAAAAATTTATCTGAGTTTTGTATATTTTAAGGCTAATTAAGAACAGTTCTGATGACTGGCTTACCTCCCATTTCAATTTAGTTTCAATTTTAACAATATTTTACTTGTCCGTTTTCTTTTTTTTTCTCGACTTAATCCAGTCACCATAAACTATACAAAAATAAAGGAGGTTAGTTAATTACATCCAAGTTTGCAAATCAGTTTGCAAGTCATTCAAGTTTACATTTAGTTTTTCGATTTTGCGTTCATGGACTCTTTTCCCACTGTCGTTGGCAATGTTGATTTGAGAGTTTTTTATGACGCTATTTTTGCTCAACGGACGTCTGCCCGAAAATTGTTATCGCTAAGTCCATTTTGTCGCAATTCCAATTTAATGCTGGTCATTGCATTTCTGGACTTGTTTTCATGAAGTTGAACATGATCTATTTTTTGACTTTTTCTTCAAATAATGTTTTCTACTTCGTGGCTTCTCATTTTCTACCGACTAGCTGGCAATGCTATGTGGACGTTGAATTGCAAGTGTTGAATTGCTTGGCTTCTGTGTAAAAAAAACATAGATATATTGACCATCATCTTGTTGTGTAGATTTTGTGTTTGTTAGTATTATATGTTCGCAATCTGAAATATTTCACCGTTGTTTGACTGGACAATGCGATGAAGGACGCTTGATTAAACTTTTGTTTGTGCGGAAATTTAAGCAGTTTGCTTATTAAAAGAGTAATTAGAAAATGCTATCAGGATCGTCTTAACTCGATTCAAAATGGAAATGTCAGTTCAAAATTATTACACAGCAATCATTTTTTTAAAATTACAAAATACCCTTAATATTACTCAAAGCTAATCAAGTTTTGGGAAATGTATTTTTTAAAATTCAAATGATTTTATTCTTGGTGAGAAAAAGTTAGATTCATTCTAACTTAATCAAACAAGATAAAAGGGAAATTTCTTCTGTCTCACATGAAATTGAGCTTAAAATTTGGTTCACCATATCTACATATGAATTGGTGTTTTCTGAATTTTGTGGTATGTGCGTTTATTCCCAAACCAATCAAATTTTGGCTTGGCTTCTTTCAAAACGCTGAAAAACAACCATTGATTTGTATAGGGGAAGATATTCATGTGACGAGAGAAAAAAGAAAGAGCCATAACAGGCTCTGTCAACTGATTGAAATTCTTGTATAAAACCCCTTCCTAGCTAATTTGCTGCAAGAGCTGTAAAGCTTTGTGATTTTACTTTTCGTCTAGCAATTGATTATTTCAGATAGCTGCATGATTCTGTTGAGTGCGGAGCTTTTTATCTTCTAAGATTAGAGACATCGCAACAAAGCCAATATCGACGAAAATGGGAGAAGTTTTTAATGGCAATGGATCTTCTCATGACACGCCACCCGGAAATTTCATTGAGGTAAGTTACTCATTTATTTACACATACGAGCTTTCAAGGTTTGTTGTATATTACGAAGTTCACTTTTTTCCAACCCATTTCGCAATGAAAGTGCTCATTTTAGTGCAAAGTAATGGCAATTAAAAGCATGTATTCTTCAATTGATCAGTTGCCAATGTTTCTGTAAACGTCCGTCCACTTGAGTACTGGAATGCCCAGGACTGAGGTTCTGTTCCCAAAGAGGGCATTTGTTTTTCAAAACTCATCAATGTTTTTATTTCCTTGCTTTTTTCTCTTTCTTGACCTTAAAAGTTATTTTTCGGCGTTTTTTTGGCTGTACTTATGAAGAATGTGTTAAATTTTTCATTACTGTAGGATAACATCAAACTTAGTGCAGATTGATTGTCGAAAATGCCAGTTTTTCAGCCAATTTAGATATTTTTTTTTTCAAGAATTACAGTCTCTAGCGATAATTTTAACAATAATACCCCTCATTGTTGCGGTAAATTTATTGAATAGATTTTTTTCTCCATATACAAAAAGCCTTTTCAGAGATATGCCTTAAAGCTAAATCTTTTATGTCGCACTAGTTGAAAGAGATTCAAAATTTGCTGCTCTAGGCGTAGTATGTGAAATGCTATTGTGTTCTTGATTGGTGCAATTTCATCATCTCAAATCTGCGCATAATAAATTCTAAAGACCAATATTTCCTGTACAGTTCATCTTCCCACATCTGAGTGCAAAATTAAATTTAAAAAAAATTCGACAAACTAAGAGCCAAAACTATTCAATTTTGTCACACGATTGTAACATTACAATCAGCCCACATCGAATCAATGGAGGTTCGATTCCCAAAGAGGGCATTTGTTTTTCAAAACTCATCAATGCTTTTATTTCCTTGCTTTTTTTCTCTTTCTTGACCTTTTGATGTTACTTTTTGGATATTTATGCAGTATGCCGATGAAATAGCTTGTGTTATAGTACAGGGCGGCCATTCAATAAGCAGAATGGTCTAAGAGCAGAATGGTTGCAAGAGCAGAAAAACAGTAAAATAACAACTCTTATAAGCTAATCGGTAAGTAATTACCAGAAATGTCAATAATACCAAAGCAACGAACATTTTATGTTTAGTTTGAGTAATTTAATCAAGAATTTTTTTGAAAAAATTAATAAAAAAAACTTTATGAAATTAGTCAATTCATGCATAATTTGTTCGTTGTCTTGGTATATTTTGACAATTTTAATAATTTTTTTAATGAATTAGCCCGTATAAACCAATATAAATCAATAATATTCTGTTTTTATGCTCTTAGACCCATTCTACACTTGGAACATTCTGCTTATTGCTCTGCTTCCAGTACATAGCTTGTGTCATAGTATGAACTTCCTTTTTTTTCCAACCTAAGTCGCAAATATTGTTGCGATGCAATTGTTGCGACAAAATGTGTTCAATAAACAAGCTGCTTTCAAATTTGAATGGAGAAAAACACCACATTTCAGCCATATTCCATGTTAGAAAAACAAACACGCCCAATATATTCGGTAGGTTGCGAGTTGAATTTTCTTGTTATCCCAGTGAAAAAGGTTTTATTATCAAGAATGAAGACAGATAATTATTGCATTTAGGAGATAAGGAAGATCCATCCTTTAAGAAAGACTCCAACTGAGGCTCGTCAAGGCTGTTTACAAAAGCAAAATTTATCTGAGAAAGCTAGAAAAAAGTTCGAAACAGATGCTCAACATCAAAACTGACAACTAACGAAAATGAAAGTTCTGATATTTTGGTTGAAAATCCAGGATGGCTTCGTGAGGAAAGTGTGATAAAAGTTAATCTTTCTTGGTAGCTTGTCGAACTAGTAAGATGTTAAAAGATCAGATGGCTCCGAATAACTTCAAAAGGCGAAACTTCAGAAGGCATGACCTAAGGTTGAACCTGCGAACATTAAAAGAAATATTTAACGGAAATAATTTAAATGGTCCTGGAATGCGATTGCTGTAATAAGCGATATTGTATCAAACGCCTCGGTATGCCCGCGATGGTATACAAGTATATGAGGAGAGCAAATGTTCTTTGGTGTTGTTCGCCATGCGTCCCCGCAGTAAAAGAGACTGTTAGTCGTCAAAGTAATAAAAACATTAATGTCCCAGCAATGCAAATGGATGTGGATGAAATAATAAGCTCAGTGAAAACATTAATCACACTTGCGAGAGCAAGTGTCTTGTAATCGCGAACTATACTTTTTTGCAAATCAACCGTAAACAACTTTTTTTGCAAATCTGCGGGAAACCGCTTGTGTTATAGTATGCTTGTGTTATAGTATGAACTTTCTTTTTTTTTCAACCTAAGTCGCAAATATTGTTGCGATGCAGTTCATTTTGATCCAGCTATTAAGTACAACCAATGCTAATGATATTAACACAGACTATTATATTACAAATAGCACTTTAGCTTCAAGGCATCATGGATCTGAAGCGTAGAGGTAGGGAAGGAGACCAGCAGCGAAATAAGAGGGTTCGAACCTTGGCAGGGTCAGATGTTTTCGGATATTTTAAATGAAATTTTTCGTTTACTAGTTAAAATGCGTCCGCTCTATAAATTGAGGCATGTTGGTTGGTAAGTTTCTTTTTTTTTCAAATTGACTGGTACTGTTAATGCGTCGTAATTGGCTTGCGTCACTTAGCAATTATGTAGACTCATAATTGGCGTGCGTCTGTTACGAAATTTTGTAGACTCAAAGTTTTACTCCTTCAGTGTTTCCCAGTAGCGTTATCGGTCATATTTTTGCTTGTGTATGCGAAGTGCAACTTCGCCTTGTGTTGAACATTAAGAACTCTCAGCCTCTTCCCACTTAGTACAAAGGTGACGCGGCTGCCTAAAGTCTCCGTCGGAACTTTTTCAGTATGTGTAAAATCGAAAATCATTCCGGGAAAAATTGAATGGTCGGACTATTTTTGTCTTAAGTTTGGTGGGCTTCGATGATATTCAATATGATTTGATCACGGATTTCGATTCTGTACTGTAAAGAATTTTCTTCTATTTGCAAGTGTTGTTGATACTATCCTGTAATCTGTAAAATTTCTAACTTTGACGTAGTACTTTTTACTTTTTTTTGCTGAAAAGCTTTTTTGGCCCAAACAATTTCGGCTTGTCTTTTTTTGACCAAGTCGAATATTCTTTTTGGGCGAAAAAAGATATTTTTTGTACACTTGCGAGAGCAACTGTCTTGCAATTGGAAACCAGAATTTTTTCCCTTAATCAACTTTTCTGACCAGAAATTGATTTGGTTTTTTCTATTGAACCTTCCCGAAGTTTGGCCTGGAGGTAACGCGGTTGTTTTTGCACCATAAGGTAATAGGGTTGAGTCCCGGTATGACCTAACACTGTCGGCTTCGTTTCCGCTTCGTAAGTTTTGTTCCGTATTAAAATTCAACGACGTTCTAATTTGAAATATTTGTCTAGAATTCTTGTTTGATAAAACAGGTATTATGAGAATGTATGGGATTGGCTTTTCTAATTTTATTTTGAGACGCTTTGGAAAATTGAGTTTATTTTAAAAATACGTTATCGATTTTCTAAAGAAGAATACAATTAAAAGACCGCCTATTGCCCTGCGTGCCTGCTTAATAATCTAGTCTCTTTTTACTTCACCCCACTGTCTACAGCCTTCGAAAAAGGCTGTGGGGGATTTTTGAAAAATATCCGAAAAATGTGGCTCAAGTATTCGGATACTTTCGTTTTTCCAAATTGTAACCGTTAATCGGCTGTAACCTCTCATTCGGTAAACAAAGAATTGTAGTAGACCGGACCTAGCAAAATCCAATTCTTGACCGTTAAAAAGTGGAATTCATCAGAGGTCAGTAATGAGACTGGTTCTGTTCCTGTTATGCAAAAATTCACTGCTCGAAGGTGGCATAATAGTATAATATCTGATACTTTTTTTGCTTGCGGTCGATAAATTTTTTAAAAATGAAATCAGAAATCCTTGTGACTCAATAAACTAGAGACTCAGTGTACTGGAAGATCTCAATGTACCGGAACAATTTTTGACGAAAGCTTTCTAAACTTCAACCTGAACTAATGTTTGAAACTGACGTTAACGACGAAAAAGTAACCTGAATTGCAATCATATCCTATTGGAAAAGAGGAATTGAATGAAGTGCTTGTCGCGAAGATTCCACATCTGAATATAGTCAGAAACTGTGTTTTGAGAAGAACATTGACGCTGAAGTTTTGATTGAAGACAGCTTCAATACTTGCGCGAACTAAAGCAGTTTTCTAAAACCCGTAAGCGAAATGATGCTGAAGACATGTAAGTCGATAATGAGACCCTATCTAGAGTACGTCAAAAATAATGGTACCTATATCTTGAAAACTAGCGGATTATGGTCGAAAACTTACAAGAAGGACTAAACGACTAGTTCACAAACTCGGTGCTAAATAAGAGAATAGATTAAAAGCACCGAAACTCTCTAGCTGAAGCTATCGAAGAAAGGTGGAATGATCGCAATTTTGAAACTTTAACAAGATTATTTGACCGTGTGGCTACTGGAGGTTTATTCAAATAAATGCCTGAAACTAGGTTTAACAACAAAAACTGGTTCGAAAAAAGTTAACCCCAGAAGTCAGAAATCTCTTCGTGCTAGAATTGGAAAAGCATAACAGACGCAATGCTCTCAGATCAGTCGGTGATTAGCTTTAAGATAAGATTTGATTTTAGTTGGCAAGATTATGTGTATGACAGACGAAATTTGTGAAATGATGAAAAATAGTTATCGGAAGGCATCAAAAACTGGTTGTCAAGTTTTACCAGTTCATTAAAATGCTACCACACCATTGAGAAAACTACAAAAATAGTCACATTACCGTTAATGAAACTTCTAAAAAACCAAATTTTAGTTAAATGGAATGCATGTGTTGGAAGTGCTTCAGGTCCAGCTGAAACTCTAGGTCCTTAATGATATACCGTAAATGAAACTTCTTGAATAGCTAAATTGTAGTTCAAATGACATATATGTTAAAAGGCCCCAGGACTATCTGAAGTTATCGGTTCTATTTTTGATGCTTCCAAATCTCATTTAAAAACGTTTTGTAATCATGTTAAACTATCCAATTGTCAGCTTATCATCGGAACCAATTGACGTCGAAAATGGTTGATGGCTTCTGAATATCAGGAGGTCGGTGCCGTATTACTAGAAAGTGAAATAGCAACACTTTACCAGCAACACCTTCAACCCAATAGATCAAATATCAACCCAAATTGTTACTCAAGCTGCACAAAGGCATTAAAAGTAAATAAAGTTTTCTTGCAAGATCTATATGGGACACTTATGTCGAAATTAAAGATAATAACCAATACCAAGTTCAATCATTAAATTCATTCATACCGGACGAAAAACGTCATCTCGTCGCTTTGCCCCCGCAAATGTACATTTTGTGCACACGAAGACTGGAGCGATATCCGAGCGTATCCTCTGGACCGATACAGATCGGTTAGAAACTAAATGAACCAGAGATAGCAAATTAACCAAACAGAAACAAAATATCATCCTGGGCATGAAAATACGACTGTATAGTTCTACCTCACCTAGAGTTGTTACAATCCAGCTTACCTCTTAAGTATAGGACTCAAACTTGCTCAAGTAATGCATTTTTCTTGAATTCATTACCCTTGCGATAAAGGTTGATGTAACCGGGTACTAGACTTTTTCCCGTAAACCACTCAGCAGTACAAGAATTCCAACTCTTACAAGATAAAGTCAAAATCAATCAGCTATCCATCGCATCTAGCGTAGAGGTGAGACATGTGCGTGAGAAGAGAAAGATGTGTCGTTTAAAACCGGCGGAACCTTTTTTGCAATCCAGAATTTTTCTGCTTTTCCGGATTATCGGCCTTTTTTGTCGGCTTAGTTTCTGAGAGAAATTTCAGAAATTTCTTTTTTTAAAAAAAATTTATAAAGCTTAATTTTTTGAGGTAACAATAACAATAATTTAGTGGAATTTTTGATTTATTTTTGAAGTTTTTTTTTTTCGCTTAAAATGTTATTTTTTTGCTCTATTGGCTAATATGCACTAATGCTTTACGCATGCAATTTATGATGCTCGCAGTTAGCAAGCTTTATCAATTCTGAGCCTAGATTTTTTCTTGTGAATAACTTAGCGGTGAACAAGTTAGGGGTGTCATTTTGCATTGCTGGATTAGCAGTATTTAAGACTCTTGGTTCTCAAATCTTAAATTGTCATCTTTTATGTGGTTATTGCATCATCCAAAAATTGTGATCGCACTCCGATAATTTAATAATTACGAACTCAATCTACCGCTTATTCAAGTAATTCACGTGAAAGATTATTCACATCATGATCATGAATACCTTCGGGGAGGGCGTTTGTTACGGAGACCAGAGGGGTTAGGGCTTGGTATTACAATTACTGGTTAGGTCTAAAAATCCGGTTTTGCTTCTATCAAAGCTAGTTTCACCGCGGGCCTACTAAGTGTTCCTAACGCGGTTTTGATTACGCATGAGCGCGCAATGCCATCACGACTGGTTAACATTTCAACAACCTAACCCAGAGGCCATATGCCTCGTGGAGTAAAGTCTTCAAGGATCCATGCGAGGTCATGTTTTTCTATGGTTTCCTCTTTTTGGTTCCACTTGGTTCGTTTGGCGAGGGTTGGAGCGTATTCTTTCAGTAGTCGCTTCCAGAAGCTGTGTAGTCGGTCCTTGGTTAGCTTCCAGGATTTGTTGCTTAGTTTGTTGGTATTTGTTTAGTCGTAGAATGAAACTACGGAGCGTAAATGAATGGCCTCCCAAGAAGGAAATGGTTAGGTGTAAGTGGTCATTAAAGTCATGGGTCAATAGTTTTGAGTTGATGAGGCCTTCGCATTCTAGTACAATAGTGAAAAAAGATCCCTGTAATGTCTGTCCAATCCTAGATTTAATAGATGATCGAAACGAGACGTTCCCACAAGCAGCACAAGTTTCCTTAGCGTATAATTTTTTGAGGGGTTAACAAAAGCTTATTAAAAATTTTACGTTCTTTTAAATGAAAACAGCGGGGTAAATCCGGATCTATTACGTTTTTTTTTCCGTTTTTTTTTCATGAAAAATCAGGTCCGGCAAGTAATTATCTTAATAGGCCAAGAAATATACGACCACAATTAAGTGTAAAGAAAACCCTATTTGAAATTTTCTTCAATTCCGAGCAATTAAACCGAACGGGCAGGCGTATATTATGACAATAGTTTTTTATATATGCCGTTAAAACTTACTTTCACTCAATTAAACTCTCCAAAATTATTTTCGTAGTTTCTTATTGCGCCTTCTTGCGAATGAAAAATGCTGATTTTTTCTTTTCGTTTTTCAAGGAATTGTCGAACGTACCTAGTTGGCTATTGCTAATGATTATGCCGAAGTTGAAGGCTTTGGATCGGGTCCTCTCATCACACCACGAATTAGAAACTTAGTTTGAAGATTTTTTTTCTTGCTTAGAGGAGATTTATTTTCAACGTACTGCTTGTGTGTGGATAAAGAAAAAACCTTTTTTTCCGGAATTACGATTTGCTATGCCTAAAACGTTTTTTCTTGTAAAATTTTGTTTTTGTTTACATTTACCTTCAATTGGAGGAGAAATTATCAAAGTTAATTAATTCATCGTGACAATCGACATCTTTAACAGTAAAGTGTTTCTTCTGGAGCATTCCTTCGACTGACCATCTTCTCTACGAAATCTACGCGAGGCCCAACTGCTTCATCTGCTGCAGTTTTTCAAGCTAAATTTAATGTTAATTTACTTTTTTTAGTTCTAATTCGTAAGTAAATTTTTTGGCTATAGTTTTTCATCGAAAACATTTATTGTACTATGCGTCTCATTGCTAGATTTGTATCGCCTCTTCATCACCAAAGATTATATGAGATAAAAAGTCATAGGTTTTATCAAAATAGCACCCTGCTAAGGTTTCATCAGCTTATTTGCTTGTTGTTTCTTTCGATTTACTCTGAGCTAGACTCAAAAAAAGTATGCGATGATGAGCAAAAAGTGAATAGTTTTTTGTCGAAAATCTCACAAGATTACTATGAGAATTTTTTTTTAGTTGAAAGTTTTTTTTCTGATGAAAATTTGATTGCTTGATGTTTGTTTAAACAGTCGGCTGTCTGTCAGACTTTGATCTTAGCCGCTAACAAAAACTTGCTCCATCGTCATTTGTTCTTAACGAGCTCTTGCGAAGAAGCCGTTGTCCATAGTTTTTAGATGAGACTTGAGCTCTCTTTTTTGAAGAAGCTCAGCTGTGTTCAAAAATCTCTATCTATGTAAGTCCTAAAGCAGAGCTTTGAAATTTTTATTATATGAAGATTTTACAATTAGAGTACTTGCTTACAGTGTTTGATAAATGACTGGAAAGGGACTGATTATGATTTTAAAAATTGAAGCTAGTTATAGAAAGAAATGAAGCTCTAAAACAACCTTAAGACCCTATTTTGGAAGTTTCTGCGATTCTGCAAATTTTTGAAAAAAACGCCAATATGACTGTTGTTATATATCAAGATGTGATTTGCCATGCACCGAAGATGTGTTTTGGATTCTAGTTGCAAATGTCTTTGCAAAATTCCTAGTGAAAAATGAATCTATTCAATTGTAATTAAAGACATCTATTTTCAAATATTTACTAGACTTCCTCCTCATTGTTTGATATTATCACAAACATAAGTCTCTTGAGTTGACTGCATGATCATTTTAGAATCCACTCAGTGAAATCCGCGACAGAAAACCGGCGTCCATTAGCACCTTAGCAACAGACACTCCAGACCCGTTGAAGAGTTCCACGCCAACTGCTGATGTAACAAAACTGCCCAAATTTTCTTCGGACATAACGAAGTCTTTCGCTGAAACTCCAATAGATCATTCAGTGTTGAATAAAGGGGATGGAAGTCCTCGTAGCAAAGACGTTGACGCGATGACAGATTTGCTAATGGGATCCCGAGAACCTGCAGCATCTTTGTCTCTATCGGAGGAGATGTCGGCGAATGTGGCCATTCCGACACCAACCGAGAGTTTCGCAATCAACAGAGAAGATATCGAAGGTACATGGAATTGTTTTCCCATTTCTTACATGAACTTAGCAATATTATGCTTAATTTTGCATCCAGAAAGCATTGATTCGGTAGATTAATCTTTTTAACCTTGCGATAACAAGGGTATGCAATTGGGTATTAGACTTTTTCCCGTAAACAGTTTTGTCCACAGGACTGATTGGACTCATAGAACTGGTGATACTTTGGCTCTAATCATTTCAAAGTTTGTACTATCTATTGCACGCTTAGCTTGGTGGTAACGAATGCCTGGGAAAAGGTCCTGGGTTCGAATCTGACCAGGACCCGTTTTTGTTTCAAACGGTAATTGTTCCGGTTCAAAAAATGTCGGCTTAGTTACCACATCTCAGAATTGTTTATTTTAGATATAAAGAATTTTAACTGCAGTTGTTTTGAGCATTTTAAAAATCCGGCCGAATCAAAATTTTTGCTTTTCACAGGTTGTAATTTAACCAGCTCGATTTGTTAAAATTTCACTTTTTTCCATTTTTTTCATCTTTTTTTTTCGGCTAAATAAATTTAGGCCTAATTAATATCGACTTAGTGGCCTCTTTTAGCGTCCTTACGTCCGGAAACAGTTTTTGTGCGCGTGTGTGCTCTGACGGGAAAAGGGGCTTTTATGAGTTTAAAATTTTTTGATTTTCTTTTCGGCATGAAGAGTTTATGCTCAGGTTTTTTCGGCTTGGTTACCGCTGGGTAATTATCGTTTCAAATTCAATCAACCATCCGGTGCATCTGGCGTAGAGGTAAAGCAACTGCTTGAAATGGCAAAAATTTGCTGTTCGAATTCGGTCGGGCCCTTTTTTGCTAACTTGTGCTCTATCGGATTATCATTCCTCTGTTTATTTTTGTCCGCTTAGTTCCCGTAGCTCGATGGTTCAGCTTTATTCCAAGCTGCTGTAACCCCTATGCTTCAGACGACAAAGCACGAGAGTTCGATTTCAGTTGAGACTTGCTTTTCTTGCAAATAGAAAATTTTGGCTAATTAAAAGTGGTCACGTGTTTGGTGGCATATTTGCTATAATTACGATCTGTAACATTGGAATTTTTATATCATCTGTTTTCCGCTTTGTATATGGCCAGTGTACGTGGTTTATTAAGCGTCCGTGGCTGAGTGGTTAGTGCGTGAGACTCATTTTTTCTAGCAGATCGAATCCGAAACAGTAGCCGAGTTTTTACAAATTCGAGGCTCCTTTCTACTTTTTCTTTTTGCACTTTACAGAGCTGCTTTTTTGTCGTGTTATCGCTGTTTGTTGCGAAGCGAAGCTTCGCCTCTGTGTTTAATTTTCAATTGTCTTGCTTCTTGGCATATTTTCTTGAAAGGAATCTATATTTAAGACAAAGGGATTCAAATTTTTGACAGATTTTTTACGGTTTTATTTTGTATGTGCTGTACCACAAGTGATGCGAAGCTTCGCTTCGCCTCTTCTTTTTAAAAAATTGATCATTGTTGGTATAAATCTGAACTAATTTTAAAAAGCTCAAAATTCCTGAAACTCGCCCGTTCGTTTTCAAAAAGAAAACTTAATAACTCAACTGTTGCTGCCTCTACTAACTGCGCCGCATCCCATAAAGACGCTCACGCATCACTAGAACTGATAATTGGCTAAATTGGCTAAATGGTCAGCAGACATCCAGCTGAGCTCATGAAGCATCAGCCAGTGAACAAGCACAAGTGTGGTTTTCGAAACGCCGACGACGCTTCAAAAACTATATACAACTATTAAAATGTTTCAAAATTTACAGGTGCTCCAAGCTTGTCAAATCCTCACTCTATCCATGTTTTTAGGTTTGAAAAATCAACAAAAAAAAACGAATTTAATTTATTCTTCATTGTTCATATAATTAATTCACGATTTCGTGGGCAACGCGTTGCAAATCTGAATTAGAATTTAATCGAAATCTTTCGTTGGGAGATGGCTTTTAAGAAGTTGGGAGGTTGCTGCCATTTTAAGGTCATTAGAGATTGCTGTCATTTGAAGATTTCTGTTATTGGGAGATTGCTATCAAGTTGGGAGATTGCTGTCAGGATGGAATATTGCTGTCATAATGGGAGATTGCTATTAAGAAGTTGTACACTTTCTGTTGGTAATTTTAATTATAATTTTTCAGGTCATAAGAACAGTCTGTTTCACAGTCATCTTCCACTACAATCAGCTCACAAGAAGCGAAGAAGCTCCTCGTCTGCCAAAGCTACCTCAGGGACTAGTAAAGGAGTCAATAGAATGAAGAAACGTTCATTACAGCAAGCATCTCCAAATAGTGACCTTCCGGATTCGGCACGCAGAAGTCAAGATGATGATGACTCTGTAAAGGCAGGCTGCTCAGACTCGTTATTTTTGGTCGCTTATTATTTACAAGGTCACTTTTCCTCGAAAGTGCTGATTGTCTGAAAGGAATTTTATATTTTTTTTCTGAGCCAAAAATGCTAGCTCACTTTTTTCCGATTTGAGCAGCCTGTGTTAAGGTGTCATATGGGAGATCAAGTAGTGTGCCAGCCACATCTTCTTTGGGCGACACTCCGCGAGTAGTTCAGTTCGCAACTGAAAGTGTACTGAAACCGATATCAGAAGAGAATGTGAAGGTAACAGTTTATCAACTACCAATGGACACACCATTGTTCAACTAATTGGATGCTACAGTGCTGATTTAAATTAACCGGACAAAACGCGCTAAACTTGAAATTTAAAACGCGTTTTTCTCAAATTGGGTTGAGTTTAGGTGAAAACTCATGAAGACAAATTTTAGCAGAATTAATATGGTGTAATTTGTTTTGCGAAATTCGGGCCCAAAATTTTACCCCAAAAATGGGTCATTTTGGCTTTTCTTAGTTAATAAAAAATTACGCCAAAAATACCCAGTCGATCACAGACATAATTATATCAAAAAGACATAGCCCTCACGTAGACCAACAAATTTTTAAAAAAATTTAGATTCTCCAAAAATAAACTCGCAAACCGTTTAAAAATTGTAATTAAACAAAAAGTCGGTGTTTCATATTTATATAGTTAAAACTACCTTTTTTGTCTATCAAACAAAAATAAATTAACTTATACAATATTTTGGAGAATATATCCTTAAATGTTTGTTGCACTAAGTGAGAGGCTCACTTTGATATAATTATGTCTGTGATCGACTGGGTATTTTTGGCGTAATTTTTGATTAACTAAGAAAAGCCAAAATGACCCATTTTTGGGGTAAAATTTTGGGCCCGAATTTCGCAAAACAAATTACACCATATTAATTCTGCTAAAATTTTAAGCAGTTTTGTTTTCATGAGTTTTCACCTAAACTCACCCAATTTGAGAAAAACGCGTTTTAAATCTCAAGTTTTGTCAGGTTAATTTAAATCAGCTTTATATACGACATTTTAAGTACGTTTGTTGGTCAAAAGTTGAGACGTACATAGATTTGCTTGTAGAAGTTTGAATTATGCTAAAAGGTTTTTAGTCAGTGCTGAAAGTAAAAGCATAATATCAATGGATTGGGGAGACTTCTGAAAAGCGATGTAATCAAATAGACTGCTGGACAATTTTATCAGCTGTAAATGTTTCGAAGTTCAAAAAATCCAGAATCGGTGAGCTCCATATGCAGGTATCTCGACAAGATATCCTATATATGGCACTGTTTTATAGTAATGATTTGATGATGCTCCTAAGCTTATTTGAATAATTGTTTACTGGAATTGATTTTTTTCCCGCTAAATGTGATGGGAAAAGATGTTTGGACAGCATATACGTGTGTTTTTGTTTTGACAATGGTTGTAATCCAATCATGTTTCGTTTAGTTCTCTCTCGGAAGTGACGTTGGTGTGTATGAGTCAGGCGATGATGACCAGGCGGCGACACCTTTAAGGTCACGCAAAACGTTAGTGTATTTTTAACCTGTGTTTTTTTAAATCAAAGAGTAGATTCAGTTCAAAATGATTTCTGTTCAGTCATGTTTTGAATTAAACAATTTTGATGGTCGTCAAGAAAAATACATGAAATTTGAATGCATGTAATTAGTTAGTAATTCTATCAAGCCGTTTTATTCCGGGATTGTTATCCTATTTTACCGTATTTTTAATTGCCAAATAACAAAATGAAGGCATTTATTTAGATCGTGTCGATTTGTTGTTCACGCTCAAAATTGGTTTTTCAATGGTTTGGCTTTTTTTAGTTCAAAGAAAAACACACATATAACGAAGGTTCAACTGGGGCGAAAAAAACTGCTTTTGAAAGGTAATGTAATATATTTCGGGTAACTGTTCTAGAAGTCGCCATCATGCCGCCATGTTACAATTGGGACTACCGGATAGGCCTCTGAGCGACAATCTTTCGAAGCGTCAGATTCCGGGTGACAAGGTGCTGCAACAGACCAATACGCCCAGTTCCGTCCCCTCAGACGTTCATCTGCAGATGAAGGATGACTTCGAACTGCCTGAAGTGGATCTGGATCGAGGAAAAAGTAGACAGCTGTCTTGTGTACAGTTTGCATAGTGATGAAAAGAAATGATTTCGCTTCTTTCTGGTTTTAGAAAATCGAAAAATTGGCTTGTATTGAAGTTGGATAGTGAATACAAATTATTTTGTTTTCGATCCAAAAATTTGACTAGATCAATTGTCTGAGGCAGTATTGTTCATAGAGGGCATGATTTAATCTTCTTTTAAAACTCTCTTGTTAATATTTATCGAACATAGTGATTTAATGGAGGATGTTTTTATTAGGTCATCGATTGGACTATCAGAGACCTATGCATAAGTTCGCTCGTCCGTCTTCCTCGCCCTCTTTCCATGGAGTTTCTTTTGCAGAGGGGGTCGACCAAGTGCAAAGAGTGCCGTTTGATCACACCGCACACGATGTAAGTGCTCGTTAGCTGAGTGCAAAGTTGGTACAGACTTTTTGTGAATTTTGTCTGCGATTTTTTTGTTTGAACAATTGAAAAAGATGCTTCGTTTTTAGCAGTATTCGTGAATTTTGAAACCAATTAGCTTCACGTGCTTGTCAATCATTTATCAGATCTATTTCGTGTCTATTCATGTGAGATGGTTTTTTCTGTTCAGCGCATAAACACTTTTAGATTATTTTTGTCCGATGATGTTAAAAGTTAAAAGGATTTATCTACCTATCGGTTTTTATGCAATTGAGTTCAATGCAATGTGAAGGTCTAATCTAGGTGTTCGTGGAGTTAGACGAACTGATGATGGGCGATGACGGATTCCAGTGGAAAGAAAAGGCCCGATGGATCAAATACGAGGAGGACGTGGAGCTGGGCGGAGAGTGGGGCAAGCCACACGTGTCCACCTTATCATTTCACTCTCTGCTGGAACTGAGACGTCTGTTGGAGCATGGAGTGGCCTTGTTTGACCTTGAGGAGAATAGTATGGATGGAATAGTGACTAGTATTTGTATGTTGCTGAAAGACAGGGGATTACTAGGAGAGAGCGAGTGTAAGAAGATGGAAAAAGTGCTGATGGGACGCCATTCGTGAGTATAGATGACTACTCTTCATCATTTTCCCCCGAATAGCGAATTTTTTCTGTAAAATATCGGTTGAAAATGAAGCAAGCGTTATCTTATCGGGACTTAATTTTTTTTATGTAAACAACAAACAACTGGAATCATTTCGTCATCTCGGATCAAGTCTGGTTTTTGTGAACCAATGGACTTATTTTGAGCAGCTTAATCGTGTGACAAGCAAGTGTTATTGCTCCGACTTTCGATACGAAAGTAACGGAATATTTGTGCTCGGGGTGGGTTTTTTTTTTCTTCAGACAAATTTCGACTTTTTAACTAGCCATTTTTGACGGAATTTTTTTATATCATTCAAAAGGTATTGTTGTCCTGAGCTTAAATTTGAAAAGATATTTCACCTGTAATCATTTTTCGTAAAGTTATGAGGGTTTAAAGATTGCCATTTTGACCAATTTGGGACAATTAACGCGCGATATATTTCGCGCTATTAACGCGTAAACGGAGAGTTAATCCGTCTTAAAATCGTTCCAAATTGTTTGAAAGAAGCTTATTTGCCATATTTGATTTGTTACAAGGAGCTAAATCTATTTGTTTGTACTTAATATGGCGTGTGGGGGGATGATTTTCATAAAAATATTCAAATTTAAGAAAAAGTTTCATTTTATTTTATTACTTTTAATTTTTTAATGTTATTACTTCTCCATAAAGCCTTAAAAGGCAGTCGGAACATTCAGCGCTTCGCCCCGATACGAGCAGTCTTGTTTGAATTTTAAAATAGTTAATCGAATTCAAATTTTTTGTCGGTCTCTATTACTAAATTAGCATTGCGTCTGTTACATCAGGATACGGCCTTCAGGCTGTTCCAAAAATATTGAGTACTCATATCTAACCTTGGAAAACCACTCGTTACATCATTAAAATGTGCTTGTGTGAGGTAGTTGATGGAGGCAAACGAACCGAATCCTATATTTGAGTATCCTAGACCGAAATGTCCGAAATCGTTCTCATTGATCAGACCTTGTGATGTTATACGTTTGTTTGATCGTTCCTTTTGATCTCTTACGTTGTTATTTGATCTAGTACGTTTATTTGATCGTTGCATATTTTGTTGGTACCTAATAACCATCGATAAGTCAAAGCAAGGCGAAATTTTCGAATATTTCTAAAAGGAACTGAACTTTAAAGCCGGTTGGGCCTTGCAGTGTAGACCTTGATTTCAAAATCAAAACATTGAAAGCTCATATCTCGGGTTGGGCATACGTTTTCGTAATTTGGTTAATATTTGAAATTGAAAATTCCAAAATTAGGTAAATTAGACCGAAGTCGAAATGCGTCTAGCTCAATTTTGAAATTGTCTAGGAAAAGTTAAGCCTAATAAAAGTTATTGAAATTGATTGCTCTGCTCTGTAGAATAAATGTAGTTTTAATCAGTATTTCATATTGCTACTTGTCTCCTTTAGGAAACTGAGGTTTTTATTTGGGTCTTATTAAGTGAAATTGGGTATTGCAGAATTGGGTATTTGGGTCATAGTTAGGTAAAATAGAGCGAAGTCGAACTGTGTCTCGCTCAATTTGAAATTATCCAGGAAAAGTTTAAAGAAGTTATTGAAATTGATTGCTCTGCACGATAAACTTTGGAGAATAAATTGAGTTTTAATCAGAATTTGGTATTGCTACTTCTCCACTTTAGGAAACTTAAGTTTTTATTTAGGACTTAGGCCGCAAATATTTCAGAAAGATTTTTTTTGAATGAAAGGACTGCGCAAGGCAAGGGAGGCACAAAAGCGCAATGTAGGGCAAAGAGGGGCAGGGCAAGGCAATGAGGGCAAATATTTCAGAAAGATTTTTTTTGAATGAAAGGACTGCGCAAGGCAAGGGAGGCACAAAAGCGCAATGTAGGGCAAAGAGGGGCAGGGCAAGGCAATGAGGGCAAGTCAGGGCTGCACAAGATATGGTGGCGCAGGGCATCGCTAGGCCGGGCAGATGATCTTTCAACGATCCATATAGCCATCCATCCAGGCAGCCATCTATCTGTCCATCCTCCAATCTAGCCATCCATCTATCTGGCTTCCCATTATTCGTGCACCCATCCAAACAACTTTCTCTCCGACTATACCATCTCTTTGACCATCTATATTTCCAGACAACCATCCATATATTAAACTATCCATGGCGCAACTACCAAGGCATCTAGCCATGTATCCATCTACCCACCCATCGCCCCTCTAACCAAACATCCATCTTTCTATTCAGCCAGCCATCCATCCATTAATCTAATAAAGAATCAATCCATCCAATCAGCCATTCAGCCGTCCATCCTGCAATCCATCGATCGATTCGTCTAACCATCCGTCTATCCAATATTCTTTCAGCCAACTATCCATTCATCCAACCATTCGTCTTTTCAACAATCTATCATTCCACATATCCACCTACTCATCGATTCATCCATTTATCCAGTCATCCATCTAGCGACCGGTCCATCCATCCATCAACACATCCCTCCATTCGTCGAGCCATCCATCCGTATGGCAGTCTTTTATGCATGCATCCAGGCAATCGTCCAACTATCGTTTCAACCATCCAGCTAGACATCCATCCGTCGTTTCATCAAGGCATCCATCTAGCTATTCCTTCAGTCCTCCATCCATGGATCCCTCCATTCAACCAGCCATCCATCAAACCAGACAGCCTTCCATTCGACGTCAAGTTTGTTGATGTTACAAGCATCTGAGTTTGTTTCAGGTTTGTGTTTTCATTTGAGGAACAGCTTAAACTTCTGTGAGTCCGCTAGTCGCCAGAGGCTTACAACATATGAAAGTAGCAGCATTGGATTTCTACACTTTCGGTTTTCGAAGTAAAAGTTTTCTGACTGCTCATCAAAATCAATGGTTGCTTGTCTTGAAATTTCTATCCAGAAATAGTTAAAAAGTCAAGTTTCTTCTATCTTGTCTGGAAACAAGGAATTCACAAATTGGATGAGAAAACTCGTGATTGATCCGTAAAAAGTGTTTATGTGGAAGACTTTTGGAGCTGTTGAAAACCGCAGAACTAATCATCAGCGTCACTTAAAAGATTTTGTCCTGGAGCTGCAGTGAAAACCATTCTTTACTTCGTGTCATCAGGTTCAGAGTCAAAATGATGGAAACATTTGCTGCTATTTGAGTTTTCTCTGGCTGACTTTATAGTATGTGATTACTGCTGCAGTTTTTTCCATCTTTTTTTGAATGGAAAGCATTGGTTGACGTGGTCGCTTATCTGCAGTAAATGCTGTAGACATAAGTGCTGTTCTCAATTTTTGTTCTAGATTTATTTGGTTTGTATCGGCTCAATGTTTATGATCATTTACAGTCACCGGACATAGAAGTTGCTACTTTTTGATTTCAACCAGCAAATGAACTTTTTTGAAGAATTTTTGTAGTTTCATCTGAAACTATGTGAGGTAGACGGTTCAAGTTTTTACAAAAAGTAGTATAAGGTTTAGATGATACGTATAGGGTTCAAATATAAGTTTTGGAAGAACTTAGCCGGGTCAAAATCTAAGAAATCTTGTTTTAAAGGCGTAGATCATAACTAGTTTTTCAATTGTTCTTGTTGCAGAAACAAGGTAGCAAACGCTATAAGGAATATGAATTTATGGCCGCAAATGATTTCTTGAGACGCTGATTAGCTTGAATTACTGGTTATGTGGCTGAAAAATAACAGGTAACAAATGAATGACTATCTTGGACTGCCGTAACAAAACGGCTAAATTTTCACGAATTAAGTTGCACTGATGATCGAAGTAAGTCAACGATACAACTGTTTCAGCAAAAGATTCGGAAAAATTAGTGCTCCAGTCCATAAACAGGTTTTTCTTTAGCAGTTAAGTTAGGTGTGAATTTCGTCAAATTTCCGGTAGAAGCTCCCCAAACGTTTTAATGTATGTTTCGTCAAAACAGATATCGGTTCTCGACGCCGGACCTAGTAACTTTTTCAATTCTGTTATCTGTTGTTTTTCGGCGGCAGTAAGAATAAGTCTAACTCATTAGCTTCCCAGAGAACTAATTTTAACTCAAAAACTCCTTAAAAATGTCAATGGTTTCGACCATGTTTCCAGCAAGATCACATCTAAAACTAGCCATGATATACTGGCTCATTTATGCCCTCTAAACAAAGTTTCTCAAAATTGGGCCCGCTTAAGTCCTTTCAAAACAATTTGTACAGCAATTGTCATAACTTCATCCATTTATCTTAAATAGTGAAAGAGTAAAAAAACGTGAACAAATTCGTTCATCTGCTCGTTGCAATCAAAAAATTTAAACTTCTATGTCCCGTTACTGTAGTCCGGGACAGTTTTTGTTGCTCAGAAATCAAGAAAAACTTTATTTATTCGAAAATTTTTTGTCCTGTCAACTTTCTCGTGAAAAAAAGTCCGTTTTTTTTTCTTCAAAACTCTAGCCAAAGTTTTGTATTGGTCAAGACGGGAAGACTTTTATGTCGGTCTGTTTTGTTTTAGCAATGCAAAAAGGCATTCGTTTTGCTTGATTTTGGCTCATGGATGAGTGTTCTGATGTTGAATTGAAGCAAGCCTCAAATGAATTCTTTGGGACTCTGATTAGCTTGGATTACTATTTATGCGCTGAAAATTTGTGAACTAAAATTTTGTTCAACAGTGCCGAAAATTAAAGATATTTGAACAGTTTGATTTCTGTTTGCGAATTGTTGGCAGTTTGTTTGAATACTGTTCTTGGGTCAGTACAACAGTGCCGAAAACCAAATCTTGTTCAATATTGCCTAAAATTATTTCAAATACTGTTTTTACACATCCCAAATCACTGACAAATAATTATACTCAAATGGACGGAAGTTAAAAAGACAAAAATGGCCGTTTTATTGAAGCCATTTGCTAAACATTCAAAAGCTCCTCAAGCATAGCGTCATAAGTTTTTCTGAATAAACATTTGACTCAGTTTTTCTGAATAAACATTTGACTCAGTAAAGTTTTGCTCTCGGTTTTGCTGGAAAACAAAAACAGTTGTTAGTCAAAAATGTCAAAAATTTACAAACAGAACTCAATAATTTCAAATATTATCACTTTTCGGCACTGTTGAACACACTTTCAGTTTCGGCACTGTTGTACTTCGGCAGTTTCGGCACTGTTGAACTGTTTTGTTTTGGAGCGAAACTGAGAAGAAAATTTGACAATTTGTTGAGGCAATTGTTTCTTCAGAAAAATTTAGGACGCCGCTATTGGGGAACTTTTATTTCTTTAACAAGTAGCATCAATTAAAATGGCCATTTTAATTTTTCAACTTCTGTCTGTTAAAATTGATTTTATTTGTCAGTGATTTGGATCGGTAAAAACAGTTCAAAAAAAATTTCGGCACTGTTGAACAGCATTTTAATTTTCGGCACTGTTTTCACTTCGGCCCTTGTTGTACTGCCCCGACCCTGAATCGCGCCGGATCCTCAAGCTTTTTTTGCAAAAAAACTCAAGCTTTAGACACACGTCGTAGTGACTAATTTTAGCCCATAGTTTCATATTCCTTATATTGTATGCAAGGTTGTTTCCATAGCAAGAGCACCTCTAAAACTTGTTTTGATCTACTGGCTATTTTATGCCTTCAGGACAAGATTTCTCAGTTTTTAGCCCTATAAGTCCTTCAAGTAGTTTGATTTGAACCTTATACCTATCAGTTGACCCCATATATTTTTTTATACAATAAAAACTTTATTCAATAAAAATTGCAGAGAAAACGACAAAAACATGAAGAAAAAATCCGATCATTTGATCGTTGAAATCAAAGTTGCAGTTTTTGTGTCCTATGACTGTATAATAGTTACCTTACAAATATCAAAAAAAGTGAGGCCGAGGGCAATAAGAATGACACTTGGATTATTCTTTCCTACAATTGGCAAAAGCATGCAATTTTTGTGCTGGTATTTGTTTATGAATCGTCTTGGATTTTGTCTCTAATGTACTACTTATAGAAAAATAGCTGATGTTTGACAACTAAAAGCTGTCTGAGAAACAATTATGTTGGACAATTTTTGCAGTTTTGACAATTTTGTTTCTGATATAAATGTCCAGATGGGACACAAACGTCCAGATAGGAGTATAGGTATATATGTGTATTTCAGACATCAAGGAGGGGGTGTGAAACGGACCTTTTCGCACGCAGGCTTCAACACGCCGACGACGAGTAAGAAACACTCCTCATTTATCCAGATTGATCAAGGGGACAAGACTAACGGTGTGAACAATGGATCCTCTGACTACAGAAGGACCCAGTCCACACCGGTGCACGCTGCTAACGAAACGCTACAATCAGTTGAGGTGGATAATGGCAAGGTATTCCGTTAGGACCGAGTTCCTTTAAACCTTTTTGGTTCCACAAAGTTTTTTGTTCTGTGGAAACCTCTTTTAGTTTCATATTTCGAACGTCATCGGTCTCTTATACAGTCCGCTTTCAACATTTATCTGCTTTTTTGCATTTGAACTCCGTTTTATTCAAGAAAAACAGTAATGGTAAGATAGCATCACGTGAACACGTTAGAGGAGTTGTTTAAAGCTACAAATCGCCGCAAAATCAATTATCAGAGTACTTATTTACCTTTTTGCTGGGGGCGGAGGATGGAATCTGAAGCCGAAAATAGAATTTTTCTGGATTTGATTAGCTTTCTAAATAGGGGCAAGGATTTCACATTAAAGACATACTTACATCAATTAAAGTTTTAATGGATCTCTTCAATCGAGTTATAGAGTAACAGAACCAATCAATTCATTCTCTAAACGTTGCTTTACGCAATTTTTCATGTATCGAAGTAAAATATGCAGCGTTCAATATATAAACAAGTAAATAAATAACTTTTAATGCAGCTTAAAGACCACAAAGATTCGAAAGTGGAATTTTCACCTTCGGTCGATATGATCAAATTGCGTCACAAAAGCGATAGTGACGCAGCAGCACTGAGCTCGCTCGACTTCGAAGAGAACGAGAGGGCGAGGGGTTCCGAAATGGAGCCCTTCTTACACTTCGCCTCCTCAGACCTTGGCGGGGGTCCGCAGGGTAGTCGAAACCCTGATGAGGTTTGTTGCTTCTTCTGGTGATTTTGTTCTGCATGTTAATAGTCTGTGTCTATTAAGAACTTGTCATGGCTATGGATATCTTCATTCATGTACGTTTCGACCCTCACGTCTTTCGCTGCATTTTCCTGACAACACGTTCTGTGTAAAACATCGTGGAGAAATGATCCACCTAATTAAGAGAGTCGAAAAAATGTGAGGAGTGAAACGGCAAGATTTGATGTTCAGGGTAGATAATTATAGATGTGTCCCCTTTTTCATGTTTTTAATATATATGTAGGATTTTTGTTAGAATAGTTGACCAATGACTCAGCATTGTATATTGGGGAAAGTGTGATAGTTAATTTTGTGGTTCTTGAAAAATAGCATGAATGATGTTTCAGTCAACTAGAAAAGCGAAGCGTAGTGTTAAACTACAAGGAGACGACATATGTTTCTTAATTTTAGTCCCAAATATTGGTGCTTCTTTCGTTTGATGGCACTGTTGCAGCCGGCTACAATGACAGTTAATAGGGTGTGTTTTGCGATGATTTTTTTCGTTTTTTTTTTCAGGACACTTAAAATTTCAGGCTCAAATTTAATTTTTTTCGCGATTTGATTTTTGATTTATTTTAATGTACAGTTAATTTCCTTTGTATACACTATCAAACTTTAGTGAGCATTAGTGTTATACTAGACGTATCTTTTTTTCTTTTCCGTGTCGCAAAGGTTGGTGCCACTTTTGGGGCACCTTTACGGCTTTTTGATAGTATGTGTTTTGACATTCTAACAGTAATAAGTTGACACATTTCATACATTTTTACACAAGCATAGCTTGTGTTATAGAATGAATTTTCTTCTTTTCCAATCTAAGTGCAAAATGTTGTTGCGATGCAATTGTTGCGACAAACTGTGTTCATTTTGAAAGTGTTCATTTTGATCCAGCTATTAAGTACAGCCAATGCTAAGGATATTAACAAAGACTATTATCTTACAAGTAGCACTTTAGCTTCAAGGCATCATGGATCTGTAGCGTAAAGGTAGGGAAGGAGACCAGCAGCAAAATATGAGGGTTCGAACATGGGCAAGGTCGGATGTTTTTAATGAACTTTTTCCTATACTAGTTTAAATGCGTCCGCTCTATAAATTGAGGCATATTAGTTGGTAAGTTTCTTTTTTATTATTTCAAATTGACTGGTACTGTTAATGCGTCATAATTGGCTTGCGTCACTTAGCAATTATGTACTCATATTTGGCTTGCGTCTTTTATGTATACTCAAAGTTTTACCCATTCAGTTTTTCCCAGTAGCGTTATCGGTCGTATTTTTGCTTGTGATGCGAAGTGCAACTTCGCCTCTGTGTTGAACTTTAATAACTCTCAGCCTCTTCCCTTTTAGTACAAAGGTGACGCGGCTGCCCAAAGTCTGGGGTTCGAGTCTCCGTCGGACCTCTTTCAGTATGTGTAAAATCGAAAATCACTCCGGGAAAATTTGAATGGTCGGACCATTTTTATCCTAAGTTTGGTGGGCTTAAATGATATTCAATATGATTTGATCACGGATTTTGATTCTGTACTGTAAACAGTTTTCCTTGTATTTGCAAGTGTTGTTGGTACTGTCCTGTAATCTGTAAAATTTCTAACTCTGACTTTGTATATTTTCCTTCTTTTTTTTTGCTGAAAAGATTTTTTGGCCTAAACAATTTCGGCTTGCCTTTTGTGAGACTCCAATTCTCGAGTTCGCTGTTTCAAAGACTATGCGTAGCAAAGTTTTACTTATTCGAGGCTTATTTCTATCTTTTCTTATTTCGCTTCATAAAGTTGCTTTTTTATCGTGTTCTCTAGTGTTTGCGAAGCGCAGCCCCGTCTCTGTATAAAAGGAAGGCAAACTCCACTATCGAACAGCGAGAGTTAAAAAGGTCACGACAGAAGCGATCGATTTCTATTTTCGAAAAAGGAATTTATTTTTCAGATTTCCCAGCGAAATAAAAAGTTTACCTGTTGATCCAATTTTCTTAAAATGGGTTAATTTTATTAAGAGTAATGAACGTAGTTAGTACTCTTATATAGGTCTTGCTGATTTTTTTTTGCTTTTCAGGACAAAGTCTTTAAATTTTTCCACGCTCAGTTTTGATTTTTCGCGGTTTGACTTGTGATTTCCTTTCAAGTTCAGTGCATTTCTACTGTTAAAAGGAATGCAAACTCCACTATTGAACAGCAAAAGTATAAAGGGCACGAAAAACGTGATCGACTTCTAATTTCGAAAATGGAAATTATTTATCAGTTTTCCCTGCGAAGTAAAAGTTTTGCCTATTGATCCAGTTTTCTCAAATTGGGTTAGTTTTACCAAAAAATTGTCCATCATAAATTGCTCTACAAATTCATAGAAATTTACGGCCAACTATTTTTTTCTTCGAAATTTAAAAGTTGAAGGTTTTGAAAAAAAACAAGTCAGTTTTTTTTTCAGTTTCCTTGCGTTCATTACTTTTTTCCAATCTTCGATTTGCAATTTTCGAAAAAAAAATGCCAATCGTATTTTATTGTAGAATTTCAAAGAGCTTTAAGGGCATCTATTTTTTGTTCTTTTGAAATTCAAGTAAGTTTTTTTTTCTGTTTAATTGCGTTCATTGACTCTTTTCCAACCGTCTGTTGGCTATGTTTTACTCCATTTTATTACATGCAAAAATTATGTTCTGTGCATTTTGAAGCTCCTTTTTTCCGTGTTCTTGCTAGTCCTAGGTTTCTCTAAGCATCACTGCCACAATCGTGTAGGCTCATCAACTGAAAAACTTGGGTTTCCGAGGACTGACGTTCAATTCCTGTAGATTTCATTTCAGTTATCTTCAAAACTTTTGACCATTTTCATATTATTTAGTGCAGCTTCGAGCCTTTGATTTATAAAAGAGTGCTAGCGAGCGTAGAGTTATATGACGCATTCGTTTTTTTTCAGCCTAACTCACAGGACTGACGTTTATTTCCTGTATATTTCATTTATGTTCAAAACTTATTAACATTTCATTTTTTAGTGTAGCTTTCGCCTCTTTGATTTATGCGAGGGTAGATTCATATGGCTACTCATTTTTTTTAAACCCAAGTTGGAAATACAAGTGCTCATTTGGTAGAACTTTTGGTATATGTCCAAGCATTGGCAATTTAATAGCATCTGTCGCTGCTTTATTGGTGGATAGTATAAGTCTAATTCCAAGCTAGCCTAGCGCATATTCTAAGACTTGATATGCTTATAAAATATATTTTATTTGATGATTTTTTGGTTTTTTGGAAAATTCCTTAAAAAATGACTCTTAAATTTAATTTTTTGTTGTTTGCTTTCTCTAGGTTCAATTCAAATTCATTTGCTAAGGAAGGCAAATTAAGCTCTCCGATAATTTAAATGCAAACGGCGAGAGAAAACTTAACTGACTTCCATTTTCAAAAATAGATTCCAATTTCAAATCCCAGTGAAATAAAGAAAAATCCTTTGATCCAGTTTTATCGATTGGTTTGGTTGTATGAAAAGCGCCCATCTTGAAATTCAAAGAGCTTTCTAGGATTTTTTTTCTCTGAAGCTCGAATTGTGTTTTACAGAGGCAATTTTTTCAGGTCTCCTAAAGGAAGTGCCTTGACATTTTCCTTCTATCTGCGAGTTATTTCTTATGTTTAACGAAAATGGTTCTAGTCTCGAAAATGGATCTTATTTTTGTAGATTTCCCCCGCTGAATAATAATTTTCCATGGTTTTTGTTGGTTCCGTTTTAGATTTTCAGATAAAGGGCCACCGTATAAATATTGTTGGCTTAATTGTTGTATTAAAAGTACTGTAAAATGCTTGTAGTTGTTAAAATTAATACGAATTTTAAATTGTTTTAAAATCCTGTGCTTGATTTTTCGCAAAACTGTTTCAGCTGCCTGTTAAAAACAATGCTACGATTTTTCATTTAAATTGAAAACAACGTTTTTTTTTTATTGTTTATTACCGTTCTTAGCAGTGTTAATTATTATTTACCCCTGCAATAAGCAAGGGTATTTCAATCGGGTACTATACTTTTTTCCCGTAAATAACTTTGTGCACAGGATTCTTCTGGACTTATCTCTAGTGGTGCTTTGTTTCATAATGTATTCAAATTTCTCAGCGTTCCCGGTCAATTCTAGCGCGGAGGTCACGAGTACGACTGTGGCGGCAAAGGTTCTGGGTTTGAATCTGACCATGAATACAGGGTTCGAATCTGTCGGCTTAGTTGTCAGATCTTGGAATAGCTTTTTTCTTGTTGCTTTTAAGGTTTGCTTTACTCCTTCAATTCGTATCTTTTGACACCTTGATTTTCCTCTTTATTTTTTTTGTTTCGCTTGATAACTTTCTTCGGCCCACATTAATTTGTCCTCAATTTTATTGGTTTAATGGCCTAATGTTGGATTTTTTCAAGGTAAATATAATTTTAACCTTCCATTCAGCACTTTTCAGCTTGGCTGTATGTTTACCACTCGGTTTGTTGAAATTTCATTTTTTTCATTTTGGAGAATTTCATAAACATTTCGCAAAGTTTTTAGTTTTTCGAAGAAATTTCTATTGATTTTCAAAAAAGGGATATCAACGGAAAGACCGCCCACTTATCTGTGTGCCTGCATACTCCGCTAGTCTCCTTTTACTGTCTACTGCCTTCGAAAATGTCTTGAGGAATATTTGACCCATATGTTGATTTTTTAAGTTTTCTCGAAAACTAATCCCCTCTAATCTGAGTTTTTGATTTCAATAAATAGAACGGTTTTGAATAATTCCCTTGCATAAGCGGCTACGCCAATGTTTTTTGTTATGGCCGTCGGAATAGTCAAAATTTTGATTTTTGACCGTTTTGTGATTTTTTATTGACTTTTCTCGAAAACCAACTTCTCAAATGTAATATTGTGGATTCAGTTGAGATACAGGTTGGTGGAAAGCTTCCCTGCATTAGTGGCCACTAACAAAGTTTTATACGCCAAAAAGTGATTGCCCTAGGAAAAGTCAAATTGTTGATTTTTGAACTTTTTAAATTTTGAATGTTCTCGAAAACTACTGTGCCATATCTGAGGTTTTGGGTTCAATTCAAAGAACGGGTTGTGGGAAGCTCATTTGCTTACGCGACTATGCCCAATTGTTTTGACATTTAAAGTGATGGCCCTCGGAAAATCATGTTTTTGGCTTTTTTGATCGTTTGTTTTGAAAGTTATTGACTTTTCTCGAGAACTACGTTCCCAAATCTGAGATTTTGGTTTAAATCGAAGTTGCAGGTTGCGTGAAGTATTTCCGCTCAAGGTGTTACACCCTTATTTTTCACACAAGCTATGATCCTCCGAAATCGTTGACCGTTCTTAGGACTTTTCTCGCTAACTATCGTGTGCCAAATCTGATATCATAGGTTCAATCGAAAAAACAGTTTGCTGAAAGCCTACGTTCATAATTGACTACGCCCATTTTTTTAAAGAAAAAGTTTTGGCCTTCAACTTTTGAAACATGAAGCGTTTTTTGGAAACTTTTTGGCTTGACGCGAAAACGACAGTGCCAATTCTCAGGGTAAGTGTTCAATCGAGAAACCCGGTTTTGGGAATCTTCTCTACCCAAGAGACCAGACCTGCTTTCTGCAGAATAAGTTATGAATTTTGGAAAGTCTTTTGAACTTTTTGTTAGAACTTTTGATAGTTTTTCAGAAACATTTTTAATTTGGACTTCTTTGATTTCGTTAAGTTTTTAGCTGTCTATTGGGAATGTACGATGGGCTTTGCGTACTGTTTTTCTTTAAAAAATTAAGATTTGTCATATATGTCATGCTCATTTGAAGAAAATTAAATTTATTTTTTAAAATCGTTTTTCAAATTTGATAGTCAGCCAGCATTCAAACGCAAAAATAATAATTTTTCCGAATTTGCTTTTAAGATTTTTTAATGCATAAATTTTTTCATTCTTGCTTGGTCCTATTTTTCCTTGATTGTTCTTCTCTCAGTTTTTCCGAGATGATGATGCAAAAGTCTGAGTTCTCTCCGGTTTTGGAGTGTTCGAAAGATATCAGAATTTAGAGCAAAAAAATAATAATAATAATTTGCCGTCTGATTCTGAAAGATTTATGGGAATGCACTACGGTTTCTTGATTGTTCTCCATTTGTGTTGTTTGCAGTAACACTTTGTTTTTAATTACATTTGCGATAACAAATGCATTGCTACCGGATACTAGATGCGTAAATAATTTTGGTGATAAGATTCATCTTCTAGGCTGAAAAGGCTTGCTCGCTAACAGGTATGATTAGATCATGTCTGCATTTCAAATACCTTTTTTTATTCAAAATTCGTTTTTTGTTTCGTTCCTAGATTTACCAATTCGATGTGCAATATTTTTGCTGTTTTTCTGTTCATTTCAAATAATTACTAAATTCGGCTGAATAGGATTAGCACTGTGTTTTATTCCTTTACCTGCCTCATTTTGCCTCGTTTCTGTCTTAATGTTCATTATGAATTAGATTTTCAATTAATTTTTTTGTAGCTCACCTTTATATAATTTTTTCAACTAATTGAGCGTTTCTCCTAATATCGTCGGCTCATTTACGCCCGTTGGTTTCTGCGCTTAGTTGTCATGATATTTTTACGCTTGTTTTTGAGAGTAATGAATGAAGTGAGTACTCTTTTGTAGGTAGAGAGTACTCTTATGTTTTGATATTTCCTGGTTTGACTTTTGATTTAGGTTCTTTTTACTTCATTTCTTTTGTTTGAAGGAAGGCAAACTCCACTATCAAACAGCAAAAATGTTAAAGTGTGATCGATTTCTAGTTTCCAAAATGGAATTTAATTATCAGAGTATCAAATTGGTTGAGTTTTCTCAAGAAAGTACGTGTAATAAATTGTTCGTGAAATTCAAAGAGCTTTAAGGGCATCTGTATTTTTGCAAGTTCGAAAGTTGAGAGTTTTGCAAAAAAAACAAGTCAGTCTTTTCTATCTGCTTCCTTGCGTTCATTACTCTTTTCCATTTGTCAGTTGGCTGTTTTTACTTTCTCAGCGTGCCTTTTTGATGTTTTTGTCGAGCTTGTGACTTTCTTTTTTGCATTTCAACTTGCATTTTTCAATCAGTTTCTGTAATGACCTAAACTGAGATTTGGATCAGTTTTTGTGCGATAAGAACTTGAAAAAAAATCTGACATATTTAATTGCACTTAAGATTTTTAATATAGTATTTATTATAGTTCGCGGAAAGAAACGAGCTACTTTTCTCGATCGCTCAAATTTTTTTGAGGCTTGGATGTTTCAGTTTTATTTTTGTTTTTAATCGCTACTCTTGTTTTTTTTGCAATTGGCAAGGAAAAGCTTACTTCAGGCTAAGATTTTTCGGGCCTTCTATAGAATGACTTCAAGTTTTTTCCAAATTAGCTAGTTGGTTATTTTATTGTCTAGTTTCGTTCAAGTTGGGTTATTTATATCCACATTCACAAAAAACTAGTTGATTTTCAAAGAGCCTTCGATGTAATGTGATTGTTACACTCTAGAAAGCTAGTGTCTTGCAATTGGAAACCTCACTTTTTTTCCTTAAAGATTTTTTTATACGACTGTCTACGAATATAAATTTGCTTTTTTACTAAAATTTTTCAATTTCCAGGATCTTTCCCACCTGGTCTAGAGGTAGCGCGAATACCTTAGCACCCTTAGATCTGGAATTCAGGTCACTGTCGGACTTTATGTTTCAAGTGCCAGCAAACGTAGTGAGGACTCCTATATTGGTCGCTATGATTTTTTCAGAAGCCTTAAATTTCTCCTATTAAGCTCATTCATACATATTATTGCATTTACCAAAGAAGTTCGGTATATATGCATTTTTGAGTTCTTTTCTAGTTCATTTGCTAAATTTTGTCAAAGTGTGCTCTCCGCGAAAAATGTGAGTGGCTTCAATTTTTGAAGTGGAGTTTATTTTTTTCAGGTCTTCCAGCGGATTCAAAACACCCGCCTATTGATCCAGTTGTCTCAAATTGAGTTAATTTTATCTCAAAAAAATCAATCAGAAAATTGATATTGAAATTCAGAGCTTTAAGGGCATTTATTTATTTCTTTGGCATTCGAAACCTGGCGTTTTTTCAAAAACTATCAATGAGAAATTGCTCGTGTAATTCAGAGCTTCAAATGCATTCAATTTTTTCTTTGAAATTCGAAAGTTGAAGTTTGTTTCCTTAAGTTCATTGACTTTTTTCCTACTGTCTGTTGGCTATGTTTTTGAATAGGTTAAATCGAATTGTTTCGAGGAAAATTTGAATTTTTGTTTGTTTTCTTATGTTTTGTCAGCTGATTTATCTTATGAAGGATTTCCTTTTTTCAGTTCTGTAAAAAAATTTCATAGTTGTTGCAAGTGTTGTTGATTTTCTCCGGTTTTTTTATATGAATGGAGTCATTAGTGTTGTGAAGTTTTGAATTTGAAACTAAAGCGCTCGACAATTGTTATGACAATATTTATTTTTTTGTTTTCGGCTGAATTGGTGTTTACACACGTATAGTCGGCCGGTCGGTAAGGTTTAAAAGCTTAGTCAATGCTGGTGATTGTGTTTCTCGAGTGCTTTCTACTCAATTTGAATTATTTTTTTTTCACTCGTTATTTGCGTCTCTCTCATTTTTGGTAGCTAGTTTTATAATGCTTGTTGAATTATGAATCATTTAAATAAAAACAGTCTTTTTTTAGATTCCTTCATTTCATTAACATTTTTTCCAACAGTCTATTGACAATTTTTTAAAGATTTTTTTTTGAGATCTGTAATATAGTAATATCAGCTATAATAGGAGGATTCATAGTTTTTCCAGTTATCAATAATTTTTTTGTCACTAACGCGCATAGTGTATTAATATGACCCTTTTTTCCAGCCAAACTCGCAAATAAAAGTCCTCTTTTGGTGGCACTTTTTGCCATAATCACGATCTGTAGCATCTTAAATTTCGTATGTTCTCTGTTTCATTGGTGGATAGTGTTTGCCGTTAATCAAGTGTCCGTGGCTCCGAGGGTGAACGCGAGATTCCTAAGCTACTTGTCGGAGGTTCAGTGCCGCGCTTTTCACTAAAGCTATTTATATTTGATGGCATTTTTGCTGCATAGAATCCGATTTTATTAGCATTTATAGCTGCATCATTGGTGGCTAGTGTGAGCAAGTTTTCAATAACCCGTGGCGCAGATGCGAGAAAGTGTGACTCAAATCTCGAGATTGCTGGTTCGAATCTGCTCAGCAAAAATTTACTAATTCGAGGCTTATTTCTACTTTTTTCTATTTCACTTTATAGAGCTGCTTTATGTCGTTTTCTCGCTTCGCCTTTCTGTAAATAATTCGTTTTGTTTTGCAGAAATTTTACTTCCCGAGCGTCGAGTCACTGTGCGATGAAACCGAAAATCGCTCGTGCTCTTCGCTTAGCATCGAAAGCGTTGTTGACAGTGGCGAATTGCGAAACGAAGAGGATTCACAGCATTCTAAGGATGTTCTCGTGGGTATTTCGAGAGATTGCACTGAAGATGAAAAGGTTTTTGGTCACCGGCACAAAGTCATTAATATCGTCCAAATATCTATCTTCTGGTCACCCACAGTTTCATTAATGTCGTTCAAATGTCTTCATTTTAGATGAAGCTTACTTATTCACCGCACCCTCAAGTTTTTATAGCCTGCCTGGTCCAATAGAGTTTGTCAATTAAACATGCTAACCTGAACATAATTATAATGAAGCCCATAACTAATATAAATTCATATTTGACGTTTTCAGATTCTCAAATTGCTCCTTTCATAATGAAATTAAGGAAAGCAAGACGAATAAACCATAAAAGGAATGTGAAAACTGCAAGAATTGGATGCCAAAATTTAATGATTATTTAGTTGATCATAAATGTTGGAACTTGAAAACAAATTATAACCGAAATTCATTAAGAGTAATGAACGTAGTGAGTACTCTTATATAGGTCTTTTTGATTTTTTTTCACGCTAACCTTTGATTTTTCGCGGTTCGATTTGATTTTTTTTGTATATACGTTCAGTTCTTTTCCTTTGTTTACTCTACTATCGATTAGCAAAAGTGTAAAAGTGACGATAAACGTGATCGACTTCTAATTTCGAAAATGGAATTTAATTATCAGATTTTCCAGGGAAATAAAAATTTTACCTTTTGATCCAGTTTTCTCAAATTGGTTGAATTGTTCTTGAAATTCAAAGAGCTTTGAGGGCATATATTTTTTCTCTAAATTTCGAAAGTTGAAGTTTTTTTTAAAAAAAAGTTAGTTTTTTTTCAGTTTCCTTGCGTTTTTTACTCTTGTCCAACTGTTTTTCTTCTGTCCTACTTTTTTCGAAATTTTAATTTAGTGAACAGAACAGGTATCAAGCAAACCAGATGTGATGCATTCGAATGTTTTAAGCAGCAAGGCTTCTCGATATCATTATCAATCATGCAAACAGCTTTTCTAAAAAGAAACTGATAGTATGATTTTATAAGAGAAAATTTATTAAAAAAGGTAATTATCACAATTTAATTTAAAATTTTTTTTAATTGCAAGGTAGAACTAATAACTTGTAGCAATATTTTTTGAAAGAGTTTAAATCTATGAAAGCATCGTGGCTATTGATTGTATCTTTTTGTTCATGTCATTTCACTTTCATGTGTGTGCGTGTTGTTTTTTTGTGATCAACTTCTGGTACAAATTTTTTTTTCAGGCGGACAAAAGTGCGACAGGAGAGGGACCGAGTATGAGTTTTTTGGCAGCCGCAGCCAGTAGGAAACAAAGTGTGTTTTCAAACCTCATGGCATTGGGTGGAGGAGGCGGCAATGAGCGGGGATCGAACCCGCAAATGACAGATATTGAAAAGCGACTTCCAGAGGGCGCAGAAGTTGCCAATGTGTGGGTGGGAAGTGTCTCGTTTCTAAAGTCGCCCATTATGCTGTTTGTCAGATTAGCTGGTGGGTGAATTCAGAAGAAACTGCCAATCCTTTTCAGACCAGCAAATTACAAATTGCTTGCATCAATACGGGATGTTTTAACCGTTTTTAAGTGGGAATCAACGCATTATTGAGACATTTTGGTCGTTTTTGCTTGTATATCTGTCAGAAAAACAAGAATTTTCCGAGCAAGCTTTCAACTTAATTTTTTATCAATAGATTGGTTATCCAGAAGAGGTTTTCTCGAAAACAATGGAAATGTGAATAATGAGCAATACATAGAGATTCTTAAGATAATTTGTCATTCTCATTTAAACTTATCCAAACGTTTGGATTCTGCAGCAAGGGAACCCTTCGACAATGACCAAACTGGGATTCGAACCCATGTCCATTGTCTTAAAGTTTTGAATACTGTTTGTGTTCAGAGGGTGTGATCATGAGTGAGGTGAGTGAAGTGAGGATGCCGATGCGCTTCATCTTCATCCTGATGGGACCCGTGACCAAACATTTGTTCATGGAGGACTACCACGAGATAGGCAGGGCCATGTCCACACTCATGAGCTACAAGGTAACCAGCAAATCAAATATCATTCTGTTCCAGTTTAAAAAACTATGTCGCACATAACAACAAGGATAGCCAGTAATGTGCAAGCTGAGCAGATTATTGCGACTAATATAATTATCACAAAAAATTTGAATTGAAAAAATGAAAAAATAAATGATGAAAAAATTTAAAAATGATGAAAAAATTGTGTAAATGGTTCATAAAAACGAAAAATATGGTTCATAAAAACGAACAATATGTTTCATAAAATAGAAAGCTTGCAGTTTGGACAATAACAACGGTTTTCGCCCGTCGCTATTTGGAAATGAATCGCTAAAAATCCAGGCCATATTTTTTCAATTCTTGAAAAATAATTGTTTTCAGACACTTCAATATCAAAGGGAAATAATCAGGACAACAGCTGGAAATGTTTCGTTAATTTTGATTTCAGTTGGAAGAATTAAACGATTTATCCACAAGAGAAAGCACCACAAGAGAAGGCTGTTGTGCCCCTGGTTTAGATTTACATGCAGTTCTTAGACCATTTTTCTGGGCTGGGTAATGTTAACTCACCCTCAAGCGAAGAGCATGGATCATGGTGGTCCTCGAACATCTGAATACGTTTAGTTTTTTTTTTATTTTTGTCAGGACTTCAGAGAGGCTTGTTACGTGGCCAATGACCCGAAGGATCTGGTGACCCCAATGAACGCCTTTCTGGACGGGAGTGTGGTGGTGCCTGCACATGGATGGAACAAGGGAAATGTCACTAAGATGCTGCAGGACATCAAAGCCAAGATGATCGAAGTGGACCATCAGAGAAAGCGCAAGAAAAAAATGGGTGAGTTGCTATTACTTTGTTCAGCATTTGAGGCATGATTGAACTGTCTGGTTAAGAGTAATGAACGTGGTGAAGACTCTTATATAGGTCTTGCTGATTTTCTGTTTGTTTTTTTTTCAGGAAAAAGTCTTAAAATATTGATGCTCTTAAGTATAATGCACTTTTTGAGTTCAATTGGAATTCATCTGCTGAAAATTACGTAAATAGCACTCTCCAAATACGAACGTGGAAATGACGAACGTTTTCTCATGTTGGGTTCATGTTATCAAAAAACGCCAATCATAAATTGTTCTAAAAATTCGAAGAGCTTAAAGGGCATCTTTTTTTTTCTTTGAAATTCGAAAGTTAAGAAGGTAACTTCGTAAATTTAGTGTCTGTAAGAAGATAATTTGATTTGGCTCAGCGAAAGTGTGTCTTTGTGTTATACTGTGGAAACGCTTACTTTTTTGCGATGTGTAAACGATAAGAATGGAGCTCGAGCTCCAAAATTCATGGCATTACGAGTATTTACACAAGCAACGCAAGTCCTTTTTTTCAGTGTGATTCGCATTTTTATGGTCAGTTTCTGTGTAGCGTTTAGTTTTTGTTTAGCTATTAAAATAAAATGAGCTAATATATTCGTTCAATTAAGGCGGATTAGTTTCTGCTTGTATATACGTAACAGGCTGCTGGGGGCAGTAAAGGCAATCGACTCTTATCAGGTAGTGCGTGACTCGAATCTCATTGTATGTAGTTTTCTTCAAGGATTTTTTCCTTCTTTTCAGTAAGCAAAATACTTAGTTTTTTTTCGTGTTTTTAATTTTTTTTTGTTTCCCTGTTCATTGGCACTTTTCCGGCCTAATGTTGACAGTGTTCTCAGGCTCTTTCTTATCGTTGCAATGTTAAGCTTCGCTCTTAAGCAAAGTTTCACGTAGTTATGTAGAGAACTTGCTATACTAAAGCTAATTATGAGCTTAAAAGAGTTTCAATGAAAGAAAACAAGAACAATTATTTTGTTCACTGTTTTCAGAAACGGAATTTTTTCACGGTCATGATTCTTCGCGGTTTAAATCATGAATTGTCAAACGTGACTGCAAATTCGTTTTGCTAAATGAAAGGCTTAATGCACTCTCGCAGAACCGGAATCGAACATGAAGCTTGGTTCTTGATTTTAAATTTGGGTCATGGGGTTTTCACTTGCGGAAACTAGTGACTGACTAGTGAGTTCTTAAAGTTGAATCCCAGCAGGGGGCGGATTTTCAAAAAAAATTCGAAAATTTTGACGCCCTTTTTTTTTTTTAGGTCGACCAAATTGATTTTTCCGAGCTCTTCCAAAGCACTGTTTTGCCCCTATTTCGGCTAAATTTTGTGCGCCGCAGGCAAATTTTTGAAAAAAAAAACAGTCAAAAAAGCCGTTTTTGGGCACTTTTTGAAAAATTTTGACAAAAAATCGCGTTTTTTTTGGCGCGCGCTCCCCCTCAAAGTTAGTATATATTGGCGCCGAAGGCGCCTTTAGAAAAAATTTAGGGTCGGTCAGCCAAAAATGTATTTCTGAAAAAGTGTCAAAGGGGGGACCCTTTGGGTCGGCAGGGGGTCGAATCCCTGAGGGGGGGCGTCCGCCCCCCCCCCCTAAATCCGCCCCTGTATGTATGTATGTATGTATGATAACTCTGGATTATCTTCTTTTTGGGTTCTATTTGCGCTCTTAACCTGCTATATTTCAAAACTTACTGATTCTTAGAGAGGGAATTTTGAATTGTATTCTACAGCTAAAAAGAATTACTGGTAGGTAATAATGGTGTATACAGCTAAAAATGTTATATCGTATATAGTTAGTGCAATTTAAATCGGTCAGAACTATAAAGTAGTGTTTCAGTTGCAGTTATCCAGTTCTAGTTACATTTGCTGATTTCTAGTTGCTTGTATATACCTTGCTCTAAAATGGAACCTCGACACTGTTCAGGTCCCTTCACATTTGGTCGCGAGGTGAAGCACGCGCCTTTGGAGCATAATGTCTTGGGCTCGAGTCCGGCCGGACCTTGCTTCTATGTCTTGAAGTATTTGTTTTTTTTTGGAAAGCGTTTATTGTCAGACTATCGTTTATCTCCTTTTTTTTGTCGGCTTACATTCTATGGCATAGAATTTTTCAAAGCAGTTTTTTCACTTTTATTTGAACAATTTTAACTATAATTGAAAGTCGGTCTGTAGTTTTTAAATTAACCAACTTTAATTTTGTTTGATTCTTTTTTTTCTTAATTGAACGGTTTTTTTATGTTATATCGACTTATATGCCTCATTTTTTTCATTCTTAATGACAAATTAGATTGTTATGCTTCAAAAGAATGGGTCGTTAAAATATAGCTCAATGTTTTTATGGCATTTTTCTTTCGGCTCAACTGGTGTCTACCCATGTTTTGTCGGCTTAATTGCCACTCGACAAATGGCCATGAATGGTATTTAGTTGCGGTCATGGTGTTTAATGTCATAATTTCCTCAAAAAGAAAATCAATCTCCGTAATTTCATGGAATTTTTTTTTTTTCGAATTTGAAAATTTTGAAACAAAGAATTTCTCCAAATTAATTGCCTCCGTCTCATTGTCTATCATCTATTTTTTTTCTTTGAATTTTGAAAGTTTAAAAAGGCGCTCATTGACTCTTTCTGTTAGCAATGTTCTCATGAATGTGGTGGGAACTTTCTGTGCTAATTGCAGCACAGCAACGGGCTATCCTTTTGTTTCTTGTCTGGTTTCGTTGAAGAAAAGAACAAAAATATATACTGTATTACTCAATTCTTAACTGTGACTACAAATTAAAATAGTTCAAACTGCCTTTTCATAGCATCCCGTCTCCATTTGGGCTGCTTATAAAAATCGAATTTTGTACATCTAAAAACTAAAAGGAATTCTTTGTCGGCCAAATGTCTCTCCAGGTTTTTGCGGTCTACTCCTGGCGGCAATTTTGCATTCCGTGTGCGCAACTGAGCATAGGGTAGATAGTACGGTGAGGATGCATTAGATTGCTGTTTTTCGGGAGTCAGGGGACTCCGTTTCTGTCTGTGTTCGAGGATATTGAAGTCAGTGCTGCTCATTGAACTTTCATTACTGCGATTGTCATCTTGAGATGACTTAGAACTCGAGGTGTCCTCGTGGTCGCCATTTTGATAGACTTTTTCAGCCACTGCCTCCTCGCCCGGATTTAATTCGTGTTCCAATTCGGACTCCTCGATTGTCGGTTCAAGTGCTACATGCCGACTGCTGGAAATTTTCCGTCGGTTCGAGTACATCGGTCGTAAATTGCGTCCCCTAGTAGCTCCTGCTGAAGTTTGATCATATTTGGCTTGGTTCAACCTATTCAAGAACACATTGGAAGCTCCGAAGCTAGCGTCAGTGGAACCCCCATTCGTGCACGCAGTGCCTGAACTTAATGGTGATCTGTTATCTTGTCGAAATGCGTACTGGTTGGAGACGGCAAGAGGTGATAGTGAAGAACGGGAGTTGTGAATAGGTGATGTTATTTGACGCTTGTTTGATTCCTTTGGAATGAAAGAAGCTTGTGTATAATATTTCTCACTCTGTAATGATTTCTGATGTTCTCCTTCATAAAGTGGTAATTTTAGTTTCGATTTGAGCTCTGCCAGATCTGAATGGTCGTTTAGTTTGGAATCCGAGTTGGAACTAATACTGTCAAATAGATCTAATGGAGATTTCTTTTCTGACGGTGAGAATCCCAAATGAATAGAAACTGGTCTTGGTCCTTTGGGAGATAAAGCCGACGATGAACTGGCTCTTGGTTCTGAAGTTCCAGTTATGAAGTTTTCCATTTGACGAATAGATTTGCGAAGCGTCGAACATTTGGGATGCCAAATTTCGTCCCCTAAAACACCAAGCTAGCTAATGTAGATGATTTAATGTTGAGATCATAACGCTGATGGAAAAAATTTTAATTCTCCTCATGCTTGGGTATAGAAACAAGAATTATGAGGGGGCAATTATGAGAAAGAATCACTATGTTAACACCTTCGGTCATCATCTCCTGGCCTTGTTTGAAGTGACCCCCACATACTGAACAAAATGCACAGTGGGTGTGGTATCGCTTATTTCCCTCAGATGGGGATACGCAGCTGTTGTCATCTAAGATGAGTTGGCCACAGTAGAGACAGGTGACGTCACAGTACTTCTTGTAGCACCGCAGACAGTGCTGCTGGTTGTCCTTGAAGAAGAACTCGTCTGATATGAGTATTGAGCACTTTGAGCACCTACCAGACAGATTTAATGAACAACATATTTGGCTAGGAAGACGCTTCATCCGCGAGAAAAGAACATTTAGAAAAGAGCAGCTCTTTACGGTTGATCGTTTTTCAATACATACCGATTTTTCAGTTTTTTTTAATTGCCCAGACTGAAAATCTTTGTCCGCACGTGCACTGAAAACGAATACATGATGTGGCTCAAACAGATTTGGCTATCCATGAGGCTATTATTGGTTATCCATGATATAGTTGCGAGATTCCGAAATTGCTCAGCTGTTTCGCACTATGCCTTAATCTGGAACTATTTCAGTTAAGTTGAACCAAAATGGATAAAGGGTTTCAATAATTGGGTTTCTTAGAGTCTTTTTGTTATACAAGTTATTGACAAGAGAATTAACCATTATACAATATACGAGCGCTTAACTGAGAACCGCTTGTTGAATCCCCTCTTAAGAACTCCCAGTGCATATTGATGAATATCTTCTCAAGTGCATATTTTGGTTATTTTTTGGGATGAGAATTGTCATCTCGCCCGCAAGCTGTGACCTAAGATGAAGTCGGCCTCGAAGTATCGACCGTTCAACCTAAAGATGAAGACCGTCGGTGAAGACCGTTCAACCTACAGTCCGTCGGTGATGATTTTTAGAGTCGATGAACGTAGTTCAGACTCTTATATATGTCGTGATGATATTTTCCAGGAAAAGTCTTCAGGTTTGTTCAGGCTCAAACCTACTTTATTGCGATTGAATTTAGGTTTTTTTAAGTTCAATTCATTTCCTTCGTATGTTAAAAGGAAGGTACAATCCAATATGGAAAAGCAAACGTGTAAAGGCCGCGAACATTTTGTGCAAGTGAGAGTTTTATCAAGCAAGTGTCAATCATAAATTGTTTTCGAAATTCAAAGAAATTTTAGGCATCGTTTGAAATTGTAAAGGCCTCGCTAGTTTTATCAAGCAAGTGTCAATCATAAATTTTTCTCGAAGTTTAAAGAAATTTAAGGCTTATTTTGAAATTCGAAGTTTGAGATTTAAAAAAAAAGAGTCAGTAGTTTTTTGTTTTATTTTTGCGTTCAATGACTCTTTTCCAACTGTCTGTTGCTATGAATAACCTTCTGATGCTGCAAAAATTTCTGATGCAAACTCATTTTCCGTCAAGTCTCGGCCAGTCTAATGCGCGCAGGATGGTTTAATTTGCACCTTATTTCTATTTTCAATGATCGACCTAAACCCTTTAAGATCTTTCCAGCAGACATAAAAAAAAGCTTTTTTTTTGTGTCGAGAAGAACAGGTTTGAATTTTTCTGTTCTCAAACAAATTTACATGGAGGAAGAAATCAGAGACAGTAATCTCAATCCTACTGCAGTAATTCTAAAGCGTGAAAAAAAAACGATTTTATTTTTGTTGGTTTGACATTTGATTGTTTTCAGCTTCAACTCATTTTCGTTGTTGAAAAGAAGGCAAACTCTTCTATCGAACAGCAAAAATCTAAAAATCATCAAAATTGTGACTAATTTTGGTTTCAAAAATGAACTTCCTTTTTTAAAAGTTACCGCGGAAAAAAGTACCCATGATCCTGTTTTTTGTAAATGGGATAATTTTTTGAACAACGCTTTTCCTGAATATTATTGAAAATTTTGTGTGTTTGACTGTTATCCTGGATTGTCTTGCTTCAGCTTTTCTTGATAGTTTTGCTTTAGTTTGAGTTGGTCATGAAATAATGAGTTCTTTCTTTACATAAGTAAACGCTTCTGATGTTCTATGAATCTTTTTTCCCGGGCTCAAATTGCATGCTTTAGTGCTTAATTTAGATAGAATTTTTGCTTAATAAAATAGCATTTTAATAACAGCTGTTTAAACCGCTTTTTGGGTTGCTTGTGTTTGAAAAGATCATGTGTGATGATAACTTTTTTGAGTTGATATTAGACACTAAGGTTGTTTTGTTTCAACAAAAAGTCTTAAAAGTTCATCAAACTCAAATTTCATTTATCGCTTTTAGACTAGTGATTTTTTCAACTTCAATACAAATTCATTCGCTTAAAGGGAGATAAAGTACATTTTCTGATACAGAATGTGGAAATGGCGCAACAAAATGTGAATGGCTTAGTTTCAAAACTGGAATTTATTTTTGAAATTTCCCTGCAGAATAAAAAAAAATTACTCAGTGCCACATTTTTTCTAAAATTATTTGATTTAATTTAAAATATTGCCAGGCCAATTACTCAGTGCCACATTTTTTCTAAAATTATTTGATTTAATTTAAAATATTGCCAGGGATAAAGGATTCTTGAAATTAAAACAACTTTAAGCTGAAGGCAAACATAAGAGTTGTTTTTTTCCCGTGAGTTTATTTTCATTTCAAAACTTTATTTGGCCATTTTTTCTGGAACATGTATTCAAACCGTTTTAAAGTCGATGACCGTAATTCAGATTCTTAAATAGGTCGTGTCATTTTTTGTTTTTCTTTCAAGATAAGTCCTAAAATACTAACAAAAGAAGTGCATTCATACGTAAAAAAGCACATATGAATGCACTAAGGTTTATTTGCAATTTTTGAGTTCAATTCAATTTCATATTATAGAACGTATGCACTACATTGTTAAAGCTGAAGTAGCGAGGAAAAAGTTAGCGACTTCTAGTTCGAAAGTTAAAACTTTTCCAAATAATCCACTTTTCTCAAGTTGGGTTAAGTTTATCAAAAAAAGACAATAATAGTTTGCTCTTGAAAATCCAAGAGCATGAAAACCATGAAATTCGAAAGTTAAAAAAAAGGATTCAATATTTTTTGTTTACTTGCGTTCAGGACTCTTTTCCAACCGTCTGTTGGCTATGTTTTCTATTTCCAAAGACAACAGATCGAAAACATGACTATACGGTCTACTTCTTGGGCTCATCCAGTTCTAGTCATGCAATGTCAAAATTATTTTATTTGCTAATTTCTGATCAAGTATGTGTTGTATATTTTTGCTGAAAGTGATATTGAATTAGGTCAAACTTACCGTATCATTTGCTCGTTGGAAATTTTTGCCCCTTGTACTTCATAAAATCTGCCGACGAACCGTTTGAAGGTTGTAAATGCGGAAGAGTAAACGATCCCGCTGTTATGTTGGATCAATAATTTTCAAATCCAATCTGATAGCTGATATCATTCATGGTGAATAATAAATTTCATCTGAGAAAGAATCCATTTGATGGTAATAATCGATCATTCATTTCATTGAGCATTGATACAAAGATTATAGTGCTAATTTAGGCTTTTATCGCAAATATCAGTGAACAAGGCTTCGTTATTTAGTTAAGAAGGTCTGTATTATTGATATAGGGCAAATTATAACAAGCTAGTAACATGATTCTTAATTGGTTGAATTCGATTTGTGACCATAGTTCAGGTCATTTGTGTGGTTTTCTTCTATGCCCGTCAAAAGGCTGCTTGAATCTACGAGAGTTTGAAATATGTATTTGAAGGTTAAACCAAACGATGAATCACAATCAATTATTCTCAGATTGTTTTTTGAAACAACCTCTTCTGTGTTTTTCTAAGTGTCTAATCTCTGAAATATTCCGTGATTATTATACCGCGCCGTGTCCCAAGTTTTTGTTAATAAACTGCTTGTAATTTGTTATTGAGGAGTTGATTAACTAGAGACGTCTGAAAACGGGACCAAAACGTCTCATAATGATTAAGGCTAATGTTCCAGTTGTCGTAAATGCTACTTATGTTTTAACAAATAATGTCATAAAAGCGTGAAAACATTTTAAATTTTCTTTCCAGGAGAAAGGCGAGACAGCAGAACCCTAAAGAAGGGCGAAGAGGGGGATGACGATGAGTTGCGTCGAAGTAAGCGCTGTCTAGGGGGTCTCATTCAGGATGTGAAAAGAAGGTACCCCCTGTACCTGTCGGATATAACAGACGCCCTCAATTTCCAGTGCTTCTCTGTCGTCATCTTCATCTTCTTCGCCGTTCTCACCCCATCTATCACTTTTGGAGCTGATGTTGGTTAGTACAGTTGAAAGATGAGTTTATCCTCAAGTCAGATATATAGATGCCCGAAAATTATGTCAGCCAATCAGAATTCACTTTCAGAAAATGTAAAAGAAGTTAGTGTGAAAATCAATTAGTGAAAGTGTGACCAGCTTAAAGGACGTTGATTGGCCGAGAATTTTCCGCGTTTGGTCTTTCGGCCATCAAAACAGCCCCCTTAATAATTCTAATCCTCTGCGTGAAGAATAATAAAGCCTACTGTTTGCCTGCTTACCTTAAATATGTCTGTTTATTAAGAGCTACATGTAGTTTTCCTAGGGTAGAATATTGTCATACCCTTCCTAAATTTTAACACGGGCCATGATAGCCCTAAAGCTAACAGTTTGTCCAATAAAGGAGGATAAATTTGTCTAGAGAATGATTCGTCCGTGAACCTAGTGTTTTTAAATTTGGAAGAATATCGTGCTGATTTTGCGATAACCATAACCATCTCACTGTTCGTACTGAGCTTTGTTTGGATTTTTGTTTTTCTGTTCAATATTAAATTTTCTTCGTTTTTTATTTTGTCTAGAACTGGACCGAGTGAATTCGTGGATGGGAGTGTATGAGACGATTCTGGGCTCTGCCATCGCTGGAGCTCTGTTTGGATTATTGAGTGGTCAACCTCTGTTAATAATAGGCTGCACTGGTCCATTGGCAGTGTTCGAGGGATCCCTCTACGACGTGGTTTGTGGTTTCTGTATTTCATCAGAAACTAATAAATATAACTTAAAAAAATCTGAATTTATTTAGCGTAATTTTTGCTGTAATATAAAATTTCGAGGATCTATTTAACAATTTTCCCCCTTTCGAGAAAAGGAGAGAGATTTTTCAGTAGATTAAGTTAGCTGATTAATCCACCAATCAGAATTATAATTATAAATGGAACACTCTAGTGCTAATTTACTGTTTTATGAGAGGAGTGGAAATTCCTTAGTAGATACAATGGGGGGATTGTTAAGTAGATCCAATATTGAAGATCCAATTTATATTCAATATAGGATAATTTTATGTGGTTGTATATAAACATTGTCAAAATCACCCTGTGGTTTTCCTTCCCATTTTGGGAGCCCAAAGACTTGCTAACATGACTTGCTGGCATCGATGCAATGGTGCCTTGGTTATACGTCGGATTCCTTGACCTTTTTCCGGGCTGTCATCGGAACGTAATTCTTCATTAATTCCTCGCAACCTAAATCTTTTTTCATTTTTATAGGACTCTTACACTTAAAACTGATTGACCCTTTCAGCGAACGCATTTGACCAACAATTGCATCTTTGATTTATAGTCAATTGATTTATAGTCAATGAACATAGTGAAAACATTTACACAGGTCGTGATGATTTTGTTTTATTTGTGTTTGCGACGCTCAAATTAGATTTTTTGCGGTTTGGCGTTTGATTTTTTTTTCAAGTTCAGTTCATTTCCTTTGTCAAAATGAAGGCAAACTCCTCTGTCGACGACCAAAGTTGTAAAGGTTACCGAAAACGTGATTGACTTGTAATTTCGAAAGTGGATTTTAATATTAAGTTTTTCCAGGGAAAATTTAAAAATTTACCCGTTGATCCAGTTTTCTCAGCTTGAATTATTTTATTCAAAAAAATATCACTCAGTAATTTTTCTTGAAATTGAAAGAGCCTTAAGGCCATGCTTTTTTCTTCTTTGATTTTCTTTGCGTTTGTTTTTTCCTTGAGTTCGTTCACTCTTTCAACCGTCTGTTGGTTATGTTCATAAAAAAGTATGCATGTTTCGACTGTCAGATTGTTTCAGACGGAAAGTGTGAGTGAGAAGAATTACATGCCTTTCCGCTGCTGGGTTGGACTGTGGCTCTTCCTTATCTGTGCTCTGACTGCTGTGCTGGAACTGAGTTTTGTGCTCAAGTATTTCACCCGCTTCACGGAGGAGATATTTGCTATGCTTGTGTCGCTCATTTTCTGTGTGTCTGTCATTCGCAACCTTATTAAGGTTAGTATCAGATTATGAAACCAAAATTTGACTTAAAATAGTAGGTTAAGGAAAGTCCTCATTTTTTAAAAGGTATTTTTCACATTTTTAAAATAAGATTGGCTATTTTTGAAAAGGAGAAGATATTGAAATTAAGTAAAACGAAAAGGCAACGGTATCCTCAATACTGTTTAAAATAGTTTTTTTATTTTTAAATCAATCCTCGAAACTAAATCTTGTAAGTCAGTCTAAAAGACAGAGATATTCATTGCTGTTTGTCTTCCACTGAGAATTTTTTGAAATGCCTTTTCATATTTACCAATCACGACTAAAAAGATTTTCATATGATAGCACAGTTTGAGATAAACCTTGTGCTAAAGAGAGATGAACCCGAATTTGATTTTTCGCGGTTTGGTTCAAGTTATTCTTAGAATCAACTCATTTCCTGTGTTAGAAGCAAGGCAAACTAAACAGCTAAAGTGTAGAATTCACCTATTGACCCAGTGTTCTCAATTTGAGTTAATTGTGTCAAAAAAATTGCCAATCATAATTTTTGTTTTGAAATAAAAAGATGTTTGAGGCCATCTATTTTTTTTCTTTGAATTTCGAAAGTTAGTTTTTTCGCAAACAATTCAGTCTTTTTTTTGGGTTTCGTTTTGTTCATTTACTTCACAAATGTCTGTTGGCCATCTTTGAACGGTAAACATTTAAAGAATATTTGTCTCGAATAATTTCATTTTGGTTTATCAGTCCTTTCTTCGTCTGTTGAAGCCGCCACAGTTTTGAATTCACGTTTACCTAAATTTTGCTATGACATTATAGAACAAATACATGATTTAAGAGAACTTAAATGTTTTCCATAATAGCTTTCCGTACGACACTTGGCTTGGGTCCTTCTTAAATTGGTTCAGAAAAAAGGTTATGTTTTTTTTTTATGTGCATTAAAGTACATTTGCAAAAAGTTGCTCAATTTATTGGGGATCATTATGCAATAAAATACCTTTTCTAAGAACATTTTTTGTGCGTATTGGCTATTGCAGAAAACTGTGTGAACAAATTTATTTGTTCTCTCACGCGTATAGATTTTTGCTGTTGTTAAATCGAGCCCACCTTCAGAAACCAAAAAAGCAGTTTTTTGACCTTTTGAAAATTGATGAATGTATGATGATGATCTGTAATAAAGAAAAAAGGAACAGTTAAAGTTTTTTGTTCGAGTTTTAAATTTGCGGAAGGTTGAAATTTGGACACATCATAGCAGGCGTTAACGGCCCAGCTGAGTTTTTTTTTAGAGTAACGTTTAGATTTTCTGATATCGTACTTAGAATCACAGCCGAATTTTGTTAATACCTGAGGACTGGACAATTAATGAGCATTGGTTTTAAATTGGGTAGATAGTTTTTATTCCCGGAATGTGTAGATAGTTTTGATACTCTGCGCCATTTTTTTTTTCAAAATGCTTTTAACCTGGTTTTGGTATGTGACTTGGTTGTCAATAAGTACGCCTAAATAATTAACTTCATTAACATTGTTTATAATTTGATCTCCAACTTGAATTGTTTTTGTATTTTTGAATTATTTCTCTAAAACAATAAGTTCAGTTTTATCCTGATTGATTTTCAAAGAGTGTGGATCAAAATAGTTCAACAAATTTGCGATGTTATTTTCCAAACTTTCTTTGCATTGGCTTATTTTCAGTTTTTTTCTGCTTATTTTTTGATTTAATACCTTGTTTAGATCTTCGAAGACCACCCTCTAGGAATAAATGAAGACTGCCAAGTGCCGTATGTGCTGAACCAGTCTTATGTGGACCAATGTGTAGTCGTGGAACCCACAAGTGCTGCAATCTGTTCTAATCAGTCCTCCATATTCGGTCCCTTCACTCCAGGTAATCTCGGGGAATCCCTCATTCACGAAGGACCGAATGCCGTCCCAATCAAAATCAATTATTCAAAGTTTTGAAGTAAATCGGCGAAAAAATGTCAGTTTCGGATTTTTTAAAAGGCAGTGATTGTATGATATTTTTCGCGCATTCTGTCGGTCCTTCACGCATGAGAGTTGCCCCCGTAACTGGCATTCACCTTCCAGTCAAAAGAATAAGGAATTGCCCAGTTTTCTGTTACACTTGCGATTATTTAATTTTTTGACACGGATTGTATGCACTGAAATCAGAAAAATGAGTAGTTATCAACGTCAAAATTAGTAGTTTGCCGGAATATTAACATCAATAAGATTCGACGACAGCAAAGTATATTGTCATTACTTAAGCATTATCTTTAATTCATGAATAAACCATACATTTTTTGCTTAAATGGATTTTCATACTGTTAAATGTTTGGCCACTCTTAAAACATTGTAACTAAATTTACCGAGCGTTTACAAAATTGGACTTTGGGTAACCGCTCGTTGAATCGAAAAAAATATTGTCATTGGCACTATCGAATAGCGAAAGAGTAAATGACATAACAAACCTGATCAACTTCTAATTTCGAAATTGGTTTTTTGTTTTTCGGATAATGTTAAAGTTTACTCATTGATTCAGTTTCTTAAAATTAGGTTAATTTTATCAAAAAAGATGTCAATCATAAATTGTTCTCGAAATTCAAACATCTCTAAAGCCTTTTTTCTTTGAAATTTGGAGATGTTGTTTTTCAAAAAAAAAACAAGTCAGTTTTTTTCTGTCTCCTCGCGTTCATTCCATTTTTGTCCACTGTATGTTGACTATGTTTATATTGGCTGTAAATTTACCAAAACAAATTGACTAACATGTAAACGTTTTAAGGTTTTGGCTGGTGTTATATCGGCCGAGTCTCCTCCTTCTGAGTCGTTTGATTGATAAAAATTTATATAATCGAGTTTCGATTTTTTTATTGCGCGAAAGTTTAAATGAAAATATTATTTTTTCGATTCAACGGGCGTTTACCCAATGTCCAATTTTGTAAGCGCTCGGTAACTTTTGTTACAATGTTGTAAAAGTGATTTTTCAAAATTGAATTTTTTCGTTGTGTGATTTTTGATTATTCAGCGCAATGAACGTATTGAGTACTCTTATATAGTTCTTAGTAGTTTTTTTTTCAGGAAAAGTCTTAAAATTTGTTCATGCTCAATTTTGATTTTTCGCGGTTTGACTTGTGATTTTTTCTTAAATTCAGTGCATTTATATTTTTAAAAGGAATGCAAACTGCATTATCGAACAGCAAAGTGTAAAGGTCACGAAAAACTCGATCGACTTCTTTATCCGAATTAATTATCCGATTTCCCAACAAAATAAAAATATAAACCTATTGATCCAGTTGTCTCAAATCTGGTTAATTTTACCAAATAGGTGTCTTGCAAATTCAAAGAGCCTTAAGTCCGTCTTTTTTTTTCTCCTTGCGTTCATTTTTCTTTTTCAACTGTGAGTTGGCTATTTTTTTCATTTTCAATTCTTTTGTTAAACGAAATGCAAACTACGGATAACGTCTCACGTGTCAAATGCCTCAAAAATGCGGAACATTTCCCAAATGGAATCATTTTCATGTTTGAAATTTTTGAATGAATTTTATGTGAACACGGTGTGGAAAGTAAATTAATTGCCTAATCAATTGTTGATTGACAGGTCCCGGATGTAAGGCAAATAACTTTTTTTTCATAGTTAACCATCTATTTTTTGTGAAAATAGAGGAAATGTACTAATCAGTGATGCGCTTTATTTAAACTATTTCTGTTGAAATTCTCCACAAAACCGACAGTGTTTCAGAAACATCACATGGCGAGGAGTTGATTAGCTGCTGTAAATTATAAAATTGAAATTTTGAAAACCTCCCGTTAAATGTTGCCTGAAATGAAATACTCGGGTTTTCTCTCAGATTCGCTACAATTCTTAACAGTAAATTCATTGAAATTGATTTTTTCCGCCGTTACTGCAGCAAATTATTGTAATAAATGGAAAGTATTAATTAACTCTTCTTCAACTAATTTGATGGTTTTTAGGAACTATTTTGTCAACTAATTTTTTTAATTTAACTAAAATCCGGGGCATTTTGGTTGATATATTGTTTTGATAACAGTTTTCAGGTTTTTCATTGAATTATTGAGAAACGATGAATGTAGTTCATACTCTTATCGCGATGATTTTTTTAAGTTTTGTTTTTCAGGAAAAGTTTTAAAATTTGTTCACGCTCAACTTACTTTTTCGCGGTTTGAATTTCGAAGTTCAGATCATCTCCTTTGTTAAAAAGAAGGTAAACTCCACCATGGAAAAGTGAAAGTGACTTGATTGACTTCTAGCTTCGAAAATGGAATTTACTTTGCAGACTTCTCAGAGAAATAAAATTTTAACCTATTGATCCAGTTTTCTCAATTTGGGTTATTTTTATCGAAAAAGTGTCAATCGCCAATTGTTCTTGCAATTGAAATACCTTCAAGGTCATAGATGTTTTTCTTGGAAATTCGATAGTTATGTTTCTGTTTCATTGCGTTCATTGTTTCTTTTTCGTCTGTTGGCTGTGTTATGCTTCCTATTGTTAAATCGTTTCTTGTGCTCAAAGTTTGACGGTAAAAATTGCCACTTTAAGTTTGGTTAGAATCAATTAATTCAAATTTTTATTCATATGCGCTCGTTCTGATGAAATCAATCGTTGATAGAAAGCTTTTGACTTTCCTTGAAATTTGAATTTTAAGTCATTTTCTATGCCATTTGGGATTTGTGCCATTCGGCAAGTCACTAAATTTTGCTCTCCAATTACGAAAGTGCAAATGTCTCAGGAAATCTTGAATGACTATTTTCGGATATGGATTTTAATTTAAGAAATCCCATTAGATAGAAAATATTTCTCATTGATCCAGCGTTATCAAATGGTACAATTTTGTTTCAAAATTTTAGTCTAATCTATCTAATCTAATCTAATCTGATATATTAAATGAAAGTCGGATTGCGCTATGGACGCAATATTAAACTGGACGCAATGTGTTAGTTTTGTCGAATGCAACGTTTTAAAAAAACTTGAGGCTTAACGTTTCAGAGAAGGCCCAGAATATTCCAGAACTTTCAAACGTTCTTAGGTCTGGAATATTTTAGAAAATTTTTTTTAAATTTAATTCTTTAGACAAGATGAACTCGATGCGTTTTCAAGGCTAACCAGTACCTGTCCATTTTTTCCGAAATTTTGATTTTCAGGTTGATTTCATTCTGAAACGAACAAACTAAGAACAGCAACCTCCTTGTTAGAAAAACAAGCTTTTTGCTAACCAATTTGCGCTAAGAATTAACGTGGAATGTTTCAAAGTTTCATCGCCTGAATAGCTTGCTTAGAGAGACTGAAACATCTCGCCAGTCGATTTGCTCTATGAAACAACTTGACATATTTCCAAGTTTCATCGCATGAATATTGTGCTCAGATAAACTTTGAAATATTTAAGTAAAGCATAAATGTTCGCAAAACCTTCCAAGCAAACTTTTGGCAAGTGATTAGCTTTTTGAAATAACTAGAAATATTTCATAGTTGCAATTTTCATAGCTTGAATAGCTTGCGCAGAAAAATTTCATTTTTTTGCGAACCAATTCGGTCATTGAAGTAGCTTGAAATATTTGAAGTTAAGTTTTTTAAAAACCATTAGATTTATGAAATAGCTTGAAATAATTAAAAGTTTAAGTATGATATGACTTGAAATATTTAATAAGTTTCGTTACTGGAATAGTTTGCTTAAAAAGTCTTGAGCTTTTCGCTAAGCGATTCGGTGCAGTAGTTAACTTGAAATAATTAAAAGTTTGCGAGCTTAAATCGCTTGCTTACTTTTTGCGAACCGATTTAATTGACTTCGTTTATTTGAAATTTTGTAACTTGAAGAGCAGCGTCGAAAAACTTGAATCTTGGCGAACCGATTTAATTTATAAAAAAAAGTCGAATAGTTCGAAAAGTGATAAGTCGAAAAGTGTTTAGCTTGCTTAGAAAACTTAAGCTTTTCGATAACCGGTTCGGTCTGAATTCCGAGTTTCAGAGCTGGAATAGCTTGCCTAGAAAAACACAAATTTTTTGCGATTTGATTTGGTAAACAAAGTAACTTGAGTAATTTCATAGCTTGAATTGCTTGTTCGAAAAAATTTCAACTTTACTTGAACTGATTTGCTTGATGAGACAACTTCAAATATTTCATGTTTATGTAGTTTGAATAGTTTGCTTAGGAAAACTCTAACTTTTTGTGAACCGATTCGTTCTTATAATTAACTTGACATCTATCATGTTTTCATAAGTGGAGTAGCTTGCGAGGAAAAATTAAAAAATTTTGCGAACCAACTCGGTCTATGAAATAATTTGCAAAATTTCATAGCTCGAATTGCTATAAGAAAAACAAAGCTTGGGAATGGATTTGATCTACGAAACAGCTTGAAGAATTTTATTTAGCTCAATTAGCTGAGTTAAGACAAGCTTGAACTTTTCCCGAACTGATTTGCTCTTTGAAACAGTTTGGAATAATGCAACGTTTCATCAATTGAAAGGCTTCAATATCAAGTTTTATACATTGCAATCCGATTCGCTTCTAGAAGAAATTTAGCTGCAATAGCTTGCTTAAAAACACTTTTTGCAAACGATTTCGATCCCAATATAAATATAAATATTTCAAAGTTTCATCCAATGAATAGCTTGCATAAAAAATTTACAGAAATTCGTTTGCTCCATGATATGACTTGAAATATTTCAAAGTTTCGTTACTGGAATAGTTTGCTTAAAAAGTCTTGAGCTTTTCGCTAAGCGATTCGGTGCAGTAGTTAACTTGAAATATTTCAAAGTTTCATAGCTGGAATAGCTTGTTTAGATAAAAAATATTCTATCGTGATATTTCGGTCATGACATGTATAGGTTGTTTTTAGTTTCATAGCTTGCATAGCTTGATACAAGCAACTATTAATTTTTGCGAACCAATTGTTTGTTGGAGACGGGCTTGCTAGTTGATAAAAGGTCCGAAATGTGATTTATACGTTTTTTATTGCTATCTGTGCAATGTATCGCATATGGTGCAACGCTGCGCATCTCATCTGTTTGTTTTGCTTAAACGAAGTTTTTATCCATTAAAAATTAAGAAAGTTAATTCATTCAAGGTTTTTTTTTCATTATAGATGAGGACTATTGTTGCAATGAGCCAGGAAGCTCATCTTCGACGCCCAACACAGCTCTGCTGAGTTTGATCCTCACAGGTGGCTGCTTCATCATCGCATACTTTCTCAAACAGTTCAGAAGTTCCCCTTTTCTCGGTCCACGCGTGCGAAAGGCGCTGGGTGATTTCGGAGTGCCAATTGCCATTCTTTTGATGACGGGACTGGATATGATCTTGAATGACAAAATTTACACCAAGGTCAGCGGCGCTGCGAGAAAACTTAAATAAATAAAAAAAAGTTGTCTATAAAAAAAGTTAAATAAATACACAAAGTTGTCTATAAAATAAATTGAAATTTTTCACTCTGAATTAATTATTTCGACACGATTAAATTGCCTAAAATATTCAGTATCTTGAACTTGTTAAGCTGGTTGTCTATTGATTTAAACTTTTCATTTAAATGGACATCACTGACTGTAATTTTTCTCGATTCCATTTTGAAATATGATTCATTGGTTAATATATTTGGTCTTTATATATAAGATTTACATGCTTAGTACGTCTCAGTTATCGTCTTTTATAGGCACTGAATTAAATTTGTGATTTTCGAATAAGAAAATAATTATTGAGAATTTTCTTCGTTACATTTGATCGAGCGGAAGATTTGACAAAGAAAATTTTCGTTTGTTCTAGAACTATCTAGAAAATATGAATATTCACTGTCATTGCTCGTATTTCAGAAACTGAACTTCCCTGAATCCTTTGAGCCGACGAAGAACGAGGACAAAACTAACTTCACTCGAAACTGGGTCATCTCTCCTTTTGACCTTGAGAAAGAGTACTGGTGGATGGCTTTGGCCGCATTTGTGCCCGCTGTTCTTGTATTCTTTCTCATGTTCATCGAGATACAAATCACAGCGTAGGTTTATTTTAATTAAATTTTGTATTTCGTATTTTAGAAACTACTTTTTATGGTTTCACAAGATCTCTACGTGTTTTTTTTGTGATAGATAACTGGCGGTTCTTCCAAGATGTTAATTTTTCACCTAATTTATCCAAAAAACTCCAAATTTTTTCTTTCTTGTAACTAAAATTAATGTAATATTTCAGGAGAATCTTGAACAAGAAGGAACACAATTTGCAGAAAGGAACTGGCTACCATCTGAACATTTTGGTCATCGGCTTGTCTGGCATCATCTGTGGCGTGCTTGGCTGTCCGTTTGTGACAGGTGCCACAATTAGAAGTGTGAGCCATACCAGTGCTCTGATTGTGTCTGATCCCCATCATGCACCTGGTGAGAAGCCGAAGATGTCTGTGATTGAACAGAGAGTCACCAGTTTCCTCGTCAATGTCCTCCTCGGTAAGTTCAATCGAAAAAGAAAACAAATAAGTTATTCAAGTTGATACAAGTTGACCGGTTGCTCTGCTTTGGCAGTATTTACCGACCGTGTTTTTTACCCTTGCGGTAGAAAGGGTGTTGTAACAGGGTACTTCGTGATGAAACGTAATAATCACGCACGTTTCATCTGGCTTCATAATAAATTCAAAATCAGTCAATTATCCAGCCCAACCTGGAGTAGAGGTAACGCACCTGCTTTAGAATACAAAGGCTTGTAGTTGGAATCCGGCATGGATGTGTTTTTTTTGCAAACCAGAAGTTTTTTCGGCTTATCGTCTGTTTGTTTATTTTTGTCGGCCTAGTTCCCGTAGCCTGATTTTTGTTTACCCTTGCGATAGCAAGGGTATTGCAATTGGGTACCAGACATTTTTTTCCCGTAAACAACTTTGTCCACAGGAGTCACTTCTGGACTCCTTCACCTTTTCGTCCACTTTTTTTTCCCGTAAACAACTTTGTCCACAGGAATCGTTTCTGGACTCCTTTACCTTTACGCCCCTAATCCTCTCGGTTTCCAATATTAAGCATAGTTGAGTTTGTTATTAAGAGTAATAAATGTAGTGAAGACTCTTATATAGGTCTTGCCGATTTTTTTTCATGAAAAAGTCTTAAACTACTGATGCTCATAGGTGTAATGCACCTTTTGAGTTCAATTGAAATTCATCTGCTGAAAGTGACGTAAATAGCACTTCAAATGTGAACGTGGAAATGGCGCGAAAAAACGTGAACGATTTTTAGTTTCGAAAGTGGAATTTATTCTTAAGATTTCCCAGCGGAATAACAGTTTTACCTATTGATCAGTTGTCTCAAAATGGGTTAATGTTATCAAAAAAGCGCCATCAAAAACTGTTCTAGAATTTCAAAGAGTTTAAAGGGCATCTAATACTTTGAAATTCGAAAGTTGAGATTTTTTCAAGAAAGTCAGTGTTTTTTGTTGCCTTGCGGTCATTACTCTTTTCCAATCTTCGATGGCTATGTTTTCAAATATCCCGGTATTTTCAAAATTTTCTTTTTGTGTTGGTTCTGATTTTTCCAACTCGATTTGTTAAAATTTTATTTTTTTTTGTTCTTTTTTCGGCTTAATAGGCTTCGGCCTATTTTAGATCGGCTTAGTGGCCTAATTTCGAGTAATTTCTAGGGAAACATAATTTTATGCTATACTTAATCTTTTAAATAGCCAAATATTGCGCGTTTCCATGCGGGAAAACAGTTTGTGTGTGCGTGGGCGAAAAACAGTTTGTATTTTCGGCTTTGTTCCCGCGTGATAACGTTTTTTTAAGCTAGTTTCACATTCTTTTATCTTGGCTCGTTTTTTTTTCAAATCTAGCATTGTCTATAGATCTATTTTTTTTTTCGAAATTTTCAAATTTTGTTCAACCTAGCGGCTTTCTTGTTTTGTATCTGTGTAAAGGCTTAGCCCACTTTTATTTTTTTGAATGCCCTTGCTAAACCCCATTTATAAACTGAGTTCATAACTTTTTGAGGAGTTTTATTTTGTTTTTTGACTGTATGTTTTACTAATTTTTGTGGTAACATTTTTATCTCCGTCCAGATAAAGCCCCTTCATAAATTGAGTTCCCCTTATAAAACTTCTCAAAAAGTTTTATAAGGGGAACTCAATTTATGAAGTGGCTTTATCTGGACGGAGATAAAAATGTTACCACAAAAGTTAGTAAAACATACAGTCAAAAAACAAAAAAAAAACTCCTCAAAAAGTTATGAACTCAGCTAGTTTTTATTATGTAAAGCTAGTTTTTAAGCTAGTTTTTATTATGTAAATTTTACTGATTTTTGTGGCAAAAATTTGATCTCCCTGGATTAATGTCCAAGGAATTTTCTTTTTGTGTTGGTTTTGATTTTTCCAACTCCATTTGTTAAAATTTTATTTTTTTGTCCTTTTTTCGGCTTAATAGGCTTCGGCCTATTTTAGATCGGCTTAGTGGCCTAATTTCGAGTAATTTCTAGGGAAACATAATTTTATGCTATACTTTATCTTTAAAATAGCCAAATATTGCGCGTTTCCATGGGCGAAAACAGTTTGTATACGCGTGTCTGTGGTTTGAGTTTAAGGGGACTTAATGACTTCTTATTAGTCTTAATTTTTCCGGCTTGTTTTCCCCCTTTTTTCGTCTTTGTAGGTTTCAGCTAATATTATATCGGCATAGTGGCCGCATATTGTTTCATTTTACTGAAGAATTAAGTTTGTGTGTGTGTGTGTGTGTGTGTGTTTGTTTGTTTGTTTGTTGGTTTGTTTGTTTGAGGGACTTGATAATTTTTTAGAAATGTTTTTGGTCTAAAGGGTTTCTGCTAAGGTATTTTCGGCTTTGTTACCGCGTGATAACGTTTTTTTCGATGCTAGTTTCACATTCTTTTGTCTTGGCTCGTTTTTTTTTTCAAATGTAGCATTGTCTATAGATCTATTTTTTTTTTCAAAATTTTCAAGTTTTTTTCGACTTAGCGGCTTTCTTGTTTTTTTTATCCGTGTAAAGGCTTAGCCTACTTGTATTTTTTTGAATGCCCTTGCTAAAGCCCATTTATAAACTGAGTTCCAAAACTTTTTGAGGAGTTTTATTTTGTTTTTTGACTTTATGTTTTACTAATTTTTGTGGTAACATCTTTATCTCCGTCCAGATAAAGCCCCTTCATAAATTGAGTTCCCCTTATAAAACTTTTTGAGAAGTTTTGTTTTGTTTTTATTATGTATATTTTACTGATTTTTGTGGCAAAACTTTTATCTCCCTGGATTAATGTCCAAGAACTTTCGCGCATGCGGCTGTTCTGCTCGTGATTAGCAAGCGTTATCAATTCGGAACAACTTGTCAATTACATTCGGAACAACTTGTCAATTACATGTCGATATATTGCCCCGATATCTTGAAGTAAGGTCCTCATTATCTGGGATACAAACTTTCACTAGTTCTATTTTTTACATCAAGCAAAGCGTATTTGGGATTTTGTGTTTTCGTAGACCCATGAGTTAAAAACCGTGCCACGAGTAAGGTATAAGGACACGTTTTGACCGGTACGGGCTGTTTTTTTTAGTGCGCTAGCTCCTGCTTGCCCCCTCGTTGTGTGGTACAGACAATGAGCGCCCTAGGCCATAGTTGTGTGGTACGAACAATAACTTCAATCATTTCACGCGCTAAATGATTCCTATGCCTTAAATGGTAGCTGAAATAACAAACAGCAATCGGAGAACCTGATACAAGCCTCAGAACAGAATCATAGCTTCTCCGCCAATAGTTTTTTCCGTGATCCAATTGAAATTAACGGGAAGACTGAAAGTGCGTTTTTCTTGTGAAATGTTTGTCTTTTTTTGCAACCACGTAGCATCACAGATTTAACAAAAAATGGATTTTCGGGTGCAATCAGAATAGAAACGAACCACTTCCCACTTTGGTTTGGCTGAAAATATTGTAGACAAACCAAAAAATCATTTTATTTGTATAAAAGCCTAAAAGCTGGAAGATTCTTGCGTACATGCTCCAGAAAATTAAATATCTCGGTTTTTGAAATGCCTCAGTTTTCAAAATCGCTTGGTTTTTGTCAACGTTTTTTCCTTTTTGTAGGTCTGTCGATACTTTTGAAGTCAGTGCTCAGTCACGTGCCATACTCAGTGCTCTATGGAGTGTTCTTTTACATGGGAGTTGCCTGTCTGGGATCTCTCCAGTTCTACGACAGAATCAAACTGATGTTTATGCAGCGAAGAAACTACCCTTCAGTGCCATACGTGCGAAACGTGAGTGGATTGAAAGTGCACCTGTTCACGATTATTCAGATTGCAGTTGTGGCAATTTTGTGGGCTGTGAAGGAGTCGCCGATTTCGATTTTCTTCCCCTTCTTCCTGATTCTGTTGGTTCCTGTCAGACTGAAGTTGTTGCCCAAATTTTACACTGAAGTGGAACTGGCTGCTGTAAGTTAACGTCGAAACTTCTACCTAAACCACTTATTCGAACTGTTAATGAATTTCACCGTAAATTTGATAGCAAGAATAAGAGAACTTCTAGAATCTTGTTTATTTGTTTCATTCTGCATTGAGAAGGAAATTTGGACTGCGGCGTTTTTTTAACGAGTTTTGATATGAAACTTCGTAAAATGTGTGAAAAGAGATAGAGGTCTCATTGAAGTACTTCGAAGGTCTTCAATCAGAGTTTGAAATGAAGTTTAATTTCGAAACAAAAAGTTCACAGAAATGAAAAAGGAACGTGAATATTTCCTTTCATAGATTAGATTATGAGATTAAGATCGGCTATTTTAAATAAAGTTTTACGCCAGTGCAGAGAAAAATTCCAGTGTTATTTCACGCCATTGTAGAGAAAAAAATTATCATCATTAATTTCAGATTTTTCATACTCATTTACGTCCGTTAAGCTAAAAATTCCCAGGTGGGTGGATGTTAACTTGGTCAGTCAATCAGAGTTGTTTAATTTGCACGAAATGCTGAGAAATTAATTGGGCGATGAATCTTAACTTAGTCACTTTGGAGTTGGCCATTTAGGGTTTGCATGTTAAGTTGTCTAATTTGAAGTGTCAACGATTAAAGTGAAGACGCTTATTTAGGTCTTGTGGATTCGTAAAATCATTTGCTCAATGGAAGGTAAACTACGCTATTTAGTTACGAAAATGTAAATGGTCCAAAAAGAAAGTTGACTGTATCTCGAAATTTTCTAAGTGGATTTAAGTTTTTTGAAATCCCCGCAAAACAGTTTTCATTCTAATACTATCGTCGCGGAGAAGCTGTGTCAATCATTTGAAGGTTATCAATGGCTTAGAATATGGTCCGCAACACAGGATTTCTCTGTTGAATTTTTGATTTACCGCCTTGATGTCAAAGCCAGTAAGAAGAATAAAATCGTGGAAATTAAATGAAAGAGAACACCAAATCAACTACAAAGAAACAATAAGAAACAAGCAAGAGAAAAATCAAATACAAGCGAACTCAAAAATTTTTAAATCAACATTTCTAGAAGAAGCAAAACAATAGGAGAACCATCGAGAAAAAGAAAAACATCGTGGTGGACCGAAAAATATGCAAAAGGGATGACATGAAAACACTTTTGCTAAAAAGGTGACAGAGGTCTGAAAATTATGAAAACCGAGGATATATCGGAGGCAAAACACGCCGTGAAACAGCTAGTTGCTTAAGCTGAAAAAAGAATCGAGCTAGAAAAGGTGTCAAGATCTTTCAAAAGCGGAGACACGACTTAAAATGTTCCGCCTCGCCAAGCAAATGAAAAATGACCTAAAGGATGTGGTTGGAGCAAAATTCATTGAATATGAAAGAAAACTCCTGGCTTGCGTGCAAGATGTTCTCTCGCACTGGCAAAGTTGTTTCTCAATTCTTTTAAATAATTTAAATCCGAAGAAACCCCAAGATGTTATCTCTCGTGGCTAGTACAGGTGGAATTCACTATCCCAGAGTTATTATTTTTTTTAGAACTTGCATTGAAAATTTTTGTATATTATTGGAACATGCAATAAAAATTGCCGAAAAAGCACTGGAAAACCTTCTGAGACTATTGATAAAGTAGACAACAAACAATTAAGTTTTATAGGTGTTAGATCAACTACCGATGCCATTTTTCATATTGTTCAATTGAAAGAACAATTTACAGAACAGAAAAAACCACTGCCTGCCATTAGTTGATCTCGAAAAAGCCTTCGACTTTGTTCCCAGGGGACTGATACTATAGCCTCTGAAGCAACAGGGAGTTCCTTAAAATCTGGTACGACTAAAAATGTGTTTCTACACTGAGTCTAAAATCAGACTTCGCCGAACACAAGGATGATATGATACCTTCGAAATTGAAGTAGGCGTGAATCAAAGATGGGTACATAGCCCATTGTTATTTTTTAGTCGTGCAAGAGGCTACGAGAAACTGTCTTTTTATGGTACTGTGATATTTGCTATATGCAGATGACCTTGTGGTATCAGCTGAAACGGAAACCCAGCCTATTGATAAGTTTAACACTTGGAACAATGCTTTACAGAAACGCCGTTCAAAAGGTTTCCTGGATAAAACGAAGTATTTGATTTTACGCCGAAAGTGTATCCACAAAAATAACCGGAAAATATCCATGTGCGTGTTTTTCGAAGGGATCCTGCGCCAATACACTACGCTGCACTTCTTGAACAAATGGGTGCTTAAAAAAGCAGTGGTCTGCGGAAAATACAAAAAAAAAATATTAATTACCTTTGATCAAGATAAAATATTGTTTCCAATTTTTGACTAAATCAAAACGCCACTCTACGGATCAATCAATCTGAAACTCTAGATACTGTCAAAGAGATCTGCAATTTGCGCGACATTATTTCAGGTGAATGTGACGCAATGCATGCAGCGTTGGCTAGATTAGCAGTTTTCTGGATGAAATGGCGGTAAATTGTGAAGCAAGATCGACTTGATTTCAAGGTGTCATATCTACAGAGCTTGCTCTGTTGGTGAAGCAAGATCGACTTGATTTCAAGGTGTCATATCTACAGAGCTTGCCTCTGGCCAGTTCTGATGTACTGCCCTGAAACTTGGGCGCAGTGCCTTGCGATATCCAGCTCTTTCAAGAGTGATGGTATGAAAGCTCTGCTTTGGGTTACAGGAGTAATTTATACAGGAGAGACAGAGTTATCGACACAGCAGTAATTAAAGTGATCGCTTTTGTGGATCTGGATAAGCTACAAGTGCGATGAAGGATTTTACCCATGTCGACCGAAGAGAAAATGATCGTTCGCCAAAATCATCAGACGGTGTTTCAGTCTCGGAAAAAACAGCAGGAAGACGTAAAAACCGCTAGATTGATTGTGTGAATACTTTAAGCCTCAAAACCACATTGTGCCTTGATGGAAAGGCATGAAAAAACATGTTATCTTAAAATAGCTCGAATGCTCTCCAGAATGTCACACTTTATCTGAAAATAGCTCGAATGCTATTCAGAATGCCTCCGTCTGAATACTGAAATTTGTCAAACTATTCAGATATACCATTCTTTACGCACTTTCCGACCACAATGGGAAAACGGGCATTAAACGCATAAGTAATTAGTAGAAGTAGTAGTATTAGAATTTAGAAAAAGGTTGAAATCGTTTGTCAAAAAGTTTCAAACATCAAAGATTCTTGGAAATCAAAGAGCTTTAGGGCCATATACATTTTTCGTTAAAAATGCTTCAAATTTATTAATTTTCTAATGCTAACTGTCTAAAAATGCTAACTACGTCTATTTGCTATGCTTTTTTTCTTCTTTTTTTAGCTGGACAGCGAAGAAGTAGACGGTGCCGTGGAGCAGGACGATTTCGACTATAATGTGACCGCGCACATGCCGTACTAGTCTACTACACATCTACTCAACTACACCAAACCAAACCTCTAATCAAGCCACAACTATTTCACGAAACGGATAATATTTGCACGAATAACGAACTATTCGGCCGAAGTGAACATCTATGGGGTCAAACGGAATGGCATTTTTCGGACGGACTGCTTTTCGGATAAGTTTTGACCAGGCGGTCTTTTAGATGTACCCCACTTCTGAGCAGTCTTCCCTTCACAATCTTGAAGCAGATTAATCGCAATTGTTTGTTGCAGTCTCTTTTCTTCCACTAACCTGAATGAAACTCTCTCTCCTCCACACCAATATCCATTTCCTATCAAAATTCATATATTTTTCTATGCGATTTTGCTGTAGCTGTGTGAATATAGAGTTCAGTTATCTCATTACGTTAATGAAGTTGTAGGCAAAACGTGAATAATTGTTCTGTTTTTGTTCTGAACGTGTATTTTAATTTAGAATCAAACCAATTTAACTTAGATTAATTCAAAATTTGAAATTTTATTTGTAGAACAAGAATTTTAGCTAATTGAGGACCCTTGAAAGCTGCCATTACACAGAGACTGTTTGAGGTTGAAATGGAGCAGAGCGAGGAAAATTCCGCTTTGTATGAAACTTTTTCATTCGGTAACATTTGCTGGGGAAATCCTTTCTTAAAGCCAACTTTCTAAGAAATTAACATCTTTTATTTGTAACTTTTTCTTTTTTCGTGGAAACGAACCAGTCGAATCTGGGCTTGATAGCCTTCAATTAAGCTTTTAGCTTGTGTTATATTCACTTGAAAGCATATTTACTCTCGTAAAATAGCCATATTTCTTTCGCGAGGCTTTTTTCTATCGTTTAATTTTGTCTTGGGCGTTAAGTTAGCACACTGTAGTAAGTTAGAACACACTCTGGTATGCAGTTTTGCACCTTTTTCTATTGATCTTTTATGAGCAAAGTAAGCAAGGCGGTATGTAGTTTAAAACAGTTATATTACACTAAATAGGGGATTTTACAAGTCTCTTGTTTTTTTTATCTGGGAGATTGGGATACAACCCTGCTTGCAGAAAAAAAGTAAGATTTTTGAAATCAGTTTTGCTTTTTCAGTAAGGCAACAGCCTTTTGGAGTAAACTGCACATTGAATTGAACTCCAATACTACTCTGGCAGCTTTTGTAGCTTCACAACAAGGTCGTATGAGCTCTTGAGTTACTGTTTTGATTTTCGCTATCTTTTCCGTATCTGGAGCGTTATGAGTGAACCTCGTTTCTAACCAATCCAGAACAAATTGAACGTATTTCATGAAAACTCACTCCCAATCAATGCACAAAACCTTAGCATCAGTACAAAAGTATTCATTAACATCACACAGGATACTAGTTATAACTTTATTTGCGCTATTTTCTGTTGCCTGATATCTAAGAAGAAAGTCGACTGAAAGTAGTCGACCGGAGATCCGAATTAGAATGCCCTATGAGGCAAATACCTGATGGGCAGGAGATCCGGTTTTAAATCCCTCTAATCAATTTTGTTATTTTCAAGTTGGTTCTGTGTTTGTTCTTGTATTTTTGCGTTTGCCGTTTTTAGAGCTTTTGCCACTTGTGATTGCGAAGTGCAGCTTTACAAACGTTTGTATTGTTCTACGAATTCACTTTTTTCTAACTTAACTCGAGGTATTTTGTTCTCATTTTCTGCATGTGTACTGCTCATTTTTTTAAATGTCGATTCTCTAGCAAATGTTTTATGCGCCTTATGAAAGGGAATTCATTGCTAGCTTGTGCCGTTTTTCTGATTGCGAAGTGCAAGTTCGACACTGAAGATTGTTTGGTTTTTTTGGAGGAAACATAGTTTCAGGAAAAGTTCGTTCACGTTCATTTTTTATAACGATTCGATGAACGTACTGAAGACTCTTATATAGTTTTTAGTGATATTTTTATAGATTTTTTACAGGAAGTCTTAAAATGCCCTATTAAATACAGAAGTGCTTTCATACATATTAATGCAATAAAGAAGGCTATGAGGAGTGTGCGCTTTTTTTCACTTCAAGTTCATTTGCTGTTCATTTGTTCAAGTTCATTTGCTGAAATACGAAAGCAGAAATGGCGCGAAAAAACGTGAAAGTGGAACTTAATTTTCAGTCTTCCCAGCGGAATAAAAAATTAAGCCCTTGATCCAGTTTTCTCAAAATAAACATAGAAAGGTGAAAAGTATTCTTGATAGAGTGGGAATTCACTGTGGTATAGGGTGTTTTTTCACGCCATTTTGACTAGATCCTAGATCGAGATAAAAATTGAGACTCATTTTGATGAATAATTTGACCTGAAATTACAATTAGTTTCTACTGCGATTCTTGGCATTTATTACATCGTAGTCTGTGATTTTTTACTCAATGCATTCGTCTATTATCAAAAAAAAAAAGAGCTGGAAATTATGAAAAGCATTTTTTTTTTGGATTTTCAATATGATTGACGCTTGCGATAAAGCAAGGTTTTTGCAATCGTGAACTTTTTTTTGGTTGAGAACCATCCATATTTGCAGACTTCGCACGCAGAAATTTTACAGTTGTTTCTGTTTGCTTAATAATAAAATCAACTTCTATCAACTACTCAGAGCATCTGGCGCAGAGGTCTTACCTATGCTTGAAACGACAAAGCCCTGTTTTTTTTGCGAACTGAAAATATTCTGCTTTTTCGAATAGTTTGTTTTCTTTCATTGGCTTAGTTCCCTTAGCACATGCTCTTTTTAAGTGTAATGAACGTAGTGAAGACTCTTATGTAGGTCTTGCTGATTTTTTTGTTTTTCAGAAAAAGTCTTATAAGTCTCTAATAACTACAGACGTGCATTCATACATATTGATGCATTTATTAATGCACTTATGTATATACAGACTTTTTGAGTTCAGTTGAAGTTCATTTGCTGAAAGTGACGTAAAGAGCACTCTCCAAATACGAACGTGGAAATGGCGAGAAAAAACATGAACATTTTCTAGTTTCGAAAGTGGTTGTTTTACGCTTCTTTTGGTGGTTGTTTTAAAACTGACTTAAAGAACAGAACCCCCGGAATCTTATTGACTCGTAATTACTAATAGTCTAACCAGTAAATCAAACGTTGTTTTTCTTGCACTCGAGCATCGAAAACGTCTTCTCGTCAATAAATGGATTTGATTCCGAAATATGTTGTCGCATTACGGATGAAAAGTTCAAAAACTTGCTTTTTTATGTGTATGTTGAGTTTTGATTCCCTAAATGAATGACAATTTTCACTTAAAGGAACAGTATGTCAAAACTTTTAGACTGAATAAAATTACTTATTATACGCTAGATAATAAGTTAAGATACGCTAGATACTTACTGCTGATGTAGCTTTTTGTAAGAGTTTTGAACGTAGTGAAGACTCTTATATAGTTCTAGCTGATTTCTTTTTGTTTTTCAGAAAAGTCTTTAAAATATCTAAAAATAACAGATGTGCATTCATCTATATTGATGCATTTATGAATGCACTTAGATATAATGCACTTTTTGAGTTCAATTGAACTTCATCTACTGAAAAAGACTTAAATAGCACTCTCCGAATACGAACGTGGAAATGGCGCGAAAAAATGTAAACGATTTCAGTTTCGAAAGTGGAATTTAAATTTTAGATTTCCTGCGGAATAAAAACTTTAGCTGTTGATCCAGTTTTCTCAAGTTGGTTCAATGTTATCAAAAAAGCGAGAATCATAAATTGTTCTAGAAATTCAAAGAACTTAAAGGTCATCTATTTTTTTCTTTAAAATTTGAAAGTTGAGCTTTTTTCAACAAAGACAGTGTTTTTTTAATGTTTACTTGCGTTCATTACTCTTTTCAATCTTCGATTAGCTATGGTTGAAATTTCAGTTTTCTTCCCTAATTGCGAATTCCATTTAATTCACAATGGTAGCTGTATTTGAGTTAGGCATGATTTTAGAATGTTTTCAATTAAAATGATTACGCTTGCGATTAGCAAGCGTTATCAAACCGGTATAGACTTTTTTCGGGTTAACAACTAGTTTAACAGCATCACTCGAATCATTTTACCTTTGGTTTATGTGAAAGCAAAAGTCAGACATTAATTTGCGCTTTTGGCGAAAAGCTAACCCACCTGCTTATAAAGGCGAAGGTCAATGATTCGAATCCCGCCAATAGTCATTCATTTTTGGTATCGCAAGTGCTGCGAAGATCCGCTTCTTCTCTGTGTTCATACTAGCGAGCTTGCGAGCGTTGGTGTATTAGTACGAACCTTCTTTTTTCTATCCTAACTCGCAAATAGACGTGTTCATTTTTGTAGAAATTTCTTTGTAGCATTGGAAATTGCATAGCATCTGTTCTCTGCTTTATTTGTGATTAAGCAAGTGTCCGTGGCTGAGTGGTTAGCGCGTAATATCTAGGTCGCATTAGATCGTAGGTTTAAATCCGAGACGTAGCCGATTTTTTACCACCTACTTTTTCCTTTTGTACTTTATAGAGCTGCTTTTTGTCGTGTTCTCGCTATTGTTTGCGAATTGCAGCTTTGCTTCTGTGTTAAAAATTGCCTTTTGAAAAGTTTATTGCTTTGTCATTTCATCTGAAAGTTATTATAACGTATGTTTTGTTACGCTTGTGATTAGAAAGCTTTATCAAATCGGAACAAAGACTTTTTCATGTTAACGATTTGTCGAACAGAATCACTGAATCATTTGTTCATATCTGCATTTTGTATATGGTTGTAATTTTACCAACTCTGATTCTGTACAAGTTTTTTATGAAATCATTTTTTCATCTCAATGTGTCATCATCTCAAGATTTGGCGGTTTGGTTACCGCATCGTACGTTTTGTTACGCTGCTAATGTAGTTGCTTTATTTGTCATCTTTCGCCTAAAGAGAGTTGTACTGAAGACAAATCGCGATAGACATGAAAATGTCAGAGATACTAGAAAGCAAGATAGAAATATAAGCAAAAAATCCATGAAAATTAGTTATTTGTAGACATTTTAGAAGTCTAAACAGGCAGTATTAATAAAAAATAAAGACTATACAGTCTTTACCTTTGGAAGAAAAAAGTAAATTGAGTAGTAGAATGTCAAACTGCTAGACTTTATTTTCTAAAATATTTCTTTTGGTTTACTTCTGTAAAATATTTATGATGGTACAATGCTGAATTAATTTGAACGGACAGACCGAACAACATTAGAAAATTCCACCGCGTTTTTCTCAAATTTGCATAAGACAAAAAAGGAAGAGAACAAAGATTGCGTAGAAGTTCACCAGAGTAAAGGTGGTGCATTTTTTTCGAAATTTTTTACCAAAAAATCGTTATATTGTCTTTTTTCATTAGTTATCAAAAAGTTATCGTAGCTACGTGAAAGCTGAAAAATAGAGTGGTTTATAAATTATGTTAGTGCTTAGCGAAACGAAAAAGTACCAGTGATAAAATTCGCATTTTAGTTAAGGGTAAACTTCATATAATAATTTCTTGCAGAAATATATATAGTTGTTTTGAACAAATTGAACAAAAATATAGAAATAATCGTTTTTAATTTAGCAAGCGTTATCAAATAGGATCTTTGAAGTTTTTTTTTCGTAAACATTTTGTATTAAGGAATCACTGACTGTTGTCGTGATGTACGAAAGTCAGGTGAGAAACTTGAGGTTCGTCACAGGGATGAAAATGGATAAAAAAGAATGCTTGATCTACGTTTTCCGAACAAAAATTCAAACTTAAAGCTTTTTTTGTAATAAGCCAGGGTATTGCAATCGGATACTACACTTTTCATGTAAATACCGTTGTTCACGGATGTTCAATTTGAGTAGGTAAATTTCACCCTCAATAACTAATATGCTCAATTTCTTGAAATTTTAAATCAAACTACTAATATTTTCATTTAGTTTGTAATTAGGTGCAGATCGCATCATAACCATTTTTTCGGCACTTCGTATATCTGGTGAAGAATCGTCGGCTTTGTTACTGCTTTGTTAGTTTTGTTTCGATGCCTATTTGACTTTCAATTTTCTTAATTCATGGCATATTTTCCTGACAAATTTCATTATTCAAGAGAAAATCAAGTCATGTTGTGATACATTTTTTGAAACTCATTAGAAGTCTACCCGAGGGACAACTGCTCGCAAAACTGTTTGTAAAAAAAGTATAAGTAAAAAATTGCTGCGCTGAGCAAATGAATCTTTGGTTATAGACTATAATAATGATAACCGATATGCTCTCTTTGTGAAGTAAGGTGTCTAAAAAGTAAATGTTTTGTTTTTCAAGCAGTAGGAATATATATGTTTTGAATAATAATGCTCTCTAAAAACGAAATTGAAGCAAATAAATTTTGGTTGGAAATTAATCTATCTATAATATAATTAAATGCTAGTGACAGCTATCTCCCATGTTTAAGCATAATAATTTTGCATGTTTAACGAAAGAATTTTTCATGTTTAAGCTATATCATATATTGCAATGCTTAAGAAAATTTTTCAAGTAGTTTTCCGCAAGGTCAATAAATTTTCAGTAATTCTTTGCGAGGCCAAATTAAGTCTGTCTGTATACCTGCTTTTCCGTTTAATTTGATTATGTCTGTCTACCCGTCTCGTAATTTTTGAACTTTCAATTTGGTTTCGACGATTCAGTTCAAAATAATACTACTGTCAAACAGTTGTCTCCGATTCTCTCTCTTAATCTGTATTTTTTATCTTTTTTTCTGTCTTAATTCGATCCTTCTTTTTCTATCTCTTTCTTCTATCTTTTTTCTAATTTTTTTTCGATCCTTCTTTTTCGATCTTTTTTTTCTATCTCTTTTTTTTATCTTTTTTTTTTCTTTCTTTCTCTTTCTTTCCATCTTTTTTTCGATCTTTCGAAATTTGGTTGCTTTCTGGGTACTCATAAGGGTTGCGAACTTTAGCTCCAAATATGACTGCTCAAATCCTTGTAGTTTTCGAGATATGACGTTTTCGTGATTTTTTCAAAATTTTTTAATAAACTTGAATCATTTTTTGTTTTCAAAATTTGAAATTCTCAACCTTGTACTTGGAGGCTATCAGAGTACTCTCAGGGGTTGCGAACCTTACATCCAATTATGACTGCTCACATCTTGGTAATTTTTCAGATATTACGTGTTTTGTGATTTTTTCAAAAAAGTTTCAGAAAAATTCGACGATTTTTTTTTCTTTCAAATTTGAAGTTCTCAATCGTGTAGTTGGAGGCTATCAGAGTACTCTCAGGGGTTGCGAACCTTGCATCCAATTATGACGCCTGAAATCCTTGTAGTTTTCGAGATATGACGTTTTTTGTGATTTTTTCAAAAAAGTTTCAGAAAAGTTCAACGAATTTCTTTTTCACTCAAATTTGAAGTTCCCAATCGTGTAGTTGTAGGCTATCAGAGTACTCTCAGGGGTTGCGAACCTTGCATCCAAATAAGATTGGTAAGAGTTATGACGTTTTTTTGTGAGTTCCCAAAATAATTCAGAAAACTTAACGAATTTTTTTTCTTCAAAATTCCTAACCCTGTATTTGGGGGTAATCAGAGTACTCTCAGGGATTGCGAACCTCGCCTCCAATTTTGACTGCTCAAATCTTTGTAGTTTTCGAGACATGACGTTTTTTTGTGATTTTTTCAAAAAGCTTGAATTATTTTTTTTCTTAAAAATTTGAAATTCCTAGCCATGTAATTGGGTGCTGTCAGAGTACACTAAAAGCCTACAGATCTGGTTTCCACTATATGCGGTTTTTTTCTGAGTTGTCAAAAGTTCGAAGCACCGGTGGTGCGTTACACGCTAGTTATGTTGAAAAAAGGTCCTTCATATTTTTCGTAGAGTATCTGCGGTTAGAATATGTTTTCACCTAAAGAAATGCGCACTAAACAGAAGTTATTTTAAAAAATGTAAAAAAGCGGCTGAAATGTTGATGTCTTCATTACCGAGTCATCATTTTTTCCTTTAGTGAGCTAGTATGAGTTGTCGAATAACCCTAACAAATGAGGGAAAAGACCAAATTTTTTTGAGTCGTTCTACTCTTTACGGGGAACCGCTGTTGTACCCGGAGTTAAGAATTACATGCATGTTTTTAACTTGGGAGAGTAAGTGACTTGTAATTAAACCCATTATTCCGTCACGAGAATTGTTTTCTAATTCGCAGGCAGCGAATACTGATCATGGTGGGCCTCGAATCACCGACCTTTAGACTGAGTGACGGACACTGTAGACACCTCGCCATTTTTAAGGTTCATTATGAGTGGTGTGCGAATAGACGGTGGAGCGAGAGCTTATATCAACAGAATCATAAACAACTGCTCTGCTAAAACCACTTGTTGTCTTCTGACGTACATTAGGGATACGAACAGCGTGGTCTTCTCGGAGTTCTTCGATGATGGAGATCTGGAGTGGGTTCTGTGTTCTTTGAACCATTCGGCTGTACAGTATCTATTCTGCAGTGTGCAGGATTCCTTAAATACGGGTAAGATATTTAAAAATTGGCAGAAGTAGATACGGATGAGGAGTTAAAAAAATTGGTGCCTTGAGCTGATGAATGTTGAGTTTTAGACTATATTAATATTTACCGATATGCTCTCATTTGAGTATGAAAAGGTACAGGGCTAAAAAGTAAAAGGTTTGGTTTTTCAAGCAGTAGAAAAATGATATTTTTTTAAATTAATTATGCGCTCCCCAAAAAACGAAGTTGAAGCAAACGTTTTGTTGGAAATTTAGAAAGTTTAGAAAGCCATGTTTACTTAGCTAACCGGACTGCCCTAAACAGATTCAATCCTTGTTTTCGATTTTTTAAAATCTCTTTTCAGTGCTCGTCACAGACACTTTTTTTTTCTGGAAATAGCTTGAGATGCTCCGAAAATTTAATATCTCCATTTCAAATCTGGCTGCTGGGTTTTGTGAAGTGAAGTGAGTCAGTCAATTTAATGCTAATTTCGACAAGAATAAAAAAGACTTAATATGCACTGGCAGACGCAGATCTAGGTTTTTTCGATGGTTAGGGTGAATTTTGTCCGTAGTAAATTCAAAGGTTAATCGATTTCTTTGGGTCGACCAAATGGATTTTCCGAGCTCTTTTAAAACACTAAATAATTACTTTTTCAGCAGCAAAATTCTCCACTCAGGCTCTTTTTTTAAAAGTTAAACACACTCTAAATGCTGTTTTTGGGCAATTTCTAGAAGTTTTGACCAGAAATAGTTTTTTTCGGACTGAAAATAAGTATGTATTAGCACGTTGAAAAAACTTTCAAGATTGGTTCATAGAGAAGAGTTTGATTTGAGAAAAGTTGACGATTTTTGTAAACTAATCCCCCCACGCTATTTTACTAACTAAGTGATTTATTTAGCTTAGAGTAACGTAATATTTAGCCATTAGGATGCCTTTTTACACAAGCGGATTGTAGTGGCTTGTTACGGTATCCAATTTTTTTCCTAACTAAGTCGCAAATATAAGTGCTTATAACAGTGGCACTTTTGCATTTTATATCTGGTTCACTTTTTGTGCATAGCACTGGTTTTGTATCTGGTTTATTGCTCATTAGTTCTTGTTTGATACGCAAAAAAACAGGTATCATGAAAATGTAATGGATTTGGTTTTTTGATTATCGTTTTACCAGACGCTTTGGGAAATTTTCGCTCTTTTCGAAAAAACTTTAATTTTTCTCGCGAACTATTATGTCTGTTTTCAAATAATTGGTACTAATAGAAAGATTGGCTTTTCACTTGACTGCTTGCAGACTCCACTAATTTTTTTTGAGTCGTTTGAAGAACAAAAATATTTTGAAGGGGATTTTCTGAGATTTCAAGTTTTTCAGAGTCAATGAAGCTAAATCAGACTCTGATTTTAGTCACGCTGTTTTTTGTTTGTTCTTAAGAGTCGATTAACGTAGTTCTCACTCTCATATAGTTCGAGATTTTAATGTTTTTTTTTCTGGAAAAGTTATAAAAAATTTTCAGTTTCATTTTTTCATTTTTAGCGGTTTGGCTTTTGATTTCTTTGTAGATATCAGTTCATTTCCTTTGTTGAAAGGAAGGCAAACTCCAATATCGAACATTAAAAGTGAAAAGGTCACGTTAAACTTAAAATTAGAAGTGAAAAATTCAAAAATAGAGCTGAGTTTTATGAATTACCAGCGGAATATAATTTACTTGAGATAACTTTACGAAAATAGTTCCAATCATAAACAAAATTTGAAATTCAAATAGCTTCAACGTGATGTTTTTTCTTCGAATTTCGAAAGTTGAAAGTTCAAAAAACGTAAATCAACTTTGTTTGGTTTCCTCGTTCTTTTACACATTTTTAACTGTCTGTTAGCAGCAATGTTCAATGTTTTCAGGAAAACTTAATTTTGATTCACGCTCATATTTGATTTTCGCGGTTTGACTTTTGATTTTTTTTCGAAAATATTACTTTTTTTTAGAAGGAAGGCAAACTTCATTATCGAATAAAAAAGTGTTAAGGTAGCAGAAGACGTGAATGACGTCTAGTTTCAAAATTTCGACTTATTCTTTCTGAATTTTCGGAAAAAAATCAAATCTGAAGTTTCCTTGTTCATTTACACTTTTCAACCATCTGTTGGCTATGTTTGGTAATTAAGATTTATGAAAGATAAAAAATAAGCTGAGGATGGTAAAGTGATACGTTTTTGAACTAAATCGAGAATGCTAAGTGAATGTTTCTGATTTCAAATGGAGTATGAAAATTAGGGTATGAAAAGCGTGTTTTATGCTAAGTGAATTGACCCCCTTGTGTATGTACAATATTATGTCTGGAACTAAAACGCAGTTTTGTTAGGTCTTGCGAAGAAAGTGCTCATACAGTGGATTGGTGAGTCGGCAGCTGAATTCGTTAAGGCCACGGCAGTGCAACAGCTCCCAATTATTCTCAATCAGCTGTCGCCCATTCATCTCACAGTAACAGCCAGGTTTGAACAATTCCAAACACTTCGGATATACAAAATTAATAGGCTCTTTTCCAGTTTCCCCTCACCTTTCAAAATACCGAGTCTTATGTTTGTTTTATATGTTATTACGGCTAAATGCATGATGTTACGCTGTAAAGTATGAAGACAAATCTGTTCAGAACTGTCGATTTGTTCAACACGCCAAATTTCATTTCATTATGACAACGTTAAAAAAGCTTTCCAAAGTTGAATTTGAAAGGGGGGACTGGAAAAAAGCCAATTAATGATCTATTGAGTCTACCAAATCATATGAGAGATGATTGCGCTTGCAATTAGTAAGCATTATCAAATCGGAATATTGAATTTTTTCGGGCTAACAACTTTTTTAACAGAATCTTTTTGGTATCTTGCTTCATAATAACTTCAAATATCTTAGCGTCTCTGGTACACTTAGTCTAGAGGTAATGAATGCGCCTGGGACGGCAAAAGTCCTTGGTTCGAATCTGACCGGGACCTACTGTACATTAACTGCTTTTTTGTTAAGCTTATTCTGATACTAGAAAAAAAAACAAGAAATCGCTCGATAAATTCTAAATGTTAGCTATCCTATGTGTAGGTGTGAAGAAGATATTGATGAAAATGAAATCAAACGAGAGCTGTCAAAATCGTCATCACAGTACGGAGTGCACAAAGAAAAGGTCAAAATTGAAGACATTAGTGTGCCTTCCCCTGTAGGGACAAATTACAAGAAGGCAGATGCTTTGCGAGATATCAAAGGATCAAACAGAGATCAATTTTGGGCACAGGTAATCAATTCAATTTTAGGCTGATAACAATTAATTGCAAAATTCGGCTCTTTTCCAATTTCCCACCCCCCTCGTAAAATTACAAAAAGCTGTTCAAAAATTGTTCAATCGGCATTTTTCATGTAAGAAATGTTGCATTAATTTGTTCACCTGTTCACGCTGAGACGCTTTGATGCAGTTAATAACATGAAAAGTCATTTTGAATAGACTTTCATATAATGAATTTCAGAAAAAATCAAAGGGGGGACTGGAAAAGAGTCCAAAATTCTTTGTATCATCTAAGTGGCATATTCTCGACAGGGATTATCAAAGGTTAACCGCGGTTAACCGACGGCCTTTTTTTTACCTCCGGTCAATTAACCGAAAAAAGGGGTACTCGCCGGTCAATTATCCGGTTAATCGGCGGTTAATCGTTAAAAACAATAAATGAGACACGAAGAATGTATTTTTCAGCGAATCAACGGGATATACATTCCTGTACAGTTTTTTTTGTCCCAAAATCTGTGGTTGACTTTCAGGAACAACTGCATTTCTAAGTTGAAAGGTAGTAGGCGGTGCCGAAGATTGCTAAGAGTATACCCGGCAAGGCTGAAAAATCTTTCGACCAGGTTGGAAGTCGGTAACACAAACTTGCAGTTTCCATATTTCGGTGTGGCCATTGAAGATAATCTCTTCTTTCGGATAATATCGGTTGCAAAGTCACTAGTTGAGGCACACGAAATATCCTGGGAAATACGGGAAACGAATTTGGATACAGTTTCTTTCTCGTCTTCTGTAAGTAAGAGCTCATGGCTGTTGTATAGGAACTAGAAATAATTTGGGACTGCGCTGAGTCGTTTTTATACTCCGGGTGGTGTGCCCTAACGTGGTTAAACGTATTTGTCCATCCGGCCCCTTTTGCCCGTGAAATACTTTTGTTACACTCCTTACAGCTCCAAACACTAGTTCTTTCATTCTCCGAAATTTTGGAGAAATATCGAAGAAAGAGCGCAGCTATAGCCTATGCTGTAATGTAAACCTGTAAACGTTGTGTCCTGCCGTTTGTTTGCTTTCCAGGCCTATTACTCAGGCAGTTAACCGGCGGTTAATTGGGACAGTCGCCGATTTTAACCGGAGGAGGGCTTACACCCATCGGCCAATTAACCGACCCGATTAACCGCGGTTAATCGAGTACCAGATTAACCTTTGATAATCCCTGATTCTCGATATCAAAATTCGTTCCTATTCCTGTTCAGTGTTCATTTTTTGTTTGTCATTTATTACTTTTTTGTCAACAACTACTTTTTTTTTGCCAAGGAACCAGAGTCATCAGGAACAGTATGGCCTTATAAAAGGCTACTGGCTTCATAATTAAACGTAAATTGTGACGTTTTTCTGGGCATAGTTGGCGGAGAATGCACGGCGCTTCTTCAATTTGCCCAACTGAGGAATTGGCCTCGCGTCCTGTTAGGACCTCTTGGAAAAGCCTATATTTCTTTTATTCCTAACAGGAGAATTTCGAAAGTATTTTTGATGCTTTTATTGGTATCTTTTCAAGATCTCTTCAAACTCCTTTGCTAAAGGAAAAAGCAAATCACGCTCGCCCTACAATAACAAAAGTGCAAGTGGCGGGAAAAAACACTTCCGCTTCGAGATCTTCAGAAATTCCTTATCTTAGAAGATATTTACAGGAAATTGAAAGGTGTTCAAAAAACTCTTGAGCTGACTGACTTTTTTTGTAATTAACCGTTGCCTATTTTATGGGCTCAGTTTACAGCTTCATAGGTTATGTTTGTGTATACTGTATAGTAATAGTTCTTTCATTTCATCCAAATTAAACTATATTGACCTTATTAAAGCGCATTCATTGCTGCCTGGCAGGTAGTGGCTTTGATCATCTCTTCCGAGTCTTTTGAAAGCCTCATGTCCAGTCATGTAAAATTAGGCGAGTTAAAACTAAGTTCTCAATTCTGAGATTTTCTCAACTTTATCGAAGTCTTAATAAACGAAGAGATAATAAATTTTGGCGTCTTTTTATTTAGGTCGACCAAATTGATTTTCTGAGCTCTCTCAAATCACTATAATGACCCTATTTTGACACAATATTCAGCGCCGCCGCCAAATTTTTGAAAAACAGGCCAAAAATGGCATATCTCAAAATAGTACAAATATGGACCCTTTGAGTCGGCATGGGGTCGATTCCCTGAGGGAGGGGCGTCCCCCCCCCCTTGGTATTAACAGCTGTCGTCTTATTTGCCGGACACCATGAAATTTGCCATATCTGAATGCTTCATATAGTTCATATTTCTAGGAACAAAAAGAAAGTGAAAGAGAACGACAGCTGAAGTATACACAGCAGCGCGAAGCTAACAAAGTGAATGCTACTCCATCCAGAATTGAATGGACGCCAAGTGCCAACATATCCAGCCACTCTCAAAATGTCTTAGACAGAAGAAAGGAGCTAGAAGCTTTACAACACGCGAGAGTCGATTTTCAGATTCATGGGTCTGCGCAGCAAATGCGATATACCCCGCCTAGGCAACTAGTAAACTCTTACTTTGATATGGATAATTTTTGATGCGTAGTTAAGTGATAATCTCTAGTAGATGTCTAGATTTCTCGTTCCTGGAGTCTTTCCTATGTCAATGGCAAGAATTACAACCCTTTCAGCATTTAAGTTCAGCGCAATCGTGATAATACCAGTAGATTTATACGAAAATACCTGCGGATATGGTTTCATTCAAACCAATTACATGGCTGATTACTTAGAAGTTTTCCAATGAATGGATAGTTTTTGTCGCCGGATGGCCAGTTTCTTTTAATTTCCCTTATTGGAGCTCTTTTTGCCTCTCAAGATCATTTTTAGCGTCTTGATTTTTGACATGGTGCCAATGTTGAAACCGAAATTGATCAGGGCCTGGTAGACTTGAAACTAGAGGTAAGATGAGAAACGTTCTTCACACCATGGCACTAGATCGAATAAGTGGCTCCTATTAAGTGGAAATGTGGTATTTCCAGCATGCTAAGTGGCGCCTATTGTTAATTACCCTTGCGATAAGCAAGGGTATTGCAATCGGGTACTAGACTTTTTTCCAGTAAACAACTTTGTCAACACGTCTAAAAAATGTTCTGGTTTTAGGTTGTAATTATCTTTTCAAAGGTTGCAATTATATTTTCAAAAACAGTTTCTAATTTTTTTCGGGTTCGTGGTTTTCGTCCTAGTTTCTGTCAGTTCAATTTTCGTTTTTTTAACGCCGTTTTTTTAATTATCTGTTAGGGTTCTTATTGGTTTACTTTTTAAAGCATGTGTTTTGTGTTCCAATTTAAACAGTTTTTACTATAACTGAAACTTCACAAATTTGTAAATTTACCATGCCTGATTTTGAGTTTTTTTTTTCAAATGCTCAAACAGTTTCAGTTTATGGTATATCGACTTAGTCAACTTTTTTTGTGTTTCAGTTTTGGATGGGTCGTAAAAACTTTTTCTGAATTTTTTTATGTCAACTGTTTTGTTTTCGGCTCAACAGTTTTCGACCCAAAGTTTGTTGTCCCTCATTGAATGACTTCCATTTTGAAGGTCTGCTTATGAACTTTGTCCGGTACAAATATGAAATTTTTTTGGTGTAAACTTTTTTCAACTTATTTTTTCAAGTACTTTTTCATAATTTTTCAAAAAAAAAAGTTTTGCTTCTGTTTTTTTTCATTCACTATTTTGTAGCGCAATGTGTTTTTTGCATCGCAAGTGTTGCGAAGTTCCGCTTCGCCTCTTTGTAAAGAAGTGTCAGCGCTTGTCTGAAAGTTTTTGTTGCATATTTGATATTCGTTTTGTTTAACTATAATAATTATAGGAACGACAGCAACCAGAAAGAGAGCAACAACCGAAATATAATCAGAATCAAGAAGCTCGGAAGTTGAACGCAGTTACGCCATCGAAAATCGAAAGTTCACCAAACGTTATCACATCTAGTCACTCACAAAGTGTCCTTGAAAGGAAGAAAGAGTTGGAAGCTCTGAGGAACGCGCGAGTGGACTTCCAAAAAAATGAACCTGAACAGCGCATGAAAAGGTTCAACGTGCCACTGCAGGTATTTCACGTTTTTGTGATGGTTTTCTTCGGAATGTTTTTCAGCAAGTACATGCTACTAAGTGTTTGGGGATCTGATTATTAGCATGTGGGTCGATTAGCAGGCCCATGGCAAAGAATGCAGTTAACTCGCTTGCTGTTTGAAGACTGGTTGCTCAAGATTTCTTGAGATTGATTGGTTGCTCAAGTTGTACGGTTTTTGGGATCAACCGTACAACCACACCCCCCCCCCCCTCCTCCCTTAATTGACCTACCGTATAATTTCCTCTGCAAGCTTGTAATAATTCTGAATGTAATTCTATTTTTTAATTTTTTTTTTACCTATATCGATTTTGATGTTCTACAAAACAGTTAAATCGATTTTTTGCTTATGTTTCGATGAGATATGTTATGTAAGGTTATAAGATAGATAAGGTAGTAGGGAATGTTAGATAAGGTTATGTAGCATTCTCTACTAAGTTATCCTGTGAAAAATTGTACGGTTCAACCCTTTTTCGAATAGCGTGAACGAATTTTTAATTGTCCTATACCAAAGTTTAATTCCCTTCACGAAGCGATGTTTATGATAAATGGACGTTTATGACTAAACGCACTTACTTTCTTCAGTATGTATGAAATTTAAGAAATTGAATTGAATAACATTCAAAATTGAAACAGTTGAATTGTCCGGGAAAAATCGAATTGTCGGACTTCTGTTTGTCTGATCATCTTTTATCGGCGTTAGTGCCATTTTTTATGGTAGTTTTTTTTGGCTCATTGTGCGTCTACCAACTTTTTGTCGGCGTAGTGGCCGCTCGGTAAATACTTATTTAATTTTTTACCCTTTCGATACAGCAATGGTATTGCAACTGGGTTCTAGACTTGTTACATTTCGAAGCAAAGGTGAATTGGTACTTTTACAAGTTTGCAGCTTACTTGTTTTGCGTGTAGAGCTTGGTTTGTTGGTGGTATATGCAATTTTTTTAAAAAAAAGTTTTCACTGAAATTGTTTCGGCTGTTTCGCAGCTTATTAAGGTCGGCTTTAATTTTGTCGATTATTTACCTAATGATTTTTGTCTCCAGTCTTTTTTTAATATTGATTCAACTTTGACAAGTAATTTGAAAATCACTTCACCGACCTTCTTTTAAAAAATTTTCAAATTTTGAAAAAATTATCGAATTTTTTTTGAAATTTATTTTCAAGCTTTTCTCTTTTCTCAGTCTTTATGTTGTCATTTTGTCGGTGAATTTAATTGAAATAAAATTGAGTTTAGTTGCAATTTTGATGTTATAATTTTTAATCCGTTTTTTCGTCAGTTGGTTTTCATTTCAGCTTTCTAGCCTATATAATTTTGTGGAATGATAAGAAACAAATCTATCGTTCTAAAACTCGGGCTTAGGATGACCGAAGTGCTATCAGATTACAATTTACCTTTAAATTTTATTGTTTATATTTTGCTTGTGATTTTCAGAGTTTTTTAAATTTCAAAATAACCAATTAAAGTTTATTTTCGCTAGATGTTTCTACTACATTATTGTTTTCCTCTGTAGAGTGTTTTATATTTTTAAATTTATGTTTAAGCATGTTAAGTTAATTTAAGTTTTTCGTGTTTATACCTACTAAAAATTTCTCTGATAGCGAAAAAAAAATGAAAAAATTGACAGTTTCTTGCGATTTTTTTCTTCAGGTTTACTTGGACTTAGTTCCTGGCAATTTTTCATTGTAAATTCTTGTGAGTTCTTAGAATTTTTGTTGCTAATTGACTCAATTTAATGGCACATCGGCTTTTGAAGGAAAATTAAGAGTTTCTCTACATTTTCTGCTTTTAAAAAAATTCTAAAGATTTTTTATGACCAATTTTTCCGGTTTTGTCTGCATAACTACCGCTGGCTAGTTTTTTGTGCTAATCCAATGCTGGCCGTTGTGTTCCATTGCAAGTTTTCATCGAAATGAGTTTCCTTTGAGCAAAAATATTAAAGTTCTGGCTCTTATTTTTTAATTTTTTTTTAAAGATTCGGTGTATCGCAAGTGGCGCGAAGCTCAGCTTCGCCTCTGTGTTAAAGCATGCTCATAGACCAACTTTTGCTCTACCCCATTTTTAGCGAGTCATTCACTACAGCGGGAGTTGCGCAAAAACTAGTTTCGAAGTTGGATTTCTGATTTAGCGGAAGAGTAAAGTTACTTATTGATCCATTTTTCTCAAATTAACTCTTTATTATGAACTTAGTGAATAGTCTTGTATTGGTCTCGATGATTTTTTTCCTTTTTTTCTAAGGAAAAAGTCTTAAGTTTTATTCACGTTAAAGCTTGATTTTTCGCGGTTTGACTTTCGATTTTTTTATTGAAATGAAGGCAAATTCCATTTATCGAAGATCAAAAGCAAAAATTTTAATGTAGAAACACCGTTTTTGCATAGATTACCAGTGTTTGTGCTCAATAAAGTTGCTCTTAGTAAGACTTAATTTTATTAGATACTTCAGCGGTGATTGTTTCGTTAAGCTATATGGGTTTAAATATTGCCAATTTGGGACAATTAACGCGCGATTTATTTCGTGTATTGACGCGTAAGCGAAGATTTTAGTCTATTTTTTTTTAGAAATCCTTCCAATTTGGATTGTGGCATGCTTTTTGTTCCGACTTTGGAAGAAAACGGAATAATATGCTTGGTGTGGTTTTTTATTCAGCCAATTTTCGGATATCGAAATAGTTTTTAACAAAAATTTTTCATGCCCCATTGAAGATATTGACTCCCTGAAACCAAATTTAAAAAGATATTTTACCTCCAATCAGTTTTTGCAAAGTTCTGTGAGTTTGAACATTTGCCAATTTGGCCATGCTTTGGACTAAGTTGTGCGCGCTTTGAACATTTTATTCATAATGCTGAAATCGTAACGCAAATTATTTATGCGTGGCGAATTATCCCGCTCAAAAAACTTGTTCCAAAGTGAATTGCGGCTAGCTAATTGGTCTTATTAATTTCGTACGACTCAGATTTTCACACTTCATCTTTGATATTGTCCAAGATTTAAAATGTTTCAATATTTTCTTTTCCTTAAAATCTATTCAGAATAGATTTAGGGGCAGTCGGAACATTCAGGGCTTTGCGTTGATATACGAGCAGTCTTGTTTAACTATATAATACTTTGCTATGTGCGAAATATACCACTTTGTGCATAAGATAGCGTGTGGGGGATGATTTAAAAAACTTTTTTTTTTGAAATTTTCATCAATTATTTTAAACGCTACTATATAGATATTCAGAGGCAGTCGGAACATACAGGGCTTTCTCCTGAGAGCAGTCTTGTTGTTCCGACTTTCGATACGAAAGTAACGGAATATTTGTGCTCGGGGTGGGTTTTTTTTTCTTCAGACAAATTTCGACTTTTTAACTAGCCATTTTTGACTGGATTTTTTTATATCATTCGAAAGCCATTGTTGTCCTGAACTTAAATTTGAAAAGATATTTTACCTTAGATCATTTTTCGTAAAGTTATGAGTGTTTAAAGATTGCCATTTTGGTCATTTTTACCAATTTGGGACAATTAACGCGCGATATAATTCGCGCTATTAACGCGTAAGCGGAGATTTAATCCGTCTAAGAAATCGTTCCAAATTGGTTAAAAGAAGTTTGTTTGCCATAAATGGTTTGTTACAAGGAGCGAAATCTTTCCTTTTGTACTTTATATGGCGTGTGGGGGGATGATAATTTCAAATTTTGGAAAAAAAAAATTTTCATTTTATTTTATTTCATTCAATTTTGTATGTTACTACTGCTGCTCCATAAGCCTTAAAAGGCAGTCGGAACATTCAGGGCTTCGCCCTGATACGAGCAGTCTTGTTTTACTTTAGTATAAAATGGCTCTGGAAAGATAATGAATCGTCTCATATTCCTTCTGCACGCGCAAGTGTATTTCCAAAATGATGCTGATCTAACTTACGGATGCTTATCTAAGTCTCATTTTTTATTTGCTTGTGTCAATTGACGAACTGAAGACATTTGTATAGTTCGTGTGGTTTCTTAGCAAAAATTTTAAGAGTGGCTCACGCTCAGATCTGATTTTTCCGGTTTCATTGTGATTAAATTTTCGAAAATTTACTTTTTCAAATTTGTTCTTTCATATAACCTTTCTTATATTTTCTTATTTTTTATGTAAGTTGCTTAAATCACAAAGGATGTGAGTGAAATTTAAAGAGTGTCTGCATGATATAATTTTATCTACAAAAACCGAAAGATGAAAAGTTTCAGAAAAAATTCATTCGTTTACTGCCACTTTTCACGCTTTGTTGGCGTTCTTTGAACTTTTCTCTCTCTGTCTCTCGTCTTTATTTTCAATTTTAGCAGCTGCAAAAATAAGAAATGAGCCTGATGCCGTATGTTTAAAATTAATTTATATTTTCACCTGAGGCAGTGGCGAGCAAAGAAAAATGGTTTCGAAGGGGGCGGTTTTTTGGAAGAAAGTTAAGTTTTTGTCGATATTTTTGAGCCGACCAATTTGATTTTCCTAGCTCTCCAAAAGTGCTATAATATAAGTTAGTTCGAAAAAGTGCCGAAGTGTTTTTAGGTATTTTTTGGGAAATTTTGACTGAAAAGTTGCCCCGTTTTTTTTGGCGCGCGCTACCCCCCCCCCCCCCCCCCTCCCCCCAAATTTAGTCATATTGGCGCCGGAAAATTTTTTTTTTATTATTGGCCAGCCAAAAATGGATATCTATAATTCTACCAAAGGGACCCGTATCGAATTACATCGGGCTCATCTTCATTCCAAAGTTCAACTTCTTATTAAGTTGCAGATCATGTCAAACTTGCATCTTTTGGTTATGTTTTGATTTTCAGGAGCGCGAAGCGCAAAAGGTGAATTTCAGTCCGGCCAAATATGGAGGGCAACCAAGTTCTATCACATCCAGTCACTCGCAAAGTGTTCTCGAAAGAAAAAAGGAACTAGAAGCGTTGAAACATGCTCGGGTAGACTTCCAAAGAAACGATTCTGCCCAAGTTGAAATTAATTCTGGATCACGAGAACGAGCTAACCGGGACAATGATTTGCAACAAATTCGGGAAAGATTGCAACACCAAAATATATGGGATAATAATGCGAATGTAATGCAAAGCGACGACGTTAGTCGGCAATCAAAAGTAAAAGAAGCACAGATGCTGATTAGAAGCCAATCTTCCGAAGCTAAAAATATGTGGCTAGACCGGGAGAGAACAGCAAGCCAGAGTCTGGCTAGTCCAGTAAAGGTTAAGACGCCGTCATCGAAACCGTTCACGTTCCAGCAGAACACTTTTCATGACACTCCTGGTGATTCGAATGAGGAGTCGGTATACAGCTATTCTCAGCCGCATGTCTCTCCAGCTGACATTTACTCGGGATATAGTTATGACAACCAAGTTAGAGATGATAACATGGCGAATAGTTATAACCAGTCGAGCAATGATTATGGTTATGCTACACCTGAAGACAATTACAGTTATGGTTATGGGAATTATCACGACGGTAATGATTATGAACAAGTGGAGCAGTATCCATCTGATATGCCATTGGCAACAAGTATTCAGGCAAAAGCTCTTTATGATTATGACGCAATCGATGACTCTGAGATCACAATTCGTATTGATGACGTAATCACGTCAATTGAGCAGATCGACCCCGGATGGTGGCGAGGAGTTTCGGCCACGGGGCAAATTGGCTTGTTTCCGGCGAATTACGTTGAGCTTATTTGAAATAATAAACGATTTTAGTTTGAGCTATAGTAGCAAAAAAAACTTTATATGCCAATGCCAATTTTTTTGACCGATCAATTTGGCAGTCAAGAGATATCAAACTGTAGGTCATTCTGTAATGTTGTGTTGGATTTTTTTTTTTAATCAGCCAACACTAATTGTGAAAATATTTTTTGCTTGTAGCTCAATCATTTGTTTTAAATTATCTATCAAAATATATATCTCTATGCTTCAGCAATTAAGTCATATCAAAGTTTGCATTGTAAATAATGTTCTGCGATTGAGTTTTGTAAATATTTCAGTAAATAAACTAGTTCCGCTGATTTTTTGTAAATTTTAAGCCTTTCAAATGTTTAGAAATTTTTGAATGTCACAGTTTCTCTGCTGATTTCCTGTTTAGTTGTTATTCAGCAATTAGTTCAATCTTTGAGAATTATTTTTTAACGGGTTGGACGCAAGCGGGGGAATCTCGAATCACAGAATATTCAATTGGAAGTTTTCTATTGTTTTGGTCTTCTGATATGCTGAACTGGGGAGTAAGGAACTATGTGCACGGAATTATTTTCTTGGAAGTGTAAGGAATGTTTTTTTCTACATTTTGACAAAAAAGAAAGCTTGTAGAATAACAAACGTGGTTTCAATTGAAGCCTTTTTTGTAGTGTCTTGTAATCGGGAACTATATTTTTCCTTCAAGCTATTTTTCTCAATAATTTGTAAGAATCAAGTGCAATGGGTGACACGTGAAAGTGGCTGACACGCTAAACTGGTGCGTATTTGTTTAAAGATTTTCAATGCGTTCATTTTGTTGTTCTCCTTTTTTGTTCAAACGCTAGCTATTTTACCTAGTACAACGTAGTGTTTTCAAAATCGACTAGGTGATTCATTTTTTTACTCACTAATTTTTCGAAAGAAAGGTTATCAAAAAAATTTAGTGAAAAATTCCTGGTTTTCTTTGCAATTTTAGTTATTCTATTTTCGTTTTTTTAAATCAAATGTCATTTGTATTATTACAGAAGCGAGCTATTGAGTTTTCTAACAAATAAAAATGATCATTTGATGGAACTTTTAGTGCATGACCTTGACAATTAAATAGCATCTTTTATTCGGTTTATTGGTGGCTGATGTTTGTTGACTTTCAAGCGGTCATGGAGACGTGTGAATCTTAATATCTAGATTAAAGAGTCGATTCCGCCACATATCAGAATATCTTTTTTAACGCTTATTTTACCGTTTTTTTGCTTGTGTTTGCCTCTTTGTCCAATACAATGTGGTGTTCTGAGGTTTTTCTCTGATGATCAGACGCTGACAAGTTTTCGTTCCCCATTTTTAAAAGATCAAATTTTAGTGCTCGTTGTAGTTTTTAAGACTCATGAACATAGTGACTACTCTGATGTAGGCCTTGGTGATTTTTTGTTTGTTTTTTTTTTTTGATTTTTTGTTCGTTTTTTTTTCATGAAAGTCTTGAAGTTTGTTCACGCTCAATTTTGATTTTTCGCGGTTTAACTTGTGATTTCTTGATAAGTTCAGTGCATTTCCGTTGTTAAAAGGAAGGCAAAGTCCAATATCGAACAGCAAAAGTGTAAAGGTCGCGAAAAACGTGATTCACTTCTAATTTCCAGAAAGGAAATTAATTATCAGATTTACCAGCGAAAGTTGAAGGTTTTTGGAAAAAGAAGTCAGTTTTTTTTTCAGTTTTCGTGCGTTCATTACTTTTTTCAAACTGTCAGTTGGCTATGTTTTTTCTTCCTTTTGCTAAAAAAAGCTAACTACGGCTTATGTATCACGCCTCAAATGCCCCAAAAATACGGGAACACTATGTGAACAAGGTGTAGAAAATAAATTAATTGCCTAATCAATTAGTGATGGACAGGTCCCAGATGTAAGGTAATTAACACTTTTTCGTAGTTAACTATCTATAAAAATGAAATTAACTATCCGATTTCCCAACAAAATATAAAAATAAACCTATTGATCCTAAATTCAGTGCATTTACATTGTTAAAAGGAGTGCAAACTGCACTATCGAAAAGCAATGTGTAAAGGTCACGAAAAAACTTGATCGACTTCTAAGTTCGAAAAATGAAATTAACTATCCGATTTCCCAACAAATTAAAAAAATAAACCTATTGATCCAGTTTTCTCAAATCTGGTTAATTTTAGCAAATAAGTGTCTTGCAAATTCAAAGAGCCCTAAGTCTATCTTTTTTTCTCGTTGCATTCATTTTTCTTTTTCAACTGTGAGTTGGCTATTTTTTTCATTTTCAATTCTTTTGCTTAAAGAAATGCAAACTACGGATAACGTCTCACGTGTCAAATGCCTCAATTTTTCAGGAAAAGTTTTAAAGTTTGTTCACGCTCAACTTTACTTTTTCGCGGTTTGATTTTTGACTTTTTTTCAAGTTCAGCTCATTTCATTTGTTAAGAGGAAGGTAAACTCCACTATCGAACAGCGAAAGTTAGAAGGTCACGAAAAACTTGATCGACTTCTAGTTTCGAATGGACTTAACTTTTTTAGATTTCTCAGAGAAATAAATTTTTTACCTTATGATCCAGTTTTCTCAAGTTGGGTTGTTTTTATCGGAAAAGTGTCAATCGTCAATTATTCTAGAAATTCAAAGACCTTTAAGGCCATCTATTTCTATCTTGTATCACAGCTTTTTTCTTATTATCCAAGAATTACACTGAAACTACCTAGTTTGAACGTTTGCGCAAATCTTTAAAATTTGTGGACAGCTATTAAAGTCTTTTAATCAAAGATTTTGGATTTCTTTCGTAAAAATCAAATTTTTTGGCTATCAAGCTAAAATATTTTTTCTTATACAGGTTTTTGGAGATTTTATTTTTCTGCAACTTTGTCGAGCTTTTTAGATACCTTTTGCTTAGGCTCCTTATGATACAACTTACTCCTCAATTCACTTGATAGTGTCATCGTTATTCTCGATTAACTTTCAAAAAGCTAAAATTATCTATTTTTAGGGGTAAAATTTTGGTTCGGAAATTTGCAAAAAAAATTTGCAAATATATGGTACATTTTCAATATGATCATATTATGACTGTTGGTTATGGTTTCAAAATACGTGCTCTTTGCGCTTTCCAAATACGGTGCCCTTCATTTTTCAGTTAGGGAACATCTCGTTTCTGACAATTAGCTTACTTTTAATTGCTGTTTTCTTCATGATTTAGCTATATCCTTTTTAAATTTGATTTGCTATCACTTTGTGGTTATGTTTATTTTTTAAATGAACTTATGTTCTCTATTTGAAAATACGTAACAAACCATTGTCAATTTCATCTCGTTCTATGCGGACAATTTTTAAGCTATTTTATTTTTCTGCAGCCAATTCATTTGGTATATGTGTGGCTTGGTACTGCATTTTTTCTTTCATATCTCATTAGTTTTTGTTGTTTTTGTGCATGATTGAATATATTAAACCATAAGAGTTGACAATGAAAATGAAACTGGAAGCTTTGACAGGGATTTCTTTAACTATGTCCACCCTATCGAACCTAGTAAAGAATGAAAAAGCACCCCTATAAAGAACTAAATCAGTAATTGAGCGGGTGTTGAACCTCTTAACGTTTATATTTCCCCCTTTTGTCGTGGGGGGGGGGGGGGCGTATAGCTAAAGAGATCTTTTTGACAGTGTAATCCAGAGTGGAAATGGATTCAACAGAAAGGTACATGCCTATGAGAATGAGTTATTCTATTTTCGGTTTTTTTAATCAAATGTCATTTGTAATATTACAGAAGCGAGCTATTGAGTTTTCTAACAAATAAAAATGATCATTTGATGGAACTTTTGGTGCATGACCTTGACAATTAAATAGCATCTTTTATTCGGTTTATTGGTGGCTGATGTTTGTTGACTTTCAAGCGGTCATGGAGACGTGTGACTCTCAATATCTAGATTAAAGAGTCGATTCCGCCACATATCAGAATATCTTTTTTAACGCTTATTTAACCGTTTTTTTTTGCTTGTGTTTGCCTCTTTGTCCAATACAGTGTGGTGTTCTGAGGTTTTTCTCTGATGATCAGACGCTGACAAGTTTTCGTTCCCCATTTTTAAAAGATCAAATTTTAGTGCTCGTTGTAGTTTTTAAGACTCATGAACATAGTGACTACTCTGATGTAGGCCTTGGTGATTTTTTGTTCGTTTTTTTTTTATTTTTTGTTCGTTTTTTTTTTCATGAAAGTCTTGAAGTTTGTTCACGCTCAATTTTGATTTTTCGCGGTTTAACTTGTGATTTCTTGATAAGTTCAGTGCATTTCCGTTGTTAAAAGGAAGGCAAAGTCCAATATCGAACAGCAAAAGTGTAAAGGTCGCGAAAAACGTGATTCACTTCTAATTTCCAGAAAGGAAATTAATTATCAGATTTACCAGCGAAAGTTGAAGGTTTTTGGAAAAAGAAGTCAGTTTTTTTTCAGTTTTCGTGCGTTCATTACTTTTTTCAAACTGTCAGTTGGCTATGTTTTTTCTTCCTTTTGCTAAAAAAAGCTAATTACGGCTTATGTATCACGCCTCAAATGCCCCAAAAATACGGGAACATTATGTGAACAAGGTGTAGAAAATAAATTAATTGCGTAATCAATTAGTGATGGACAGGTCCCAGATGTAAGGTAATTAACACTTTTTCGTAGTTAACTATCTATTTTTGAGAAAGTAGAGGAAATGTACTAATCAGTTGTGCGCTTTATTTTAACTATTTCTGTTGAAATTATCCAGAAAACCGACAGTATTTCAAAAATTACACGCCAACATTGGCATCTTCACCATAGCCTGCATTAAATCTTTGTAAATTTAAAATTTTTAATTAACTTTTCTTCAACTCATTTGATCATTTTTAGGAACTGTTTTGTCAACTAAAATGGTTTTTTATTTAACTAAAATCCGGTGCCAGTTTTCAGGTTTGAAAACAGTTGTCAGGTTTTTCATCAATATATTAAGAGTCAATGATTTGTTTTTAGTTTTTTCAGGAAAAGTTTTAAAGTTTGTTCACGCTCAACTTTACTTTTTCGCGGTTTGATTTTTGATTTTTTCCTAAATTCAGTGCATTTACATTGTTAAAAGGAGTGCAAACTGCACTATCGAAAAGCAATGTGTAAAGGTCACGAAAAACTTGATCGACTTCTAAGTTCGAAAAATGAAATTAACTATCCGATTTCCCAACAAAATAAAAAAATAAACCTATTGATCCAGTTTTCTCAAATCTGGTTAATTTTAGCAAATAAGTGTCTTGCAAATTCAAAGAGCCCTAAGTCTATCTTTTTTTCTCGTTGCATTCATTTTTCTTTTTCAACTGTGAGTTGGCTATTTTTTTCATTTTCAATTCTTTTGCTTAAAGAAATGCAAACTACGGATAACGTCTCACGTGTCAAATGCCTCAATTTTTCAGGAAAAGTTTTAAAGTTTGTTCACGCTCAACTTTACTTTTTCGCGGTTTGATTTTTGACTTTTTTTCAAGTTCAGCTCATTTCATTTGTTAAGAGGAAGGTAAACTCCACTATCGAACAGCGAAAATTAGAAGGTCACGAAAAACTTGATCGACTTCTAGTTTCGAAATGGACTTAACTTTTTTAGATTTCTCAGAGAAATAATTTTTTTACCTTTAAGGCCATCTATTTTTATCTTGGTTTATCAGCTTTTTTCTTATTATCCAAGAATTACGCTGAAACTACCTAGTTTGAACGTTTGCGCAAATCTTTAAAATTTGTGGACAGCTATTAAAGTCTTTTAATCAAAGATTTTGGATTTCTTTAGTAAAAATCAAATTTTTTGGCTATCAAGCTAAAATATTTTTTCTTATACAGGGTTTTGGAGATTTTATTTTTCTGCAACTTTGTCGGGCTTTTTAGATACCTTTTGCTTAGGCTCCTTATGATACAACTTACTCATCAATTCACTTCATAGTGTCATCGTAATTCTTGATTAACTTTCAAAAAGCTAAAATTATCTATTTTCGGGGTAAAGTTTTGGTTCGGAAATTTGCAAAAAAAAAAATTGCAAATATATGGTACATTTTCAATATGATCATATTATGACTGTTGGTTATGGTTTCAAAATACGTGCTCTTTGCGCTTTCCAAATACGGTGCCATTCATTTTTCAGTTAGGGAACATCGCGTTTCTGACAATTAGCTTACTTTTAATTGCTGTTTTCTTCATGATTTAGCTATATCCTTTTTAAATTTGATTTGCTATCACTTTGTGGTTATGTTTATTTTTAAATGAACGTATGTTCTCTATTTGAAAACACGTAACAAACCATTGTCATTTTCATATCGTTCTATGCGGACAATTTTTAAGCTATTATATTTTTCTGCAGCCAATTCAGTTGGTATATGTGTGGCTTGGTACTGCATTTTTTTCTTTCATATCTCATTAGTTTTTGTTGTTTTTGTGCATGATTGAATATATTAAACCATGAGAGATGACAATGAAAATGAAACTGGAAGCTTTGACAGGGATCTCTTTAACTATGTCCACCCTATCGAACCTAGTAAAGAATGAATAAGCACCCCTATAAAGAACTAAAGCAGTAATTGAGCGGGTGTTGAACCTCTTAACGTTTATCGTTTATATTTCCCCCTTTGTCGGGGGGGGGGGGGGCGTGTAGTTAAAGAGATCTTTTTGACAGTGTAATCCAGAATGGAAATGGATTCAACAGAAAGGTACATGCCTATGAGAATGAGGGCTTTGAACACTCAGAGCCGAAGTGCTCCGATGCCAACCAAGAGAAAGAAGACAAAGAAGAAGCTGTAAAGAAAGTGGGGTTGTTTTCAGTTGTGAGTAATTTTGAAGTTTATTTGAAGCTATCAGACTTTTTTAATTGAAAGATCTGAGAATTTTTAACTGCCCCAAACAACAAAGATTGCAAAGCGACGTTCTTAGATCAACTTAACAATAAAAATTAAAATGTAGCTCTGATATGTTTCCTAAGCTCATCATTAGCTGGAAATGATGTAAATCCATACTTACGATTTTTTAATTAGTTTTGTAGTATTTTAGTTAAACTTTTTGATTTTGTCTGTTCTTTACATGAATCGAATCACGCTCTAAAATTAGAAAATTGTTTTTAGTTGAGTTACGCCAAGTGTCCGGAGTATCTTCTTCTACTTGTTGCAGTTTTTGCTTCCATCGCAATCGGAGTTGGAATGCCTCTTTTGATTATACTTTTTGGAGAGCTCATTGACGAGATGATTGAGCCAGGAAAACCTGGATTTGAAAACCAAAGTGAGTATTGACATTGTTAAATTTCCTGTACTTTTTGGGGAAGTATTGACATTGTTAAATTTCCTGTACTTTTTGGGGATAAATTGACAAATACTGCCGTTTTTTCGTTGCAGCCGATGCGTTTGAGAGGTTCGAGGATAAAATGACGGATGTGTGTTTGCAAATCACGTACGTGGGGTGTGGAGTTCTGTTGGTCGGCTACATTCAGGTCAGTCCTCTCTGTCTGACAACTAACAGAATTTTTGTTCAGAACATTCTAACCGGAGTGCAGCCAGTATTTAGACAGCCACGTATTCATACTCGTCAGTATTTAGACAAATACTGTATGAACCAATCAGAATCGAGAAAAGACATAAATAATCCAAAATAAATAATAATTATTTATTAATTTCTTCTTTGTCTCGATTCTGATTGGTTGAAACAGTATTTGTCTAAATACTGACCAGTCTGATTACGCGGTTGTCTAAATACTGATATGTAACCATTCTAACCTATTCCAATCCACCCTTTGACATTCTACGCTAAGGTATTGGCAAAAAAACGAGTTCGAGTCGCAAAAAGAGCATCGCCCAACACAATAACTCTGGAATAGGATATAAGAGAACGACCTATGCTTTGAAACGCTGGATACCCTTTCATATATGCTCTTGAATCGCAGAAACCACACATATTTAAAGTAATTAAAACGAACCCCAATCTATTTGATGACTAGCACTTGGGTACAATTGTGATAGAGCTTAAAAAGTAGCCTTAAATTCTGTCCAATTTTTGAAGGTTTGTTCCTTAGAGCATTTAATAGTTCGAGTGAACTAAATGAGGTCATATAAGGTTCGAGAAAAAACTGCGAATTAACCGAATTGCTTTTGCTTATTCTTAATTGTTGTTTGATGAAAATTAGCAAAATGCGGGACAGTTTGCTCACAATTTTTTTTTCTTTCAGTGACTCCTCTTTTACAAATACATGTAATGGTTGGAACAAGACAAATTTTTAGACTTAAAAAATCTGAGCCAGAATCTTCAATTTGACGTTTACTGATTTTTGCGTTAACAGATAGCGACCATCACAATTTTCGGCGAGAATATTCTCTACCGAGTGAGAATCGAAAGCTTCAAGGCAGTACTGCGGCAGGACATCGCCTGGTTTGACAAACAGAAGACAGGAACACTGGTCTCAAATTTGGCCGAGTATGTCATCTACGATTTTTGAAGTTATATAAAATTATACGAAATCGAAAAAAAAAATTAAATGACAGCCTATGACCTCGATTCAATAGGACTTTTCTTTTGCGTAGAAGAAAGAAATTGTGATTTTTTTTCTCTCAAAAAATGACAAAACAAAAGCCAAAAAACTCGGATAGCCGGTTGCTGTGAAATAGCACATAAAGCTCCGACAACTTCATCCAGAAAAAAAAATATTTTTCTTTCCTCAAGTTTGTGACGTTTTTTTTATGTGCGTGGTGTGATAAAGGAAAGGCGAAAGCTTAAAATTATTTTCAGTTATCTTCAAAAAATGAAAAGCACAGCAAAAAACAATCAAAAAAATTCGAAGTTTTATTTCTATTTTTTGGCTGCTTTTCCACACGATCGGAGCGTAGTGTCATATTACGAAGTCCCCTTTTTTCTAAACTAAATTGCAAATATAAATGCTCATTCAGTAGCACTTTTGTAGCAAAAGTCTTAAATCTGGTTTACTTTTGCTGCATCAGCATTATATCTTTGTATCTGTTTTTTAGTAGTTTGTTTTTGAAGGTTGGCCAGTGACCATGGTGCAGGCGCTAGGACGGGTAACTCTCAAACTCGAGGTCGGGCTTTGATTCCGGTACATATGGGAGTTTTTATTTTTCTACGCTTTTGCTTAATTTATTTTTTTGATCTTTTAAGAGCTATTTTTTGCCGTATTTTCGCTTCTGTTTGCTATTTGCAGCTTTGACTCTTTTGAAAACATTTTTGCAGCGTTTAAAACATTTTCTTAACAAGGAAGCGCTAAAAGACATTTCTAAAACTTGTTTTCCTGGAATAAAACTAAGTTTTTGCGTCTTAAATAATCGATTTTCATCTAACAAACGTTTCTCGGTCGGTTTACTTGTTCAAAATTAGACTGAAAAGCAAATTTTTAAAACTGTTTTTTTTCTCGAGGCATGAATTTCTTTGCATTTTTGAAGTGTCATTCGAATCACAATTTGAAGGGCTTTAATGTGGTGTATCACTCAAAACTCATTCTAATGATTATTTGTGGTACCTGATTTTGCCTGGGAAAAAAGTAAAACAAAACTAAAACACCAAAAGACAAAGTTCCTCCCTTTTTGCAGTGGTCGGAACAATTATGGTCCGGTCAATTGGCCTTTGATAGGAATGCCGGCTCTTTTCTGTTCACGCAGTCAATGAAGGTTAACTAAAGTAGCCTGAAAGTTTGACTTTATTGTCCAAATCCAAATCAATTAGTTCACTTGTTTTGCAACATGAATGTTAACATGATGTCTGTGTAACTTGTGGGAGGGGGGCTTTGCATGGCAGTTGAAATTATATTTTGCTGCTTTAGAAATATGGAAGTGATTCGAATAGGAGTGTCGGACAAGATAGCCATCTGCATCCAGCACCTGGCCACTTTCTGCTCGGGATTCGTCATCGCATTCATTTACAATGCCGAGTTTGCCGGAATTCTCTGTGTGCTGATCCCGTTCCTCATAGTTGGCGGAGTCGGAATGGCAAAAGTAACGTAACTTTATGACTTCGAAACTAGCGTGCATTTTAACCATGAGTTGGTCGTAAACAGGCTATGAACATCAATAGTTTCAAGTGTTAAGCCGCAAAAATGGGTGGCGTTAAATTTAAAATATATCATGTGAAGAAAGTTTTTTTTTGGCATAAGTGACCACTGTTTCTCTGCCAAATTGCGTATTTTATCATTAAAAATTGGAAATTTTTTTAAAATGTTAAATGCTTGTTTTATAGTAAGTTCTCATATAATTCTGGAAAACAAAAAACCGTTTTTATTCGCTGATATTTTTTGAAACCAATGGTGGAAGATTATCAGGTCTTGCGAACGTTTTCTACTCCCCGTAAAGAAAACGTAAATTATCTGTAATCAAAACGATATAATTACTCTAGCCAGCGTTAGTGTATTAGTGCAAAACATTTTTTCTAATCTAACTCGCAAATAAAAGTGTTCATTAAAGGGGTTCTTTTATTTGGCGGCTCTTTTGCCATAATCACGATCTGTAGCATTGGAAATTTTATAGCATCTATTCTCTGCTTTATTCGTGGCTAGTGTTTGTGACATATAAAGCGTATGCGGCTGAGTGTTTAGTGCGTGAGACGCATAATTTCTAGGTCGCAGATCGATTCCGAGACGTAGCGGAAATTTTTAAATTAGTTTGAAGCTTATAACTACATTTTCCTTTTGCACTTTATAGAGCTGCTTTTTGTCGCGTTCTCGCTAGTTTTTGCGAAGCGAAGCTTTGTCTCTTTGCTTAACTATTTTCCCAGAATTAGAAATTCCAGGTTTACCATGTTGTTGTCAACGAGATTTTGAATGATCCTTTCATCAAACTTAATAATTACATCAAAAAGCAAGAAGATATATTTTTGCATTAGAAGTCATAATTTTCCTGACAAAAACTAGCATAAGTTAGAAATTTAACAAGCCTAACTTTTTTGGTATATTTTTAGGCGTTTAATTAAAACGCTAGATCGAAGACAACATCGGTGTCAGAACTCCCGACCCTTTTTACACTTGCGAGATCAAATGTCTCATAATCGGGAACTAGATTTTTCCCCCTAGGCACCTTTTCCCACGAATCTGCAAGAAAATGAACTTACTTGATTATTATTGAATCTTAAAACTTCCAGGCTGTTTACTACTTTGCTTACAGGTAACGCTGTTCCGTTTGCTCCCTAAGGTTTGGAGTTCGAGTCCTAGCCTGACTTTTCTTTCAGTATGTAGAAAATTGTTTATTTTTCGGAAAAATTGAATTGTCGGATTTATTTGTGTGTTTATTTTAAGTTTCCGAAGCATGATTTTTTTTCCGATTCAAACGAGTCATGCTATAATTGACAGTTTCGGATTTTGACAGTCTAAGTGTTTTTTTATTTGAAATGGGTTGGGCTAGAATTTCATCGACTTAGTCAACTTATTTTATATCGCTTGAACTACAAAAATCGATTTTAATTTTTTAAAACGAATGCAAGGTCGGTTTTGGGTTAACTTTAAGTTTTAAAATTTGATCGCTCAAAGTTTTCTATGACAGTTTATGGCGTTTTTTGGTTTCCGGTTCAATGGGAGTCCATTCTCTTTTTGTCGGCTTAGTGGCCGCTCGGTGAATACTAAAATTGTATTGAATGCTGATAGTTGTGTTTCTCGACTGTTTTTCTGAAATTGATTTTTTTTAAATATTTTTTCGACTGTTTTTTTCGTCTATACTTCTATTCTCTAGCTTGAAATGGTACACTTGCGTTGAGTTGCAAGTTTTGCTTCGTCTCTGTGCTTAATTTCCCCGCAATTTGTCGTCCTAATATTTTGTTCCTTGCTTCAGGAGGGTAGATTGATGTCATCCATTTCGCCGTAGTCGGTCCCACGTTTATCTCAGAACACTTATCATAAATGTTGCTAGTAATCGTTATAGAGATGCCCTGCAAGTTCATTTGATCACCACAATTAATTTCGGGCATTTTGTGGCTTTAAATGTAAGTTGCTTTGCAGGCAGCAGAAAGCGCAACTTCAGATGAGCAGGACGACGCTGGAGAAGCAGGCGCGGTTGCGGAATCCACTTTTTCGGCTATAAAAACTGTCGTCTCATTCAGTGGTCAAACCAGAGCCATAAACAGGTTAGATTTAGAGGCATTTGGAGTTCAAGCTACAGTTTTTAGGCAAAAAAAAAACTTGCAAATTTAAACTTATTTGGGGGTATTGAACCTCCCCTTCTAGGGTATCCTATCGATATTTCTCTAGAAAACTACTGTACAAGTGCCTCCGACCAATTTTCGTATTACAATAACAACTCGTAACTTTCAAAAAGCGACAATTTACTATAATAAATAAAAAGATTATACGAAATAAGTTGATTTAGCAATGCACAGCAATCAAACCGCCACGCCATAGCGGTTGTGGTATTCCATCAGGAAAGTTTCACGCAAAAACTAAGCATTGTATTCGGGTTAAAATAGTTTGACGAATTGTTGCTTTTGCACACTTGTTCGAGGTTTGGGGGTTCGAATCCGGAACACAGCAGTTTTGTTTTTCAAGGCTATTTTCCTTTCCTCGTTCACTTTTTGACCTTTTTAAAGCTACCGTGGGCATTTTGTCGCTAGTGTCGGCGAAGCTTTGCTTTTTTAAAAGTTTGCGCCGAATTGTCGCAGGCTACGAGTCGTCGCCATACCGTTGTTATTCCCAACTAAAAAGAGTTTTTGTTCTTCAGCTACAACAAAAGTCTGGCTGGTGCAAAATTTCAGTCGGCCAAGAAGACTATTCTAATGGGAGCTTTCTTGGGATTTGTGTTCCTGGTTGAGTTCATGGGGTATGGACTGGCATTTTGGTATGGTCCTCGTTTGATCGAAAGTGGTGAGTTGAAGCCTGGTGAGATGCTGACAGTGTTCTTTGCAGTTCTGGTCGGGGCTATGTCTTTGGGACAGTGCATAACAGCTCTTCTGTCGGTTTGGGCGGTCGGAAATGCAATGTCTTTTGTTACGACTATTATTAAAAGGGTTTGTATAATTAATTTGTTTTCAAGAAGGAAACAAATGGTTTATAATACAGAAATGATTCGAAAGAAAATGCCTTTTAGGTACCATTTGAGTGGTACCGAGTGCATTTTTCGTATTAATATGAGAGTCATATCATTGGGGGGATCGAATGTTTCTAAACGAAGCGACAGAAAACACTGATTAACATAAAAAAGCACAGTTGTTGACTGATTAAGAAAGAACTGATTAAGTTCTTTTTCGTAGAAACCGATCATTGACTCTGAATCTGAAGAAGGAGAGAAGTTGAGTTCGATCAAGGGGCAGATGGAGTTTGAAAACCTCAGCTTCGCCTACTCAACCCGAAAGGATGTGACTGTGAGTAAAATACTTATCATAACCAGCTATAGCCATACCTTCTTAAATTAATTTAATGAGGAAATTTCGTTTCGTAAGTATGAGGTTTTGGAACTAATTTATGTATTTCATCAAAAATATTTTTCTGTCAAAATTTAATCAATATAGGTGACGTTGCATATCATAATCGATCATTTGAAAGCTGTTTTAAATTTAATAGATTTGTTAGCAGTTTTTGTCTCTGTTTAAATTCGAAGAAGCTAATTTCAATGACAAATTGATCCTATGTTTTTGTAGTTTGAGTGGTTGTGGCGTTTAGGTTCTCAAGAAGTTCAACTTGAGTGTGGCGCCTGGCCAGAAGATAGCTCTGGTGGGGGCCAGCGGGTCTGGCAAGTCAACCATTGTGAATTTGATCCTACGATTCTACGAGTACCACCACGGATCTGTGAGTAGTTGACAGGGATGACCATTTAAATTAATAAACATTTTTGGATCTTATTAATCTTGTAACGAATCCTCTCCTCTATTCAGAAGGAACTGAACAGTTTTTCAGGTACAAAATGTTTGCTTGTGTAAATTAAATTCACTTTCACAAACCGTTTTTAAGCAAACCGTTGTCTACGTAACCTTCCACAATTCCCAATTATTCAATTCTGGACCCAGGTTATTCCGAGGGCTATTGGCTTTGACATAAAAGAAAGATTTTCTAGCATGATTTCGTGTTTATTTGTATGCAGATTGAGTTTGAAACGGTGTTTTGAAAAGAATTCAAAGGAAGAAAAATAGCGCAGTGAAACATACCAGTTGGTTTTTACACAAGCAATACGGGCGGCGGTGTTTCCAGCCTAACTCGCAATTATTGTTGCGACGCAAATATTGTTGCGATAAAATGTGCTCATTTTGAAGGTGTTCATTTTGATCAACAACCAGCTATTAAGTACAGCCAATGTTAAGGATATTAACACAGACTATTAACACAGACTGCTATTAGCGCGTAAGCGGAGATTTAATCCGTCATAGAAATCGTTCCAAATTGATTGAAGGAAGCTTATTTGCCACAATTGATTTGTCACTAGGAGAAAAATTTATCACTTAGTACTTAATATGGCGTGTGGAAGGAAGATTTTCACAAAAAGTTTCAAATTTAAAAAAAAAATCTCTTTTTCTTTAATTTTATTCCGGCTATTTTGCTCTAGTTTTTTTCGAGTTCGAGTTTTTTCCGGCTATTTTGCTCTATAAATTGAGTCATATTAGTTGGTAAATATATTTTTTTCAAATTGACGGGTACTGCTAATGCGTCATAATTAGCGTGTGTCACTTAAGAAATTTTGTAGACTCAAAGTTTTATTCATTCAGTTTTTCCCAGTAGCGTTATCGCAAACATCTAATCACAAGTTAATTGGGAATTTTCATAAATATACTGAAATTCTACCTGGGGACTATATGTTGCAAAATAATACGTTGTGACAATAAGAATTAATACATGGTGACTACTGGTGATTACTTAAAACATGGTGACCATTACGATTGATGCCTAATGATCCTCCATGGATTGCACACCTTTCCCTCATCATAGTGTACTGTATTATGCACACTCCTTACTTTTTACTATTTAGTTGAATTGAAAATGTAATTGGTCAAACTACAGATTTGTTGCGTTTTTACACTAGCTAATTTTAGTGAGCGTTAGAGTAATAGTCCGACTTTTTTTCTAACCTAAAGTAATATACCACTTCTTTTTTTCTAACCTAATGCGCAAATATTGGTGCCACTATTGGTGAAACCTTTACGGCTTTTTGATAGCATGTGTGTTGAAATTCGAATAGTAATAAGTTGTCACAGTTTATGCAATTTTATTTAATCAAATAAACCAAAAGAAGCTATTTGTTTCAAAAAAACACATAACAATAATCACAACTAGGTTTCAGAAATTCTCTGTCGATATATCTCGTATTTTTTCGAATTGCTCATTTTTTTTTTTACATATGTGGCTTTTTGCTTTCCATTTTGTTGCATGCAAAGTTAGTGTGGATACCTTCAGGTTGTTATGTTCTGAAGAATTGTGTATTTGGTGCCACTTTTGCTGCAAGGATTTGGCATTTTAATAGCATATGTAGCTGCTTTATTTGTTTAGTGTTTGCCAATTGTTAAGCATTAGTGGCTGAAAGGGAAGAGCGTGAGACGCCAATTCTCGAGGTCGCATAATTGAAGCCAATACGCAGCGATTTTTTTACTAATTCCGAGGCTTATTTCTATTTTTTTATTTCACTTCAGAAAGCTGCTTTTTTGTCGTGTTCTCGCTAGGTTTGCGAAGCTAAGCTTCGCCTCTGTGTTAACTTGTGTAGCTCTTTCGAATTTTCTTGAGATCCATTTCTTCAACTGATTATCGTTGCACCACTCGCGAAGAATTGAAGTCTCTATTGAAAAAATATTTGAAAATTTTTGCTGATATGAAAATCTTGGTTTAAATGAGAAAAATGTGCAGAGAAATTTTAAATGGAAATTTTAGATGTAAGACTGGTAGTTAGGAGATAACCGGGAGTAGTACTGGTTACGTCTCCCTCTTTCAATCGAAAGGTAGTATGGTTTAGGTGCCTTATTTGTTAATTATAATTTTTTTTTTGTTTTAGTGTCTTGTAATCCGGAACTACACTTTTTTTTGCTGTTATCAACTTTTCTTTAAAATTTTTTCTTGCTTTCCTTACTTGCTTTGTTATTGAAATTTAAGAACCTATAGTTTTGTTTTTACTTTGAGAGGTAACACCGTCGCCTTGATAAGCCCGACCGGACCTTGCTTTTCTCCAGTTTGTATGCAATTGAAGATTTTTTCCGGTAAAGATTGAATTGTCGGACCTTTTTTTCTGTTCAAGTTTTGTCGGCTCGGTTGCCACATCACGTATTTTGCTTGTGCTACAAGCAACTTTCATTGTAGTTGCAACTGCAACTTTTGTTTAATGTAGTTTCAGTGGGAATTTGAAAATTTATAGATTTTTTTTATAAATAAGTTTTTTTTCGGCTCGTCTGGTGTCTGCTCAAAGAATGTCGGCTTCGTTGCCACAACAGATTTTGCTCGGGCCGCAAGAAGTTTTCTTTGTAGTTGTAAGTGCAAGCGTTGCTCAATGTAGTTTTTTTTTCGGCTCAAGTTGTGTCTGCTCAAAGATCGCCGGCTTAGTTGCCTCATCATGGATTTTTCTTGTTCTGTAAGTGAAGTTGCAAGTATTGTGTAATGTAGTTAAATTGTTTTTTTTCCGGCTCCATTTCGGAAATCAACCTAATGCGCAAATATTGGTGCCACTATTGATGAAACCTTTACGGCTTTTTGATAGCATGTGTGTTGAAATTCGAATAGTAATAAGTTGTCACAGTTTATGCATTTTTATTTAATCAAATAAACCAAAAGAAGCTATTTGTTTCAAAAAAAACCTAACAATAATCACAACTAGGTTTCAGAAATTCTCTGTCAATATATCTCGTATTTTTTCGAATTGCTTATTTTTTTTACATATGTGGATTTTTGCTTTCCATTTTGTTGCATGCAAAGTTAGTGTGGATACCTTCAGGTTGTTATGTTCTGAAGAATTGTGTATTTGGTGCCACTTTTGCTGCAAGGATTTGGCATTTTAATAGCATATGTAGCTGCTTTATTTGTTAATAGTGTTTGCCAATTGTTAAGCATTAGTGGCTGAAAGGGAAGAGCGTGAGACGCCAATTCTCGAGGTCGCATAATTGAAGCCAATACGCAGCGATTTTTTCACTAATTCTGAGGCTTATTTCTAATTTTCTTATTTCACTTCAGAAAGCTGCTTTTTTGTCGTGTTCTCGCTAGGTTTGCGAAGCTAAGCTTCGCCTGTGTTAACTTGTGTAGCTCTTTCCAATTTTCTTGAGATCCAATTTTTCTTCAACTGATTATCGTTGCACCACTCGCGGAGAATTGAAGTCTCTATTGAAAAAATATTTGAAAATTTTTGCTGATATGAAAATCTTGGTTTAAATGAGAAAAATGTGCAGAGAAAAACTTAAATGGAAATTCTAGATGTAAGACTGATAGTTCGGAGATAACCGGGAGTAGTACTGGTTACGTCTCCCTCTTTCAATCGAAAGGTAGTATGGTTTAGGTGCCTTATTTGTTAATTATAATTGTTTTTTTTGTTTTAGTGTCTTGTAATCCGGAACTACACTTTTTTTGCCGTTATCAACTTTTCTTTAAAATTTTTTTTTGCTTTTCTTACTTGCTTTGTTATTGAAATTTAAGAACCTATAGTTTTGTTTTTACTTTGAGAGGTAACACCGTCGCCTTGATAAGCCCGACCGGACCTTGCTTTTCTCCAGTTTGTATGCAATTGAAGATTTTTTCCGGTAAAGATTGAATTGTCGGACCTTTTTTTCTGTTCAAGTTTTGTCGGCTCGGTTGCCACATCACGTATTTTGCTTGTGCTACAAGCAACTTTCATTGTAGTTGCAACTGCAACTTTTGTTTAATGTAGTTTCAGTGGGAATTTGAAAATTTATAGATTTTTTTATAACTAAGTTTTTTTTCGGCTCGTCTGGTGTCTGCTCAAAGAATGTCGGCTTCGTTGCCACAACAGATTTTGCTCGGGCCGCAAGAAGTTTTCTTTGTAGTTGTAAGTGCAAGCGTTGCTCAATGTAGTTTTTTTCGGCTCAAGTTGTGTCTGCTCAAAGATCGCCGGCTTAGTTGCCTCATCATGGATTTTTCTTGTTCTGTAAGTGAAATGGAGCCGGAAAAAAAACAATTTAACTACATTACACAATACTTGCGTCTGTTCAAAGATTGTCGGCTTTGTTTCCTCATCGCAAGTTTTTCTCTATTGCTAATGTAGTATTCAAATATCTGGTATCTATTCCTAAAATGAACTTATACCGAGACCCCGAACGTTTTAGGGGACCTTGTTGTTTTCTTTTTTTTCCGACTTATGTTTTTTTATGTTTGTGTTGTTCCGCAAATTTTGCAAAACACGTTTCGCCTCTTTGTTAAATTGAATATAATTTTATTTTGTGTGTAGATTAAACTAGACGGAAGGGAGCTGAAGAGTCTGAATGTAAAGTGGCTGAGACAGCAGATAGGAGTGGTGAGTCAGGAGCCCTCTCTGTTCGCATGTTCCATCAAGGACAATGTGCTCTACGGGCGGGAGGGGGTGACGGACCAGGAGGTGCGGGATGCGATTGAGAAGGCAAACGCAAAGCACTTCATCGATGGGCTTCCAAAGGTTGATATATTATATTTACACAAGCCAACTTGCGAGTCTAGTGTTACACCATCAGTTATACCATTGATTAGCAGTTTTCCACTAAATGTTACTTATTCAAAATGATTATCTTTCCAGGCATATTTTTTTGGATTTTATTTCTTTTTGCCGTTTTTAGAGCTAATTTTGTCGAGTTATTTGCTTGTGATTTTAAGATGCAGCTTGCTGCATATTTCATTTCAATCACTTTTTAGACAACATTTTTGCACAATTTTGCAGACGGAGTTTTTCTGTGTCAAGATTACTTGGTTTTGAAGCCAATAGAAAGCACATTTTAACCAGCTTGAATACTGAACTCATGGTAATTAAAATGTTGATTTTTTCAATCAAATTTGGCCAGCTCACTTTCTTATTTTTTCGTTGACCTGCCTATTAAATATCAAGATGTATAAAAAATTGTTGATGCCATTGGTTTTTCTACTGCTGATAAACTAAGAAACTAATTTGAAGAGAAATACGTGCGTAAAATTGGTACCACTTCATATATATATTCATATATGGTGACCAAGCATTAAATATAGTTTTGTCACACGCTGTGCTACTGCTGCATTTAAAATACCTGCTCTGTGTTTTTGTATTTTGTTATGACGGCTTCACGAAAAGCTGGTTGTCTTAGGTCAAGGAAAGCAAATTAAGGCCAAATTTGGTATTATGAAAAAGCGCTTTTGATACTAGGTCCAATTTGAAAATAAATCAAAAAAGTTCTCATTGTCGAGAAAAATTAGTCTGAGTTTCTCTGTTTTTCAGACTATATGACCAAAAATTTACAATTGACCCGTTGAGAGACTGAACTGATAATTTAGTTCATTTGCAATTAAAATATTATTTAAGCTAATATTCCCTCTATAATTCTATCGCCTTTGACTTAAAAAAACAGGATTCATGTGCATTTTTGGAAACCCGTTCGGAACATTCTATGATTGAGTCAAATGACAATTTGGAAAGGCGGTTTGAAAATTAAGGTATTTTCCTGTGGGTCGAATGATAGAAGATTTTTGCAGGGACTTGAAACCTTAGTGGGCGATCGTGGTTCCCAACTGTCGGGCGGACAAAAACAGCGAATTGCAATTGCGAGAGCTTTGGTACGCAACCCCAAAATCCTACTCTTAGACGAAGCAACGTCAGCATTGGACAGCTCCAGTGAGGTCATCGTGCAAGAGGCTCTTGATAAGGCATGTGCGGGAAGGACTACAATTGTAGTGGCTCACAGGTATAGTGGCCCTGATATAATTGCAAGTGTAGCTAATTTGTTTGGTAATGAACTGCGACTTATACCTCTATATCAAATAAACTTTAAACAGGTTGTCCACGGTTCGAGACGCGGACTTGATCGTGGCCATGGAACACGGAGAAGTGGTCGAGATGGGAACTCACAATGAGTTGTTGAAGAAGAATGGACTGTATGCAAATCTGGTGAAAGCGCAGACGTTAAATGAGGCGGGTTGGTCATAATCCTGATGTTTGGTGACCTACGAATACATGCAGTTCCTAGCAGATGAATCATATTGATCGTTAAAATGTCATTTCAATGCTCTTATTATGCCTAACATTAATATTTAGTACCATTTTGTCATTAGCATTCTATACGGGATTGTTCGAATCCCTGTCTTATCTTTTCGCAAAATTCTTAGATAGTATTTTAGGTTTCAGAAAACGCAGTGACGGTTGATTTTTTTAGGCCCTGTTCATAAGTTTTTTTTTCGCGAAAAGTCTGAAAATTAGTTTACACTCACAAATTGTTCAAATTTGCCAAAAGTTCAATTCAAATTCCGCTCTCCACCAGAAAAAAATAATGTAGTGGGAATTCAGTTTCTAAGTCATGTTTGATGTTTCTTTAGAAAACCTCATGATTTGTTTCAGTGGAGTGCGCAGAAATTTTTCTGGGGGGGGGGGGGCGGTTGGAATGATTTCTTTGACGGATTAAATCTCCGCTTATGCGTTAATAGCGCGAAATATATCGCGCGTTATTGTCCGAAATTGGCGGACCTTTTTTTAGTTTGACCAATTTGGTTTTCGTAGCTTTTCCAAAATACTACAAGGACCCTATTTTGTCAAAAATTTTCTGCGCCGCAGCCAAAGTTAAAAAAAACGGTAAAGTTATACCAAAGGGGGAATTATCTGGAAAAAATTGACAACCAGAAGCAGAATTTGCCCCCCCCCCCCCTCGGCATGCTACTGGTTTATTTGCATTGAATTTTTTTATTTTAGGAGTTAAGCGTTTTTCTTTTTGAGGTGACTGCAATTTCATTTGCTAAACTAACGAATAATTATGTTTTGCGGATCTTGTTAGCTATCCCACCCCCCCCCCCCCCCCCCCCCCCGGCTAAGAAACATAAAAGGCAAAGTAGTTTTGGTTTCTAAGAAACATAAGTGCAAGTAGTTTTGGTTTCAAATATAATTTAAAATCTTAGATTACCCAACGGAGTAAAAAATTTTCCTGGCCATCAGTTTTCTCAAATTGGGTTAGTTTCATCGATTAACTGTGATTGATTAAAGATTTTTTGAAGTGCAATACCTTTTTTTGTACTTTTTAGCTCAGTGCATCAACAGTCTATCAGATTTTGTCTGTAGTACGCATGAAAAATTTCTGCCCTGTGTTAAAGCTTTCTAAATAAATGGAATATCAGAACACCAGAACAGAATGTCAGACATTGGAATTGGATCATTTTGTATTAGAATAGTTGAAATAGACATAAAATACAGTAGATGAGAGGTAACTAGATGACTCTTGCGGAAGTACTTTTCCCTAATTTCTTTCGCCTTTGTTTGGAAGGTTGTGTAGGTTGATTTTATCCTGGATTTTTTCTATATTTTGTATGATTTTATCTGGAATTATTTTATCTGGGATGATTTTGACACTGTCCACTGGTAATATAATTGATCTCCCAACAATGTTGCAGAGTCGTCAGAGGAGAGAGCAGATGCAGTTGATGAAGATGGAGAAGAAGAGGAGAATGGAGCCCAAGTGACCTATAAGAAGGATGAAGTGGCAGTCCACATCAAGGACGGGAAAGACAAGCAACACGACCACAGTCCCAAGAAGTCTAAGAAAGACAAGAAAAAGAAAGATGACGATGATGGCGATGATAAGGAAGAGGTGAAGTGTTCAATGAAGACCAGATTTTTCTTTGTAAACGACGCTTAGCCTGAATCTCAACAAAGTTAACTAGCCTAAAACGTCGAAATTTTGGCGTCGAAAAGCAATTTTTTTTTTTTTGAAAATCCTAACTAAAAAAGTGCCGTTTTGTGATAGTTGAAGATTTTGAAGGTCACTGATATGGTCAACAATTGGCAACAACTAAAATAAAGTGATACGTTTCAGGAGGAACCGGCGCCGAGTTTTTTAGCGATTCTGAAGCTCAATGCCCCAGAGTGGTACCTGCTACTCATAGCTTGTCTGTTCGCGGTTCCTGCAGCAGGAGGAATTCCTGTGTATGGCATCTTCTTTGGCGAAATCATAGAGGTGTTCGCCCTGCCTGTTGACGAAATTCAGGAGGAGAGTAATTTCTGGGCCCTCATGTTCTGCGTGTTGGGCATGGTGGTGGGATTCGGAATGTTTTTCGAGTCGCTGTTCCTGGCCATGGCTGGAGTTCGAATGACGGAGCGTCTCAGATCGCAATCGTTCAGACAGATTCTGAGACAGGTGGGTTAATTGAGCAAAAAAAATTATGATATTCTTGGAATTTGATCGAGATGACATTAATTGTTAAAAGTTTACAGACAGTGAAGGAACGAAATAAATACAAATAGCCGACGAAGACAAAACATTTAAGATAACTCTAATGAATTCCAAGATATTTAATTGTACGATACTTGTCTTGGATCCTTCTTATTTTGGTTTTAACGAGCAATGCTTGTGTTATAGTATGAATTATTTTTTTTTTCCAACCTAAGTCGCAAATATTGTTGCGATAAAATGTGTTCATTTTGAAAGTGTTCATTTTGGTCAATAACGAGCTATTAAGTACAGCCAATGCAAAGGATTTTAACACAGACTATTATTGTTCCGACTTTCGAAACGAAAGTAACGGAATATTTGTGCTCGGGTTGGTTTTTTTCTTGAGACAAATTTCGACTTTTTAATTTGCCTTTTTTGACGAGATTTATCATTCAAAAATTATTGTTGTCCTGAGCTTAAATATGGAAATATATTTTACCTGTAATCATTTTTCATAAAGATATGGGGGTTTAGAAATTGCCTTTTTGGCCAATTTCGGACAATAACGCGCGATATATTTCGCGCTATTAACGCATAAGCGGAGATTTAATCCGTCAAAGAAATCCTTCCAAATTGGTTGAAGGAAGCTTATTTGGCATAATTGATTTGTTTCTAGGATCGAAATTTATTTTTTTTTGTACTTAATATGACGTGTGGGGGATGATTTTTACAAAAAATCTCAAATTAAAAAAAAAAAATTTTACATTTAATATTTTCATGTTATTACTGCTCCATAGACTGCTCTATAAATTGAGGCATGTTAATTGGTAAATTTCTTCTTTTCAAATTGACTGTTATTTCTAATGCGTTATAATTGGCGTGCGTCACCTAAGAAATTCAAAGTTTTACTCATTTAGTTATTCCCAGTAGCGTTATCGGTCATATTTTTGCTTGTGTATGCGAAGTGCAACTTCGCCATTGATTTTTAAGCAAAAATATTTAATTTTGTGATAAGTTGCCTTTTTGTGATGAGTTGATTGATTTTCATTGTTCGATAAAATCCTGTTTCCAGGAACATTTTTTTATGCGTGTACTGGTTGCTGTAGAAATCTTTGTAAACTATTTTTTCGTTCGTTCGTTCGTATTTTTTATTTGTAGTTGATACTGTTTTTTTGCTAGTGGTGAAATTTTGACACTCATAGTAGGCTTTTCCAGCGTAATGATGAGGTTTTCTGATATCGCAATCAAACTCTGTGTTGTAAAAGACTGGTTAAAAAGCATAGGTTTAAAATTAAAGGGGACAATTTTGCTCAGCTTGAAAATTTTTTTGATAAGCTTTGCAATTTTTTGAAATGCTTTTTTCCATATAATTCTTTGGTTGTTAATTCGAACTTGTATTTATTTACCAAAAAAAATCTTGTTCGCCTTTTATTCTGAACGTGGTGTATTGTTTCTTGTTTTGTTAAAATGTTCCAAACTTATATAAATCCCTTGTCGTTTTTTATGCGTGTACTGGTTGCTGTAGAAATCTTTGTAAACTATTTTTTCGTTCGTTCGTTCGTATTTTTTATTTGTAGTTGATACTGTTTTTTTGCTAGTGGTGAAATTTTGACACTCATAGTAGGCTTTTCCAGCGTAATGATGAGGTTTTCTGATATCGCAATCAAACTCTGTGTTGTAAAAGACTGGTTAAAAAGCATAGGTTTAAAATTAAAGGGGACAATTTTGCTCAGCTTGAAAATTTTTTTGATACGCTTTGCAATTTTTTGAAATGCTTTTTTCCATATAATTTTTTGGTTGTTAATTCGAACTTGTATTTATTTACCCAAAAAAATCTTGTTCGCCTTTTATTCTGAACGTGTGGTGTATTGTTTCTTGTTTTGTTAAAATGTTCCAAACTTATATAAATCCCTTGTCATGATTGAATTTGTATGGAATGTCGAATAAAATAGTTCAATAAATGAGTGATTTTCTTCTCCAAAATATCTTAACATTGGCTAGTTTACTCGTCGAGACTAAGGGGTTTTATTTTGCTCAATCGCGCTCTCAATTTTGATTTTTCGCGTTCTGACTTCGAAAATTTTCCAGTTCATTTTCATTCTTTTTAAACAGCAATAAAGGCAGTGAAGACACTTTTATAGGTCTTGGTGATTCTTTGTTTTTTTTTCAGGTAAACGTCCTAAAATTTATTGATTCTCATTTTTGATTTTTCGCCTTTTTAATTTCGGGTAAAAATCTTGTAATTAGCTTATTCTCAGTTTTGATTTTTCGAGTTCTGACTTCGAAATTTTCCAGTTCATTTTCAATCTTTTTTAAAGAGCAATAAAGGCAGTGAAGACACTTTTATAGGTTTTGGTGATTCTTTGTTTTTTTTTCAGGTAAACGTCCTAAAATTTATTGATTCTCATTTTTGATTTTTCGCCTTTTTAATTTCGGGTAAAAATCTTGTAATTAGCTTATTCTCAGTTTTGATTTTTCGCGTTCTGACTTCGAAAATTTTCCAGTTCATTTTCATTGTTAAGAGTAGGGTAAACTCCACTTAAAAAGTCACCTATTATACCAGTTCTCAAATTGAGTCGATGTTATCAAATAAATTTTAATCATAAATCGATCTTGAAATTCAGAGAGCCTGAATGCTATCTGGTTTTTTTTGTTTCCTTGCGTTCATTACTTTTCTAACTGTCAGTTGACTATGTGTGTTAGCAATTTTAGTTTATCTGGAAACCTTGGTGAGCCATGTATTCGTTTTTTTTATTGTAGTCATGATGATGCTATTCCATCTGTCGCATCCTTAAGTGCCCAAGCAGGTATTTAGGGGCCAATGGTTTATTTTTCTCAAAGTAAGGAGACTTTTTAGTTTTTATGCCGGGTAATATATCTGAAAAAAAACATCTCCTGGTAGAATGTTTTAGGCCTAAAATAATTGAAATTTTTTGGTTTGAATAAGAGTTCACCTAGTTTGATTTCGTTAATACATTGTCAAACGAGTTTTTGTCAATGAAACATCAAAAACTGTTTTTACTGTTAATAAACTATTCGTAGTTTTTGGTAATTTTTTTGTGTCATAAATAAAAAGTCATGACTACTATGTAGCAATGAATTACTACTTACTACTAATTAGCAAATTATTACTCATGTGCTCGTTAATTTTGAAAAACAAGGCATATTCTTTGGACAAATTTTGAAATATTCTCATTGGGAACTTCTGTATGACAATTATCCGAATGGTATTGAAAGATTATTGGACAAAATGTTTTGTACCTATGGCTTTGGCATGTAGTTGATATGAAACAAAAGTTTTTTTTTGGATATTTAGGACATGGCTTTCTTTGACAAGGAAGAAAACTACGTTGGCCAATTGACAACACGATTGGCAAAGGACACCGCACAAATTCAAGGGGCTTCCGGTTTCAGACTGAAGACCTTAGTGGAATCAGTGGCGAGTTTGCTAACTGGAGTGGTGGTGGCCTTCATTTTTGGATGGCAACTGGCATTTGTGATTTTGGCCATAGTTCCAATCATCGGACTCTCCGCAGGAATCCAAATGAAGTTTGCCAGCGGCTTTTCAGTTTCAGCTGAAGGTCACAAGGGGGAGGCCCAGGTTAAGTGTTTTAAATATATGTTCTATGAGAAATTGAAACTCTTTTGCAGTTTCCCACCCCCTTGTAAATTAACCAAAAATTAGATTGTTTTAATAGTGTTCTAACGGCAATTTGCATGTTAAAAGAATATTTTCAAATCTGTTAGCTTGTTCTCAATGACTTTTTTTATTAGTTTCATTATGATTTGTATCAGCGGAAGCCATTCAACTTCAAAATAGCTATTGAGAAATCAAATTTCAGCAAAACCAAATCGGGAGTTGGAAGAGAGCCGAAATTGAACATGTAAGCGTAGATGAGTAACTTGAAAACTGTGTTCTAGATTGTGACCGAATCAATATCAAGTATCCGAACTGTCCAAAGTCTCAACCTAGAAATACGTCTGGCAGATTTGTTTGTCGTGTCACTCACAAAATCACACAAGTAAGAATGAGCATTCCACGCTGCTTACTGTTTTCGGATCCATGCTTTTCATGCCCTTGTTGAGATACCTAAAGTTACCAGTGAGATATCATGACCTCCTCTTTTTGAAAAATTGTGTACTATTCTGGAGGAACTTAGTTATGACATCCTGAATAGTAACTGATTCAGGGGTAATCCCCCCCTCCTAGCCACAGGGATTCGACCCCTGGACCACCGAAAGGGGTTACGTTTGGTACTATTTTACGTTAGTGGATTTAGGGGTGAATCCCCCTCCTCGACTCAAAATTTCGACCCCTGGAACACCCAATGGATCCCCTTCGGTACTGTTTTACGGTATCCGCTTCTGGTCAACCCATTCTATAAATTTGAAAATTGCACCCTCTCCTTTTTCAAGAAAATCCTGATAGAGACCCGTGCTTGCTCATGTGTATTGATGTGATTTCAGGAAAAATCTCGTGATGGCCCATGTGTTTGGAGTAGCCCAGTGTATCAGCCAGGGCATGTTCTTTTTCGTGTTTGCGGCCACTTTCAGGTTCTCCGCCTTCCTCATCACAGAAGGACACATGAGCTCACCTGACGCTTTCAGGTGCGTGCTTTCATCAGTTGTTGTTGTTGTTTTTTAGCCCGGACGTGGTTTTTAGGTGCTCATTGATTGAGTTTTGCATGATAATCTGATATATATAGTCTGCTTTCATGCTATTAAGGTTCAGTTGGTGTTTCAATTCGTCAATTTTAGTTTTCCTTTTAAGTGATTTTGAAGTTGTTTGTTTTTGAACAAACCAGAATACGTCTGTACATCTAATTACATAATCTTTTTATGAGACAAAAGCAAGTTTGCACTAGCAGATAAGTAGTTGCTTTTTTAAATGTTCTTTCTACGGATTAATACTCTGAATGGGAATGCTTAGGGTCATATTCTGTCTGGTGTTTGCTGCTTGGGGAGTGGGGCAGTCAATGTCTATGGTTCCCGACTACGAGAAGGCGAGACGTGCTGCCCTTTCGATCACCAAACTACTCGCATATGAGCCCAACTTCGACAACTTATCAACACAGGGCAAAAGTCAGGTCAGTTTGTCTAAAATGTCTGTATGCAGAGTCTTGGTAATGTAAATTTAATAGTATTTTGAATAACTAGTGCGCATTTTCTACCAATTATACCGTTTTTGGTATCCAAAATATTTTAAATCTACTTGTGTTCTAAATATAGAAACGCCTTTAAATTTATTTTTCCACAGCTCAAAATAATTAATCTGAGCTGTGCGATTATATAATTATTTTTTTAAAAAGGTTTCACGGCCTTGAGTTGTTTCAGAGAGGTGAAATTGGGATGATAGAATTGAAGGATGTGCACTTCCGCTATCCATCGAGGTCCAACGTAAAAATCCTCCGTGGTATGAATCTGAGTGTGAAAAAAGGAACGACAGTGGCATTGGTCGGACCCTCTGGCTGTGGTAAATCCACTGTCATGCAACTGATCCAGCGCTTCTATGACGTCGAACACGGAAGTGTTGTAAGTTCCACTGAGCATTTATAATGATTCTAAAGAAGTTTGCTTCCAAAAGAAAATATAATTGCAGTAGCTACTAAATGTCTGTAGCATTAATTGTCCTATCCGATCGGTCATTTAAGAAGATAAATTTTCATTAATTGTCTCAGATGATTGACGGCCAAGACATCCGAGAATTCAACATCCAGAGTCTTCGACGCAAAATGGCTATTGTAAGTCAGGAGCCGACCTTGTTCAACGAGACTATTGCCAATAACATCCGCTACGGTGCACTTACAGAGAACGGCCAGTTCGAGCCCAAACTGAAATATGACGATGTTGTTCGTGCAGCCAAGAAGGCGAATATTTGGAATTTTGTCGATTCTTTGCCATTGAAAATGGAGACAAATGTTGGGGACAAGGGAACACAGTTGTCAGGTGGTCAGAAGCAGAGAGTGGCTATTGCCAGGGCTCTAATGCGGGACCCGGAGATATTGTTACTGGACGAGGCCACTTCTGCATTGGACAGTGAGAGCGAAAAGGTAAACCCCAAAAATATATTTAGAAGGGTTCTTAGGCTTTCAGATATTTTAATTCATTTTCTGTCGATTCATTTCTTCCAGTTTTTGTTCCGAGCACTGAAAGGCGTATTTTTGGTGTCTTCGGGCGTGTTAAAGTTGTCTTCGGGGGTGTTAAAGTTGTTTTCTTTATGATGATGATCGTCTAATTTTTTCACGTCTTTCGTGACTCAGATGTGACAATTCAGCCCTCATATCGACTATCGATCATTAATCCAGAATCTTTTCACTGGCCAGTCCTCAGCTGACCCAAACGACGAATGATGAACACTGTCACTTTTTTGTATGCGTCATTCGACTGGGTCAAGTTAAAATACGCACTTTTTCATATACAGCCCTCAACCGGGTCAAATTATAATCCAAAGAAAAATGTTTGAAAATTAAAATATGCTTCAATTTTGGCATCATCTGAACTTCTTCTTTCTTCCCATTAAGTTTTTTGTGAGTTAAAAAAGCTATTCTAAAATCGAGGGCCAGTTCTTGGATATCCGAAGGGTTTAGATGTAGCCCATCCTTTCAAGTATGGTGCCTGTATCGTTAACTCTTATGATCATTCATTGGTGCATTCATTTCTTTGGGGACATCTACATAACATTGGTTTCATCTTCGGATGGTCTTGCTTTTCCCTTTTCGTCCAATCAAATCCTTTCTTCCGATATTGAAACCCTCAAACGTCAGAAAGTCAGCCAGATAGATTATTTCATTAGATTTTTACCGGGTCTGTTAATCTGGCACCTGCTTCATGCTTAAGGTTTTTAGTACCTCCCATTATGATAACGTTCTTCTTATGCGAATCCTTCAATTCTTCTGTTATTTTCTCGGTAAATAAGGTTCAATTAGCTCCACCGGGACAAGAGATAGTAACCCGTACCGAACTTTTTGGCCATAATCATATCTGATCATTGTAAAATCATGCAAAATTCATGTCTGTAACAGATGTGCAGCATGTCTATATTCGGCATGCACATACCTGCATCAGACATGCATCAGGTGTGCTAACTGAAGATATGCTCACACCTGCAGCATGCATGATCATGCCTGAACTGAACATGCTCACACCTGCAGGATACATGATCATACCTGAACTAAACATGCTCACATCTGCAGGATACATGATCATGCCTGAACCGAATATACTCACACCTGCAGGATACATGATCATGCCTGAACTGAATATGCTCACACCTGCAGGATACATGATCATGCCTGAACTGAATATGCTCACACCTGCAGGATACATTATCATACCTGAACTAAACATGCTCACATCTGCAGGATACATGACCATGCCTGAACCGAATATGCTCAAATCGGTATCTTCAGTATTATAAGATAATTAAAGAAATGGTTAAATTGTAACAACATCATAAGCTCAGCTTGATAATGTGACACTTTACTTCAAATTTTTAGTTTTTTTTTTTTTCAGATTTTTTCTGACATCGGTGAAGTTTTTTGTTGAAAATTGACTGTAGTGGGTAGATGCATCTTTCTTTAATTGCAAGCAGGGAGTCGTTGGTAGTGGGGCGTGTGGATACTTTTCTCTGTTTCCTGTCAACATAAAACTAATTGTTAGTCAAAACTTTTAACTAAATTAAACAAAATTAAATTTCATTCAAAAGTATTTGCGCTCGGGGTAGGTTTTTTTCTCCAGAAAAATTTTGACTTTTTAACTAGCCATTTTTCCAAAAAAAATATATCAACCAAAGGGTTTTGTTGTCATGAGCTGTACCGCAGTTTTGAAAGTTTTTAATTTATTCGCAATTATTGTGGCTACTGGTTTGCGAAAATTTAAAGATTTTTATGTTCCAATCAAATTTTGCAAAAAATCATGCGTTAAAAAGTAGTCGCATATTTGCTGTTAATTTATTTAATGAGATTAATAGTATCAACCAATCAAATCTTTTTAATTTATTCGCAATTATTGTGGCTACTGGTTTGCGAAAATTTAAAGATTTTTATGTTCCAATCAAATTTTGCAAAAATCATGCGTTAAAAAGTAGTCGCACATTTGTTGTTAATCTATTCAATGAGATTAATAGTATCCACCAATCAAATCTTTTTAATTTAATCGCAATAATTGCGGCTATTGGTTTGCGAAAATTGAGGGATTATTGGCCAAAAAATTTTGTGACGAATTGCTTTAATTAGTTCAAACCTGGGGATATTTAGTTTTTTCGACTATCCCTCCCGTTGACCCCCTGAAACTAACCTGACGTCCTCTTTTTTGGGATGTAGATGCAATACAGCTTCCTTCATTTGAAGATATTTGACTCGAGGAGGTAAATTTGGATAAGCTTATTTCGAAGAAAATTTGAAAAAGTGAATTTTTAACAACAAAGACCAATTAGTCAAGATACGAAGTAATGTATAAATAAATATGAATTTGTCAAGTTTTCAGTCAGGCGTTATCATGTCTGCGGCAGGCATGAACATGTTTCACTCAGGTCTGATCATGTAAGATCCAGGTACGACCATGTCTGTAGAAAAATACGCATGCTCACTTGTGAACAGCCCTGCATAATGGGGGAACAGTCCTGAGAATATTCTGTCCCCTGCTAAATGGATGATCAGCCGTGAAATGGCACGAAAAGTTCAGTACGGGAAGTGACTCTCGAAACAAGTTGCCATCCACCAGACCAGCGAAGATCCCAACAATACAGGTGTACCAAAAAAATTGTGCTCATCTTAATGGTTTTGAAACGGAATTAAAAATATACCTATTGAACCGGCTTTCTCAAATTGAGTCTACTTTATCAACAAATTGTTAATCATAATTGGATCTCGAAATTCAAAAGTCTTAATGCTATTAATGCATTCTTTTTTTGTTTCCTTGCGTTCATTACTCCGACTGTCAGTTGGCTATATTTTTATGATTGTGGTCGGAACTCTCTGTTCTACTTGTTTGTGTAGCCCTATTGCTAAAAAAATAATGGTAAGATTAATAAGTGTGAATAACTAAATTAATAATAATTATTTGTTCATTAGATTGTACAACAAGCCCTGGATGAAGCGCGTAAAGGTCGCACATGTTTGGTGATTGCTCACAGACTCACGACTATTCAGGCAGCCGATGAGATTATGGTGGTCGATCAGGGCGCTGTTGTGGAGCGAGGCTCCCATGACCAACTGATTTCAAAAGGAGGAATGTATAAGCAGTTCTGTGATGCGCAGAGTCTGAAATCTACTTAAATAATTATCCAATCTATCTTCAAAAATGTTTGTTCACCAAATATGTTGATTAGTGTCAATGAGCGAACTGAAGACATTTATGTCGAGTGACTTTTCTTCACTTTTTATGGGAAATTTTTAAAGATGCTCAAGCTGAGTCAATTTAAACAAAGAAGTCTCAATCATAAAAAATCTTAAAATACACAGAGCCGCAAGGCTTATATTTTTTTAGTATAGAGAGGCTTCGAAAAAAATCGGTCTTTTTTTGGTTTTCTTGAGTTCATTGACATTTTTTCAACTGTCTGTTGGCTATGTTAATATTTTTCTATCTTCATTTAAACCTTCTTTTTCTATGTTCATTTGATTTGAAATAACTGAATGTTCAGATTTGTAAATTGCATTAAAATTGTCTATCCTAACAGAATTATCATATCATTTAGCTTTACTTGTAAATATTTTAGAAAATAGTTTTTTACCGCAGAATACATCAATAATTTAACTTTTTATTAGTTTATAATTTACTCCTTTCTAAAAGTGAAAGATGACCGAATCGTGAATCAGCATTTATCGGAAAACAGTTTTTTTATATTGGGTCTTTGAAATTCTTAGTATAATTGTATTGTTGTTTTTTGTACAATTTTTTAGAGGCTGGCAGATCCACAAGTTTTATCGACGATATTGATTTTTTCAGCTCGAAAAGCAACAGCAGTATAGAAACTCTGTTTTGTGCACTTCTTGGCTATTGTGACGAGGTTTACACCGATGAACATAATACACTCGAAATTTGATAACATAGCAAATTGAGTGTTAGATTATCGTTCCGACCACGTAACGAAGGGAAGGGAAGGAGCGCACTATGGCGTAGGGTGTACTTTGGCAATCTCAATGAGTGTAGAGAATACAATTAAAAGGCAGTGATGTTTGTTTTCAAGATTCTTAAACATAGTGAATACTTTTATATAGATCTTGGTGGTTTTTGTTCCGACCATTGAAATTGAACAGGAACTTTGAATTCGGGTGTTTTTTAGCTTTTTCTTTTTCAGGCAAAACCGGGTACCAGAAATAATCATCGGAAAGGGTCGACTGTTATACCAAATTGGAGCCCTTTCAGTCGTGATTCGAAAAAGATTAAAAATTCTTGATTTTTAGTCCAATTTAGGGCAAATAAATCGGGCGAGAAAAATTGCATTAGCTTATATATGTTTAATTTAAGCCCTAAAAACTTACGATTCAAAATATTTTTACAAAAAAAAAATGAATTGAATTTTCTTGTCTATTTTTTTGTTCTAGTCATTTTATTAGAAAAATGTGTTCTATAAGCTTTTTTTACTATGACTGTCGTGTATACCTAAACTCTAGTTTCACGTTTAGATTTTTTTTATCACACCACGCAGAAAAAACTATATTATATGAAAAAAAACATCTCTTCAGTATTTTTTAAGACTATGGTCGGAACATACTGTGCAAGCCGGCTATCCTTGCATATGTTTGTTTTTGTTTTTCTTTGGCCAATGTTTTTATAGTAGAACGCTAAATTTTGATTTTACGCCGTTTGACTCTTTGTTTCTGAATAAGTTCACTTCATTTCCTTTGTTGAAAGGAAGGCAAACTCTTTTATCGAACAACAAAAGCTTAAAGGTCACTGAAAGCGTGATCGAATTATGGTTTCCAACGTGGATTTATATTTTTACACTTGCGAAGCGAGTTTATTAGTACGAACCTTCTTTTTTCCAACTTCATGGTGCGGCACCCAAATAATGGTGAGGCACCTTCGCAGTTTTTTTTGATAGCATGTGCTTTGACATTCGAATAGTAATAAATTAACACAGTTCATGCATTTTTAATTCAGCAAATGAACCGGAAAAAAATGATTTGTTTCAAACAACAACGATAATGAAATGCGCATTTGAAATGCATAATTTATACATAGTATGGCTTTATGCTTTGCGAGTTGTTACATGCAAAATTGAGTCTATTTGTATTTAGTGCCACTTTTGCAGAATCGATTTGGCAAGTTATTAGCATATGTAGCTGCTTTATTCGTGACTAGTGTTTGTCGGTTGTTAAGCTTGCGTGGCTGAGTGGATAGTGCGTGCGACTCAAAATCGCTTAATTGCAGTAGGTCGCAGATTTGAATCGTACCAGTAGCCGGGTTTTTATCTCGAGGCTTATTTCTACTTTTTATTATTTCAATTGATAGAGCGGCTTTTTGGTCGTGTTCTCGCATGTATATGGCCTCTGTGTCAAATTTTCCAGCGGAATAAAAAAATTTACTTATTGATCCAGTTTTCTCAATTGGTTTATTTTTTTTATCAAAAAGTGTCAATCATAATTTGTTCGAAAAATTCAAAGAGCTGTAGGGTCAAGATTTTTTTTGAAATTTCAAAGTTGAGATTTTTCAAACATATGTGAGTATATTTTTTTCTCTTGCGTTCGTTGACGTTTTTATAACTGTATGTTTGCTATGTTCCACCTACCAATTTTAGAAACTGTTATGTCTTCGATATTAAAAACATAATTTGAAATTGGGATCATTAATATGAACCAAGTATTAGTTTTCTGCAACATGTTAATCCATCTCAAAAATCATTCTAATTCAATTTGAGTCGCGCTCTTTGGCCTTATCGGCTTAAGACAGCTAGGCTTTGGAGCTTTCAGTCAATTTATTTTTTGGTAAGGCCTTACTAGACAAGAAATATAGCTTTATTAAAAGAATGTGTACTGAAAATTATAGTCGAATTTTCACAAAAAAAGCAAAAAATTTGTTTATCTTTTTTCATTTTTTTTAAAAAAGCTATTGCATATGTTAAAATGCAGTTGAAACATTCAGGGTTTTGTTGAAGTTTGTGCTTGGTTAGACAGCGGAGCAAACGCACGCGTGGTGTATGCGAAATGCATCTTCGCAGTTGGGTATAACTAGCCGAATCAAATGAGATATTTTTGAAATTTTTGCAAGTCAGTCATTTTTATCTGTTTTATGTAATTTATTTCTCGAATTTTGTCTGTTGGCTGCATATTTACCTATATTTTAAAAGTTTTTTTGATTGAATAAGGAGTTTCTCTGGCTCGCAGGTGATACAAAGCTACGCTTCGTTCGAAAGCGTTTTTACAAGCCCTGTTTGAGGTTTTATCCTTCACATAAGTTACAGACAATCAAAACCTTGTTTTTTTATTAACAAACTTTTAATGTAATGTAAAATTAAAAATATTACTTTTTAATTTATGGAGCTACGGAAAATCACTTTTTCAGCGTTTAACTTTTTCATTGGTGAGTTTCCGAAGAAAACCGTGATCAATCCGTGTTCAACTTTTCGAAACAGTTAGACACAATGGCGCGAAGCTCAGCTTCGCCTCTGTCTCTAAATGTTTCGAAACATTTAGAAACAGCTTCACTTCGCGGTTATTCTCGACTGAGTTTTTATATTAAAAATGAAGATCTCGTGTTCTAATTGTTACTGTGCTTTGGTATGGTATGGCTGAATTGTGAATACTTTTCTAAACAAATTTGGTCTGAGGAAATAACCTTGCTAATGCATCCGAATTTCTTGCACCAGAAGTTTTCCAAGTCGAGATAAATAGAGAACCGATATCAGAGATTCTGAAAACAGAGCAGTAGCTCTCCTTAAGTTCTCAATAACATGGTACATACTGTTTAGATAACAATCATAAATGTCATATTTATTCAAAAACAATTTGTTTTTATTTCATCATTAGTCTGAGTCTAATTTTTATTTTGTTTCATCGTTCATTGAAACCAAAACTTTACTACGAGTTCATCAAAATCATCTGCCACGCAAATCAGTAGTTTCATTCCTAGTTGAAATACTTTCAGATTAGAATCATGGTTTCATCCGTAGATGTAGATTCATCATTAGCAACTTCCTCCCAGCAGGCAGCCAAGGAAGTTGTGATCAGTCGGCCGGTCACGACTGATGACCACGTGCGACCGGGATCAACGCAGAGGAAGCTGAGTTGGACGGGAGAGGATGAACATCTATCTGAAAGTGGAGACAGCCAGACCGGGCCGGGGTTCGAACCGGTGTTCTTGACTGAGGATAGCAAAGTGGGACTTCAATTAAGTTCTCGGGCTCTGAAAAAAGTACCAGAAAAGAGTTCGTATCTGCAGTCGGATCAAGGTAAGAAACCATTCCAGGAAATTATTTGACTATCTGTCTTGATTGTAGAGAAGAAATCAATCCAATTGCCGAACTGTAAATATTTTTTAATTGTATTGCTATGTTTGGTTTTTATACCAAGTATATTCTTGGTAGTTGATTTTTTTGAATTTGAAGCTGGATGAAAATGATAATGATTTGAAATAAACCAAGTGAATTCCCTAGAAGCATAGGAACAAGACCAGGATAAACAGAAATTTATCATAGACCATTTTTTGAAAACGAAAAAAAAGTAATTCAAAAATTTACATCAAGTCAAGCATGCCGGTTACTGTACAAGTAGCAGAGAATGTTCCGACTGTAGCCTTAAAAAATACAAAAAAAAATGTTTTTTTCTAGAACTTAGGCATATTCGAGTCATAATAAAATAGACAAAATGGAAAACAGTTTTTGTAGAGTAATTATTGGAAAAACAAAAAAACGTAAAACAAATCTTGAAAAAATTCAAAATTTGTTGAATTTAGAAAGAAAATGTTGCGAACAATTTCCAAAAAAATAACTTTACTGAAGTTATTCCCAATTTTCAATATACTAAGTTTTTCCCAATTTTCATTGGTCGGAGCAATTTTGATAGTTCAAAGCTTTTTGGTAAGATTGAATAGATAACTATATCGATCAAGCTGCTCTAAAGATTCTCTCGAAATTAGTTTATGGTCTTAAAATAACAAAAACGTCTATAGATCCAAAGCTAATTTACAACAGGGATAGCCGGTTGCTTGGCAAGTAGCACAGAATGTTTCGACCATAGTCATCAAAACTAGATATGAAAGTTCTTTAAATTATTAAGTTCTCCAAATTAGTGTTGTTTTTGTACGTGGTGTGATGATTAAACTGTATAAACGCGTAAAAGTTAGTAAATTAGGCATCAAAAATTAATTACAAACAAAAAATAATCTAACAAACAAAAATGAAAAAAAAAAAATCAAAATACATTTCGAAATTTAGCAATATTTTATTTTTTTTTTATTTTTCTTGCCAAGGAAGTGCCAATTATAGTTTCAAAACTGGTTTTCGTTGGGAGGATTCAAGAATTTAAAATCTAAATGGGTAATTTAACAATTTATGATCACTTTTTTATGATCACTTTTTATGATCAAGTTATGATAGTAGCCAAAAAACCAAAATATTCAAACCAGTTTTTCTCGACACTGGGATTTTGTTTGGAAGTTGATCAATGTCGTTCGAATCACGACTGAAAGGGGTTTAATAGGATTTATCACTCAACCCAGTCCAATGATTTTTGTGATAACTGATTTCACGTGGAAGACAAAAATAGAGAACAAACTAAAACACACACAAATACAAATTTCCTGTTCAATGGTCGGAACAATAAAATTTTTCTCCAAATTTGTATGTTACAATCAAAGTTCAAATAATGTATAAATTGATGAAGCACCAACTTGGGAAATCTGCTGAGTGGCGTCTCCTCTGGGCAAGTTGTCAACATAACAGTCCTATCTTATGTTAAGATCATATTTGAATTTCCAGAAAAACTGGCAAAAGCGAAAGGTTTTTCGAAAAAGAATTAGATATGAATCCGAAATAGATGTATTCATTGTGTCTATTTCAAACTAGCAAATGTGAGCGTGTCTTGGTGTTCCAAATCAAGTTTTAAAAAATCAATACCGATTAATACCATTTCGAACCTGAAAGTTCTACTTACAAGCATGCGATCATTTCAATATCATTGTTGTTTTGTTCAAGGACTTCACTATTTGGTTCTAAATGACAATCAATTCGACTCAGTGCCAGATGACTTGGAACAGTACCGTGAAACCCTCGAAGTGTTGTTGCTTCGGAAGAATCGAATCGCGGAGTTGGATGTCTCGCATCTATCGCGTCTGAACAACCTCGCTGTTCTGGAACTGAGTATGAACAATCTAAGTGAAATGCCTGCAGACGTGGCCCGGCTCGGTTCTCTGACACAGTTGTTTCTGAATAACAATAACTTCGACCAGTTCCCAGTGTCCATTCTAGCGTTGGATAAACTAACGGTAAACAAATAATTGTTTACTTTTTATTTTAACTGTTAATGCACGAAGAGCTTTTTCACTTATACCGGCTAACATTCAAAACGTACATTAGTGGTAAAAACTAGACAAGATTGAAGTTTTTTCTCTCGAAATGCTATTTTTCAAGGACCATATTCGACAAAATTTATTCTGGGTTTGAACAAAAATTTTCAATAGACTGAGACATGGTCGCATCTTGGTTTCTTTTAAAAAAGCTGGTTCCTTGAAGTCACTTGTGATCCTTTCTTTTACCAATGTCCCTTTTTGTTCAAAAATGCCTTACGAAAAGTGTTCACGAAACCATTTCATTAAAAAAACGACCTCAGGCCAATTTAACGCTAGATGAGTAGTTGAGGATTTCACTACCAATTTTGTTATAATTTTCTCATGAAGCTGTAGTTGGTACAAATTAGGCAGGTTTAAACAAGGCCGGTTGAAGTAGCGAAGTTTCTTAGCCTGGAGACGGATGAGCGGAACCCACCCAACATATGCTAAAGAAAGAAAGAAAGAAAGATCAACCGTTCGTTTGGAATGTTAATGATCTGAAGTAAAGCTTAAGAAGAGGCTGACATAAACTGCCAGAAAAAAAATATCTTAGCTATGATAAGTTTTTAAACCGATGTTCGAAAACTTTTTCATTTATATCAGTCTTTGGCGAGTTTATTGCCAGGAGTTCATGATTTCTGGTAAGCTATGGCTTGCTTATATCTCCATTCAATTTCAGGTTCTGGGTCTCAACTCGAACAACTTGAGAGACGTGCCGAACGAAGTCAAACGTCTCTCTAATTTGCAAGTACTGGGCCTGAATTTCAATCAGCTGTCTTGTCTTCCTTCAGGTTAGCAAGCTTTGATTACATTTATTAACTGTTGTTTTGTTTTGTTTTCGATTATGTTATTCGATTTCATTTGATTTTCAGGAATCACCCAGATTGAATCTTTGACCAAGCTTGGACTATCAGACAACGCTATTGCGTCGCTTCCTGCCGAAATCAAACATCTTATCAATATGAAAGAGCTGCTCCTTGACAATAATAAATTGCGCACTATCCCAGTCCAAATATATTGGCTCTCGGCTCTTCAAGATTTGGCTCTATCTGGAAATAAAATTTCGCAGATATCCGCGGAAATTGCTAATTTGGAGAACTTGAGGCATTTGGGTCTGAACAATAATCAGATAAGCTCGATTCCGTCTGAGATTGCGTATCTAAGGAATCTTCAAACTCTGGGACTCCAAGGAAATCTGATCAAGACCATTCCAGCTGAAATCGCATACTGTGACCATCTTCAGGAGCTGTACTTGGGAGCAAACATGTTGTCTGAGTTCCCGGAGGAACTATGCATGTTGCATTTGATGGAAATGCTTAGCGTGGATTCCAACAAGATCTCTGAAATCCCTATTGAAATTGAAAATCTCCAGAACTTGCGACATTTCTCGGCAGATGACAATATGCTAATGGAACTGTGTCCAGGTCTAACGGCTCTGCCATGTCTGGAGTCTTTATCTCTTTGCGGGAACCGAATTGTAGGGCTGAGCGATGACATTCAGGAGCTGACGACATTGAGGTATCTAGCATTGTCGCGAAATAGGTTCACAGAGTTTCCCGAGCCTATCTGCTACTTGCCCAACCTGCAGATTCTGCACATGGATAACAACGCGATAAGGGTGCTGCCCGAAGATGTATCAAGTTTGATTAAATTGACAGTTTTGCATCTGCAGAGCTGCAAGTTTTCAGAATTTCCCGAAGAGCTGGCACTCATCCCAAGTTTGTCCATTTTGGACATGTCCGGTTAGTTGCATTATTACGTAATTGGCTCAAAGACAGATTTATAGCATGTTGTAAAGGCGTTTTCTGTTTGATAACTTCATAATATGCATTCGATCTCCTGTGATGGTAATGATAGTGTGTGAGGGCGAGCTCTCACTTGAAGTCTAGCTCAAGTCTACCACAACCTGACTAATTTAAGCTTCAATGGTGGCATATCTATTTGGCTTTTTGTAATTTTCGATGAATTAAGATCGAAGAAAGATAATGGTTTTCTGTCTCAAATTTATACTGGGCGCAAAACAAAAGGCTTAATTGCAGTTACGAAGTTTTCAAACAAACGTAAACAAAGATCGCTTCGCTTTCATTTAAGGGTTTACAAATTTTACATATTTAAAGCAGATGCTACAAGTTTTGTGGGATTCTTTCAACTTAGTTTTTCAATAACTACTTTAAAGAAAATCGGCACCTTTATGAACTGTTTTGTAATTTCAGACCATTTCGTTTAATAGTATTTTTGTATCATAGAAGATGCTGGGATAGAAGATCTTCTTTTTCCTTCCAGGTTAACCGATTCGATGGGCAGTACTGCTAATCAGATCTCCGTCCAGGCATATAAATTATCCAGGCACCTGTAGATTGCTTTTTAACGTTGATTTGATTCACACATGTGAGATACTTATTTAGATGTTTTTTGCTTTCTTTCACGCCCAGTCACGCTCAATGCGATTTTTTTGTGGTTTGATTTTGATTTCTGCTCAAGTTTTATTTAAATTCATTTGCTAAAAGCAGGGGAAATTGTGCTCAGCGCGGAAAAATGGTTTCGAAATTTGGTTTCCAGCGAAATATAAAAACTACCTTTTGACCCAGTATTTTCTAAATAGTTTGATTCTAAGAAAAAAAGTGTCAATTACGAAAATTTCTTGAAATTGAAAGAGCTATAAAATGATGCACTTCTTCGGAAGTTGAAAAATGTTCATAGAAGTGTAATTTTTTTTCGGTTTTCTTGGGTTCATAAACACTTTCCAAACTTCTGTTGACGATGTTCTCAACTTTTCTTAATTTGCAAATCTTGATCTTGTCCAGATAACTCGCTGAGTGAAATTGGCCTAAAGATGCGGAACAAGCGGTCAGTGACCTTCCTGAACTTGAGCAATAACAACTTCGCCAAGTTCCCGCCGGAGATATGCACCATGCCCAGTCTACAAGTGCTGCACTTTGTGCAGAATAATGGAACCAAGGTTAGCGAGACAAACTCTTTCAAGGTCATTTATTTAACCAGGAGGTGGGGATTTTTAAAAGAGTTATTCAAAACAGGTCTTGTCAAGGATAGTCTTTTGTTTCCTTAGTTTCCTATTTTTTGTTGTTTTTTCATTTACGTCAAAACTTGAGCGTGATCACGCCCCTAATGCGATTATGAATCAACAATAAGGCGATCATGAATTAACAATAAAACAATATGAGCATTATCAAACCTTTTCTTGGGTCTAGGACAAGCCGACATGAAATCAAGCCGAAGGGACTTCAGGCCGAAACTTGAACTGGATCTTGTTAACTATTTCCCCCCTATTGGACCTTGTTAACTATTCCCCCCCCCCGCCCTCCTCTATGCCTGTATTATTTTTGACAACCATTTCTGTATAAAATATGCATTTCAAAAATGTCAACAATTATGGTGATTTTCATTTTCGAGCTTCGTATTTGTATTACTCACATAAAAAGTTTTAACTATCTATCTTTTCTGAAAATTGTTTTAAGCTATTGAAAATGTGGCCGCCAAAGTTGAATTTCTGAAAATCGAAATAGGGGGGGGGGAATAGTTAACAAGATCCCTTAAACTTTATAAGCACCTCAAAACGCCATTTTTTCATCTGTAAAATGGTAGTTTTCAAAATTTAGGCAAGATTAGTGCATAATGAGCGTTATTCATGACAATGCACCCCTTAGGAATGGCATCCATATTTTACATCGGCGGGGTTTTGATATCAATAACTTATAAACATAAAAAGCGCGTTCAACAAAATTTTAATTTTCAACTTTCCTAAACTTCAATTAGATTCTTATATTTTCGAAGAAGCCAGAAAAGGTAAAGAGATCATGAAATCGATAAAATTATCAAACCAGCCTTCATTTTAATCATATTTCTTGACTTTAAGAGAAAATTTTCAGTTTGAAGTCCCTTTTTTTTACGATGGGGCTAGAGGTCCCATTGGCTTGATATCCGGCCCCCATTGTATTATCACTTTTTCGTTTACAAGGGTTGCCTGACATCAAGCCGATGGGACTTCAAGCCGAATCATAAAAAAGGGACTTCAAGCCGAAAATTTTCTCTAAAAGTCAAGAAATATGATTAAAATGAAGGATTGGTTTGAAGAATTTCTCAATTTCACAATCTTCCTTAACCATCTTTTCGCTTTTTCGGAAAATATTTGTCTGTAATTGATATTTAGGAAAGTTGAAAATTAAAACACTGTTGTATGCGCTTTTTATTTGTACAATTTATTCAATTCGAGATCAATCCGGCAGATTTAAATTATGGATGCCATTCCTAAGGGGTGCATTGTCATGAATAACGCTAATTGTGGAATGAACTGGCCTAAATTTTGAAAAATACCATTTTACAGATGACAAAATAGTGTTTGAGGTGCTTTTAAAGTATAAATTTCGGCCTGAAGTCCTGTCGGCTTGTTGTCCTAGACCCATTTACAAGAGTGTAGGATTTAATTATTTAAAAAATTTTGACTATATCTTGTCATGAACTTAGTAAAGTCATCTTAAGTTTTCGTATTACTTAATTCAAATCTTTGGTAGTATCCGATATGGCATAACGCGAAGTTTTCTTACAAAACCTTCAAATTTCACAATTGGGAATCAACTGGGGAATCAAAGTCAGTTTTTACTGTAAAAATGTGATAATGCGCTTTATTTACTGATAAAAACCAAAATATTTCGTGCAGAACTAATGAGAACGAAAATGAGTTGTCTGAAACAGGGTGGTTCTAGAAGTTTCTCGTGAGGGGAGGGGGGGGGCGGATTATCAAAAGATTTTGTCGACTTTTTTTAAGGTCGACCAAATTGATTTTTCGAATTGAATTTTTGAAAAAGCAGGCCGAAAAGGGTTTTTAGGCACTTTTTAAAAGTCTCAAACAAAAAATTCTGTTTGTTGGCGCGCGCTCCCACTCAAAAATAGTATATATTGCCACCAAAGGCGCCTTTAGAAAAGTTTTAGGGTTGGTCAGCCAAAATTGGGTTTCTTAAAAAGTACCAAAGGGGAACCTTTGCTTTGATCGAAACCCTGGGGGGGGGGGGGGGGGGCATCCGGAGTTTTTTTTCGATTATACCCCCTCCGATTATAGAAGGGATTATAACCGAAAAAACACGGCGTGCGCCTCCCTCTAAATCGGCTTCTACTCTGGAATGTAAAATTGAGTGTTTTTTTTTAGATCGAGTCTCTGCCCGAAGACATCATGCATTTGACAAATCTGAAGGAGCTGTACCTCGCTCACAACGACATCGCCGAGTTGCCTCCCACAATCGCCAGTGAGATATACACCCCTTTTTAAGCCTTCCAATTTATAAAGTGATATGTGGTCAGTGCTTTTCTCACCAAAGTCAAAGTCAAACATTTTTTATGCAAAATTTACCAAAATAGTAGTTTCACACCGTGATATTTTATACCCTTTTGAAAATATCGGCGCCCTGAGCTTAAATGAGATATTGGGGTTCATACTTTAAGAGTGTTTCGGGATGTCGGAATGATAATAGCCGATAGGTGCTAGAAAAGTAATCTAAGCCTGACTACTTGCTGATCAGGTTTTTGGTTGCTCGCTGTGATTTCCAGGGGCTAATAGTAGAAAGGCACGAATTAATTGAATAAAAGGAGACCAATGAACTGACATTCATGGGCGACAAATTAGAACTCCAGCCAACCAACCACTGCCTAGATCTTCATATAGTTTGCCTACCACTGTTTAGAACTGCGCAACTTGATCCACTTCTCGATGCCAGACAACAAGCTGGGTCAACTGCCAGAAGAGATGTGTATGTTGCAGCAGATGCAGAGCATGAACCTGAACAACAACCAGCTGAAAAATCTGCCCTTCGACTTCGGAAACTTCGCCAACATGACTGATTTGGACATCGAAAACAACAACATCCGTGTGCCGCCACTCTTTGTATGCAAGGTAAGTTCGCAAAACATTCTACACAAGATCATGTTTCGGACCTTGTTTACTATCCCCCCCCCCCTACCCCCCCTGTGGTACTTTGTAACGAATACCACCCCCCCTTGATGTACTTTGTAACGAATACCACCCCCCTATTAAGAAAGAAATAAACAGTTTAAGCATATACGAATTTTGTAACGAATCCCCCTTTTTGGAAAAAGGGGGTGGGAATTGTGTTAACAAGATCCCGATGTTTCAAGATCCCGTGTGATCGTGAGGGGCTAGAGAGATATTTGGGACTAATTCAAGATTTGGGAATTTTGTTTTGACCGAGGTGGTCAAATATTTCAGTGTCCGACAGGAAATCCTTTGTTTAGAACGCCCTAAATTCGAACCCAAAGTCGAGTCGATTTTAGTGTTTAGTCAGTGGAATCATACAAAATTCAAAAATACAGCCGGTTACTGTAGGTGGGGGTCATAATATATTTCGGGTGCCTGTTTTTTTGGTATATTTTTCAGTTTGTAGACTAACATCACTAAAATTTTGAAGTAACAAAGTTACCACTGATAAAGTATGAAAGGTGGTTCTTTTTAACTATACTGAACATTTATTTAGTGAAAACAATAAAAAATTTTGCAAATCAACGCTGATTGGTCAATTTTTATAGTTGAGCAAAACATGAAGAAAACATGACCAATCAGAGCACTTAGTTTTTTTGTTTCGAGTGTCAATCATTTTTAAAGAGTAATGAATGTAGTGAGTACTCCGTTATAGGTCTTGGTGATTTTTTGCCTATTTTTTCAGGAAAAAGTTTCCAAAGTCTCTTTTGATAGATTCTCTGCGATTCGCAGATTTAGTTGTTAAAAGGGCCATATATAGTTGTTAAAAGTCGATGAACAAAGTTCAGACTCTTATGTTGGCCGTGATGATTTTTTTTGTTCTTTTTTCAGGAAAAGCCTTGAAATTTGTTCAGGCTCAAATTAATTTTGTCGGTATGACTTGATTTCTTTTTAAGTTCTGTTCATTTCCTTTGTTAAAACGAAGGCATTCTCCACTATCGGACAGCAAAAAAAAACGCGATAGACTTCTACTTTCAAAAATGGAATTGGTTTTCAGATTGAGCAGCGAAATAAAAAAATGTACCTTTTGGTCCACTTTTTTCAATTTGGGTTAATTATCAAAAATGTGTCACTCATACATTTTTTTAGAAACTTAAAGATCTTTAAGGCCATTTTTTCTACTTCGAAATTCGAAAGTGGCTGGTGGCAGTATTAGGAGTGAAGCAAAACCTGGCAATATTTTTGAGTCCTGGAAAATCCAGTAAAGTTAGTTTTCGAAGTTTTTTTAGCGTCATCTTGGGAATAAAAAAATCAGAAAAATTCCTGCAAAACAAAATTGACGTTTTTTGGGTCATTTTCCGAATAAGACTGTTGCCCAATATGCCAATTTAACTATGACAATTGGAAGTACCTAAGTTCTAGGCTTTCGTTCGGATCTTTTCATCATACAAATCGCAAAAAAATGGCTCTTTTCTAGTTCCCTTTTTCAAATTCAATTTTGAAAAGCTTATTTAAAGTTGACATAATGCAATGAAAATTGGAGTGGCGAGCAAATAGACAACTGTGAACAGATTTGTTCTTCTTACGTTACAGCTTAACATCACGCATTTAGCCGTAATAACACGTAAAACAAATATAAAACTCGGTATTTTGAAAGGGGGGAACTGGAAAAGAGCCAAAAAAACTAATGTTAAAGTTTTTTTGGAAATTTTTAAAGAATATGGTCGAAAACATCTGTGCTACTTCCACAGCAATCGGCTGTTTTTGTTAGAAGTTTGTAAATTTTACGAAAATTGTTGAATTTTAGAACCAAAGTGCTCGGGCGATCGGGGAGTACTTGGGCATTGAAGAGCAGCGTGAAAGTGAGTATATAGTTTTACACGGTTTGTGATATCTTCTGGTATATCTAGTCCGCCTCGCCCTCAGTTTTCATGCTTAGAAAAATTTCCGACAATCTACTCAAAACCAAATAAAAAATGATTATAAATCGCAAAAATAACGGCTCCTGGTAAAATTGTGATAGAGGGGTCTCAAGGAACTAACCGGGTCCCTAATGTAAATAGAGTACATCAAAGTTATTCAAATTAATGCTTTGATGACGTCAATTAAAGTATCGTATAAGTTTGCGCGATTGAGGCAGGTTAATTACGTTTGAGAAAAAGCTTTAGAACGACCAACCGGTGCATATTGAGTTATTTATTTGCGGTATTTTCCTAAATTTTATGTAATTTCGGCTGACCCCTCTCTCAGTGACCAGCAAATAAGACGACAGCTCTTAAGACGACAACCGTTTTTGATGAGACTTCAGACGACGCTCCACGCAATTCTCCACATAGAATTTTTGAGAAATTTAAACCGCTTAAATTGGAACTGCTCATTTTACATTTAATTTACTCTTATTTTATTTGTCTTTGTGTCTTGTCATCTTAATGGCCTGTCGTCTTATTTACCTAGCACCCTCTCTCTCTCACACACACACACACTTGGTTTTTACCAGGACCTCTTATCACACTTGGGTCTTATGCACAAAACGGCCCAAAATCAATATTTTTATATCTTGAGCCGAAATTTATACAGTCGAATCTGATTGGCTAGTATTAGCCAATCCAATTGAACCAACATGGCCAGGCAATTCAATCAAAACTTCCAGCAGAAAAAATTTGTAGCCGAAAATACCAAAATGTTAAACTTTGCCTAATAATAAAATTATTTTCAAGTCACATTGTAAATTTTTCTGCCGAGAAAAATTCAAAAAATGGCTTCATCAGATTAAAATTTTTCTTGGGCTCTGTAATAACACGTAAAACAAACATAAAAATCGATATTTTAAAAGGTTGAGGGAAAGTGGAAAAGAGCCTTTTCTTGTTTTGGTCATGCCGGCCAACAAATTTATCTGCTTGAAATTTCAATTCAACTGCAGGAGCAGGACCATGTTATTTGAATTGAGTGTATAAATTGCGAATCAGATTCAACCTTATTAATATGAATTCAAGAAAGATGAAGAAATAGTGATTTTGGGCCGTTAAGTACATAAGACCCCACACTTGTACCTCGGCTCCTTTCCAGTGCAGTGTGTAGACTGCAATTTTGAACGATATCTCGCCATTTGTTTTTATTAAAAATGAAATTGTTTTTAAGTTGTTCATACGGCGGTTTGCATCAGAGAAATGTTTTAAATATCCGTTTACTTGTTCATGCTTGACACCTATTACTCCAGTTTAAAGTATCAAAAGCCATTTTAAATAGATTTGAATCAAATGTTTGTTTTAAAAAAGCGATCAAAATCTATATGATTTTTACAATGTTGAAGTAATAAAATTACTTTTAGTTGTTATATAAAAAAAGACTTCGACAAGAGGTAGTTTCGATCTACCGACCTCCGGGTTATGAGCCCAGCACGCTTCCAGCTGCGCCATCCTGCCTAAAATTGAGGTTACCGTGTTTTATTTGATTAGAATGGCAGCGGCATAATGGTAAGCTGAATGGTCATTGTATTATCTTTGCATCGTCTAGTATTGGCCTCGCCAAGCTTGACGTAATTTTATATTCACGTATTCATAGTTGTTAAATTCTTTATCTGTATTTTCTATCTTTGCATCTCGGATCGGTCGAGAGTAATAGTCTGTAATGAACATCTGTCACTAGCACTCGTGCATGAAGCTTGGTTATTTCTGGTCAGATAATAAACAAAATAGGAAATTGGCTCTTTTCCAGTTCCCCCCTTTTAAAACACCGAGTTTTATGTTTGTTTTACGTCTTATTATGGCTAACGCCAAATTTCATTGCATTATGACAACGTTAATTAAGCTTTTCAAAATTGAATTTGAAAGGGGGGACTGGAAAAGAGCCAGGAAATTAACCAGGAAAATGATATAAGATCTCGAACGCTTTTCCAGTTCCCCCTTTCGGCTCTTTTCCAGTTCTCCCCTTCAAAATACCGAGTTTTATTTTAGTTTTACGTGTTAGCACGGCTAAATGCTTGATGCTACCCTGTAAAGTATGAATAACAAATCTGTTCACAGTTGTCGATTTGTTCACCACGCCAAATTTCATTGAATTATGATAACGTTAAAGAAGCTTTTCAAATTTGAATTTGAAAGGGGGGGGACTGGAAAAAAGTCCCCCTTTCAAATTCAATTTTGAAAAGCTTATTTAACGTTGGGGGGGGGGGGGTTAGTGGAAAAGAGTCAGGTCTAGGACGGGTCTTTCAAAAACTTATTGATATAAAGACCCAAAAAAACCCTGGTACTACTATGATAGAGTGGTGCCTTGAAAATAAGATACCTGGAGCTCTCAAATCCTTTAATAGTTATGATTTCGTCATACAAAGATGTCGCTGTATATCCCCCCCCCCCCGCCCTCACCATTGAAAGGAGGAAAAATTCAAAAAAAAACGCCAGAATTGAGTTTTGTTGACAATTAAGGTCAACCAATTATGTTTCTTAAACTGTAAAACAAACAAGCGTGCAAATTTGATATAAACAATGAATTAATTACAGTTTTCAATCTGAAAAGTTTCTGACTGAGCATATTTTGCAAGATTTTTGAAATGAATAATTTATACACAAATTAGTTTTCAAAATTATAACATGCGAAATGCATGCGGGACCTGTCTATCATAGTTGCTTTTTCGAGGGACCACTCTATCATAGTAGTACCGACAAATTTTACAACTTATGTGACTGATTTGTTATTTTGGGACCTATGGGAATTCACCATTATTCCGAATCAGGGGTTTGGTACTACTATGATAGAGTGGTCCCCCGAGAAAGCAACTATGATAGACAGGTCCCGCATGCATTTCGCATGTTATAATTTTGAAAACTAATTTGTGTATAAATTTTTCATTTCAAAAATCTTGCAAAATATGTTCAGTCAATAACTTTTCAGATTGAAAACTGTAATTAATTCATTGTTTATATCAAGAAATTTGCACGCTTGTTTATTTTACAGTTTAACTAACATAATTGGGTTACCTTAATTTTCATCAAAATTCAATTTTGGCGTTGTTTTTTTGAATTTTCCTCCTTAAAGTGGCGAGTGGGGGGGGGGGGGATTTTACGAATAACAAAAATAAAATTTGTTTGAAATATACAGCGACATCTTTGTATGACGAAATCATAATTATTAAAGGATTTGAGAGCTCTTGGTGTCTTATTCTCAAGGGACCTGGTTATTTTCAAGGGACCACTATCATATTAGTACCAATTTAACTTGTTAAATTCTGATTAGTTGAAATTTGAGCCATCGAATTTATGGACTGATTGTTTACAGTTCAAGCAGCATAAGCTCAAGCTGCAGAATAGTGACCGCCGCAGCCGAGCAACCGTGTTGCTAGCTTGTAAACAGAGGGTAAACACAAAATTTAGAGCCGGTTATCGCTGCGAAGCGGCGTAGCGCGCCCACCGGCGACCTCAAACCGAGACTCGGATAATTTAGTCTTTTGACCAATTGAAAAGAATTGCGACTTATGCGACAGCTTTTTTTATTTTGGGACCTATGGGACTTATTTTTTTTATTTTGGGACCTATGAATACGCAAGATACCGGAATTATAGTTAAAGCACCCGTTGTGATGTATCAATATTCTTCTAACTATCTCAGAAAATTATTTATACTTATTTTAGCTACTGTTTTGATCGACTTGAACAGTTCGAAGTTTGTCCTCAAATCGCGTCGGTCTCTTGTCAGGAGACTGAGGACACACTTTATCCCCATGCCTTGCATCGTAAAATCACGCATTCAACTATAGTAACTTCTAAGACTACTGAGAAAATAGAACATTTGAAAGCGGCGGGGTGAGGGGGTATGGGGGGTTATTGAAAAGAGCTGAAAACTGGTGCAAAATAACATTGGTGATTAGATTTTTTCTTCGTACCTTGCATCGTAGCATCACGCTGCTAGCCATAATAACACGTAAAACAAATATAGAAAGTTGGAAACAAAATAAAAATTTGAAAGGGGGGGTGGTTGTGGAAAAGAGTGGAAATTGGCACCCAGACTTACTGCTGTTCTACAGTCTACCAGCCCTATCTGCAGTGTTTAAAAGTGTTGTTGAAATTAAAACCTGCAAAACTTAGGATCACCATGGTTGGGCATTTAACTTATTCCGCCCGAGTTCGTCAATTCAAAATTATGAAATGAAGAATGAAGAAATTAAAATTCTCCAATCCATTTGGTTGGAATTATCTACGTTTGGCGACTCAAGCAAAGTTGCACAAGACATTAAATTTTTACTGTCGTGAGTTTTTTTTGGGCGGAGTAAAGTTTTTTTTTTTGGGCGGAGTAAAGCGCTCGTGAGTTTTTTTTGGGCGGAGTAAGTGTGAAGACACCAATGTCGATCATGATAAAAAGTAGGCATCAATTATTTAGACTTAACGCCAAATCCTCTCTAGACACAAAGTTTATAGGATACATGGGTTAAAAAAATTCTTTAGGGAACAATTTTTTCGATAATTGATTTGCGTTTTGGTGTTTTGAAAATTTTCAAGTTACTTTCTTGGAAAAACCTAGGTGTAAAAACTTAACTGTTTGCCAACCGATGTGCTCTCTGAAAGAGTTTGGAAAATTTCGAAATATCATCCCTGCTTGCTAAATTTTTGAATTTCTGTGATCTGAATCACGCTGAAATAACTTGAATTACTATAAAAATTAGTCGCTCAATGAGCTTGAGTTGAAGATCTAAATTTTTGTTAGCCGATTCAGGAAATGCAAATAATATGACGTACTTCAAAGTCTTATTGCGCAATTAGCTTGCTTAAAAAAATTACCAATTTCGCGAACCGATCTTAAAACACTTTAAAAACAGTTTGAAAAATTTGAAAAAACTTGTAAAACTCGCTTTAGAAAAACTTGAAGCTTTTTCCAAATTGGTCGTGCTGCACAAGAATTTGATCCTAATTAAGATTTCGGATCCACATGACAATTGTTCTCTCTATGTCATCTACTTAAGAATTGAAACCCCTTTTCAAAAAGGTAGTAAAATAGCACTAGAGCGTTCTATGTAAAATTTGAATTCGGCTGCTTTCTGATTTGTCGAAAATTTGACTAAATTTACAATTGGCCCCCTTTTTTTGAAGGGGGGGGGGGGGTAATTGTTAACTAGATCCAAGATTTCTGTGTAATTTTCTTGTTATCGTAGCGTTTTTCTAACTATCGTACACGTTCCAGTGAGTTTTGTTGGGTGAAAATTGTTTAGCAAGCTCAAAACAACCTTAACTTGGATCAATAGAACAATTACCCCCCCCCCCCCCCCACTTTAAAATGACATCCCCAAGCATGTATTAATTCTGAAAGATAATTCTGTAAAATATGCATTTCAATACAGCTTGAAAATAACCAAAATTTGACGATTTCAATAGCTTGGTTCAAAAAAGTTTAGCTTTAATTAAAAACAAATCAAATTACCAAAACCAGATGAAATATTCCAAAATTTAATTTTTTGGTTGTTTATTTTAGAAAAACTGTCAGAAAATTTTTTTTGAAACAATTGAGCTCTTAATAATAAGAAGAACTGCTGAAAAGTGTCATCGATTGACTTGCTTGCTTTGAAAAACGATCAGTCATTCTTGCCAAGCTTTTAAGGCAACATTAAATCGTTTATGTTTCTGATCGCTCAAAAATATGTATTGTATGATAGCCTAGTGGTAGTAAGTGTTTTGAGGGTTTAGTGTTATGAAAATCAATTCAAGCTATCAAAACAACTTGAAAATGCCTAAGTTTAATTTTCGACGAGTCTGCTTCAAAAATCGTCGATTTTTTGCGCATGAATTCAAGCTATCAAGGCAACTTGAATTGATTCGAAGTTTAATCGAAAAAAAAGTCTTTTAGTAAAAAGGAAGAGTTTCAAAGTTTTGCGCAGCTTTTCAAAGTATCAAATTAAATCGAACTATTTCAAAAAATTTGTTCGCTTCAATAGATAGCTAAAAGTCTGTTTTTTGCGGACCATTTCTGCAGGCTACCAAAGCAAAGTGAAATGATTAGAGTTTTCATCTCTGAAACAGCTTCTTTCAAAACACTTCAAGCATACTAATAGTCGATCAAGTGTTTCAGACTCTAATATGGGTGGTGATTTTTTTGCGTTTTCAGGAAAAGTTTTAAAATATGTCAGGCTAAAATTTGTTTTTTTCTCTTTTTCACATTTGAATTTTTTTAAGTTCAGGTCATTTTTAGTTTGAAAGGTCCAACTCTTCTATCGAACAGTAAAAGTTAAAAGGTAACAAAAAGCGTGATCGATTTCTAGTTTCGAAAGTGGAATTGAGTTTCAGATTTCCCAGCGAAATAAAAATTTTACTTATTGATCATGTTTTTTCAAATAGGGTTATTTTAATCAAAAAGTGCCCAGAAAAGTTTGCTACTGAAGTTCGAAGAGCTTTTAAGCCATATAGTTTTTTTGTTTGAGATTTGAAAGTTGAAGTGTTTTCAACAAAAAAGTCAACTTTTTTTTCTGTTTCTTTGAGCTCTTTGACTTTTCCAACGTAAGTTGGCCGTGTTTGTGGCCTAATGACTTAATGATTTTCAAGCCATTAAGGCAACTTCAATTTTTTAAAGATAAGTTTGTTTTAATTGCTGGTTTAAAAACTATCAAAACAATTTTTTAAAAATCGTTTTTTTTTGGAATAACTTTCTTGGGAATTAAGTTCTTGCGATTTTGTTTTCAAATCAATTATAGATTTTTATCAAGTTATGTCGCTTTCTAAGATTGATTTTCTAACCGTACATCATTTTATGAAACAAGTTGTTAAAACACAATTGAAATTTTTTCCTGTAATTATTTTGCTTTAGAATTGTGTAGTTTTTGCGAATCAACTTTCGTGAACTTTTTTGCAAAGCTATTGCAGTGGTGTGAAGCTACCAGAAACAACTTGAATGCAACATGTTTTTGCTGAACAGGCGTTTGGAAAACATAAGTCGAAAAAATTGATCAAAATTATCAACTGAATTTGTTTAGAAGTTTTATAGTTTAATATTTTGCGAATGCCTTCAAGTTTTGCGGACAAAATCAATTTTGTTTGCGATTTAGGCCTGCTAGTACAGACTCATTGGATTAATCAAAAAATAATTGGTTTGATCTGAGGCTCTTAGCATACTGGTTGGGCGTTCACTCTCAGAGTATCAGATCATGTATTCAATCTTTTGCCAGTACAAAAATATCGTCCGATAAAAAAACGTCCCTGAGAAGCAAAAAAAACCGGATTAACAAAATGACTCAGTCTGGAGTGTGAGTAAATAATACGAAACAGAGTATCCTTAGACGGACTGCACAGCCTTTGATGGCTTTTCTGAGACTCGCAGATAGAAGCGCTATGTTTAGTTGTTATTAGTCGATGACATAGTTCAGACTCTTATGTAGGTCGTGATGATTTTTTTTAAAAGAAAAGTCTTAAAATTTGTACAGGCTCTAATTTACTTTTTCGCGATTTGGTCGCATGATTTTTTTTTCAATTGCAGCTCATTTTCTTCGTTAAAAGGAAGAGCAATTCCATCGAGCAGTAAAAGTTGAAAGTCACGAAAAAGTCATTTTTCAGATTTCCCAGTGTAAACAAGCTACATTATTTGAGTCTGCTTTTTATGCTAAGATACTATCATGATACCATCAATCCAATAATTTTATGAAGTTAAGTTTACTACGGAGAAGCGAAACAATGCTATCTAATTCGAGTCGGCTTTTTGTCCCAAACCCGAAATCACAATACCATGAACGCAACATTTTTTTGATGCTAGCTTTTTTAACGAAAATTCAATTTGGAGTAGCCCGAATAAAGCCGCAGATGGAGTGTACTGATAAGAGTGGTCGATAGACAGAAATGATTCAAGAGCATGAAACGAAGAAAAAGAGAAAGGAAATAGATAGTGACCCCCACCTATTAGCATGTATGTCGGTCAACATGCCTATGTAAAAATGCAGTTTTCTCGCTCCCTAATTTACTTTTTTATCAACTATACTTATTAACTTATTCTTATTAACTTAACTTAACTTAACTTATTAAGTTACTATTAACTTAACTTATAAACTTAAATTAAAAGCAACTTGGGGTAATTCTGAGAAGAATGTGCCAATCATGAGCTCCAACGTGATAAATTTTTCCTCGAAATTACCAAGTTTGATAACAACAAAGGTTACTTTTGCCTGATGGGGTGGGTGCCAGGTGGGTGCAATTTTTGAATATTGCTTGGTTATAATGGTAAAATTTGTTGCCAAAATTGTTGTTTTTAATTTATTTATATAGTTCTAGTGTTTTGAAGTTCTTGAAAATTAAAATTTGAGTTTCTGATTTGAAATTTTTTCGACTTGAAATTCCGTCAGCTTGTTGAAGTCCCAGTGAAAAAGAACAGAAAGTCAGGGGAAGTCGATTCGGCACCAATCTATCGTCATGTTGGTCGGTTAGCAGGTCTAAATTGTTCTGTTCGTGTTTCGGCTCTGACAATCTTGGACATTGTGTCAGCCTGATAGCCTTATCTGCAGAATTTCTCTTCGGCAAATTTTGAATTTGCTTTCCTCAAATTATTTTCTGTCTTGGAGTTTTTCTTATGTTGTGAAATTTTTGTAAATCCCATTTCTGATTGGCTTTTTCCCCATTTTCGGTCCCTCAGTTAAAGAGGTTTTCCGCGATATGATTTTTTAAATATAAATTGAGCAATGAACTTATGTTTTTTCTTAATTCGTTAGTCTTTTCCACAAGCATGGCAATTTCATACCAATAAGTTTAACCCAACAAGCAAAACATTGCTATCTAATTCGAAATTGATCTTTGTCTTAAACCCCATTATCATAATACCATGAACTCAACTGTTTTTTTGAAGTAAGCTTTACTAACGAAATTTCAATTTGGAGTAGCCCGAATAAAGTAGCGGAGAGAGTGAAGTGATGAGAGTGGTTTCAGGACAGAAATGATTCAAGTGAGGAAAACGAAGAAAAAATGGATAGGGACTCCCGCCTACTAGCATGTATGTCGGTCAACATGCCTATGTAAAAAATGCAGTTTTGTCGCTACCTAATTTACTTTCTCAGTAACTCAAACTTGCATACACATCGCTGAAAATTGAATAAAAATAGAATTAAGTGTTAGTTCCGAGAACTAACCACTGATGATGCACTTGAGCTAAAAAAAATATATAGGCTAAATTGTTTTTCGTCTGATTTAATGTATAATTAACACACTTATCACATGGTAATAGGCGTACATGCTTCTCGCTAAGCCCTCGTGAAAATCAATTACAACAATTTTGAGCAAACGTTAACAGAGAAATGATTTTAATGGGGGCTATTTTTATGAAGGAATTGAATGCTAGATAAATATCAATTAAATAGCATAGTGCGAAACCTATTCAATCCCATTTGCTAAACGCTTTGCTCTGAGTGCACTTTTACTTTCTCCTAGTTGCCTTTTTTTGCGCCAGGGGCGTTCATAAACAATTCGTGATTCGGTTTTGACATTTTCGCACTACGTACCAACCAGATTACATTATTTTGCACGCGGCATATGTTGAGTTTTAATTGAAATTCGAGCAAGTAACGCGAGCTACAAAGCTCATTATAGAATTTTAAACAGTATGACTTTAGTTTTTACCTAATAAATTTTTTTTTTTTGAAGTTTTTTAGTGCCATTATGGGAATAAACGATTTTTTCGGGGCATTTTGTGTCAAAAACTGTTATGCAATTCACTATGACAGTCAAATATAACCTATGATCAAGTTTTAGGCTTTCATTCAGATCTTTTCTGTGCTTCAGAGCATTCTGTGCTACTTGCTCAGCAGCCGTTTATTCATGTTCAGATTTGCGATATTCTTTTTCTTAATATATTTTTCCCATCGTGGACTTTTTTCGAACATAAATTGAGCAAATTGTTTTAATTCCTTTTAGTTTCATTCCGCAAACAGAACGATTCCTTCTCAATGTTTTTTTGCGAAACACTGCCGTCTTGTTGTGAGAAAGAGGAGTTGACATGCGCCGCTCACGAAATGCTTGTTTTGTTTTTGGCGGGAGTTTCAGCTCGTCATTCCAAGTTTTGAACTTTCAAATTTTTCAAAAAAAAAATTGGAGCTGTTTTGGATTCCATTTATTTGGTTCCTGCCTCATTTCATGTTTTCGCATTTTATGGTCGTGTTAAATCCCTCATGCTTGCGAAAAGACCTTCCATAAAAACATCCGAGTAAAGTTTCAAAATCCGAAACCTTCAATTTAAATCAAAACCTGTCCATTTTGTTCGAATTTTGCCGTGGGATGAATTCAAGGGAAAGAATGAAACCAACATGAAGAAATATCGAAAAGTTCTTTTTGTGAGTATCACTATGATTGCATTTTCTGGCGAAGTTTTGAAAAAAGTATGCAAATTTCTCTTCTTCTGATCAAAAATTCTTCATTTATTCAACTTTTCAAAGTCTCAGCCAAACAACAGTGAGTTTGCTAAAACGAGAAAGCGATATGCATCGGTTTGCTCGATACATACAGTGATATTTGAGGTATAACGGTACTCAAATTTTTTTCTCATTGCTTAAATCAATTTGAGAGGTAAGCTTGCATGGTTTTTTTTTCTGATAATTCGCCAATGGCTTGATTATATTTGGCCTTTCTTTTGTATTTCAGAGTTGATAAGTGATGAGGCAAGCCTGCTTCTAATTCTTCATGGTGTTTTACTAGATCTAATATTTATATTTGGCAGCTTCCAAAAGTTGACAACAGCTGTTTTTGGCTTAACTCTTTTTTTTTCGTCCAGATTTTTTTTAATCACACCATGCCGAAAAAACAACAACATATTGTAAAAAAAAATTTTTCGCTTTTTTTAAGACTGGTCTGAACATTCTGTGCTAGTTGCACAGTAACCGGCTATCCTTGCTTTGTTTTGTTATTTGTTGCTTTTTGATTTCCACGCAAAATCACGTACCACAAATAACCATCGAACTGGGTTGACTGATATATTATAACAGAGCCCTTTCAGTCGTGATTCGAACCACATTGAAAAATTTCCAAAACATTTTCCCAGTGTCGAGAACAACTGGTTTGAAGTTTTTGATATTTGGTCTAAATTCGAGCTAATAAAGTGACGGTATATGCTTACAATAGCTTGTTTAAGCTTATTTGCAGCCATGAAAACTTAGTTTTATTCAAATAAAATTAGTTTCTGCAGTCTTTTGGTGCAATTTTGGGAATCAAAACTTAAAAATTCAAAACTTTGTGCGAAAAACATTTGAAAAATTTTTTGGAATTTTTTGAAAATTTTAATTTAATTTTTTTTTTTCGTTTTTCTAGTAGTTTTTCTGTAAAAACTGTTTTCCAATTGACTTATTTTACTATTAGTCTCAAATATGTCTAAATTCTATTTTTTCGTTCTGATTTTTTCATCATAACATGCAGAAAAAAACGACACCAATTTGTAAAAAACAGTTTTTTGTAATTTTTAAGACCGGTCGGAACATTCTGTGCTACTTGCAGAGTAACCGGCTATTTAATTTTTTTTTGCTTTTTGTTTTCCACGCAAAATCAGGTACCACAAATGTTGATCGGTTTGGGTTGAGTGATATATAATGTTGAAGCCCTTTCAGTCGCTTTAACATGTAATTTCGAGCTATTATAGTGTGAGCGTGTAGGTTCACAATTTAGTTCAGCTTACTTTAAGCCGTGAAAATTTGTTTGTACTCCAATAAAAGTAGTTTTTGGAGTTTTTAGCTTCATTTTCTATACAAAGGTTAAAATTCCAAAAATTTCTGCAACAATTTTTGAAATTTTGTTTAAATTTTTTTTGTCAACTTGTTTTTCCATTTTTTTTTTTCGTTTTTCCAGTAAATTTTCTTCAAAAACTGTTTTCCGAATGAGTTTTTTACCTCTCAATATATTAAGGTCTAATATACCTTAGTTATTTTTTGCGTTCAGATCTTTTTTTTTCACAACATGTGGAAAAAAAACGACAAAATAATTTGAAGAAAAGAAATTTTAAACTTTTCTTAGACTGGTCGGAACATGATGTGCTACTTGCTCAGTAACCGGCTATCCTTCTTTTCAGTTTTAATTGTTTTGCTACAAGAAAGGCAAACTATGGATTATGGCTCACGTCTAAAATGCCCTTCTTAATTTTATGATTTTAGAGAATTTATCGTAATGGAAAAATTGTTGAGAAACTTAATAAAAAGCTTCCAAAGCAGAATTGAAAAATAACGTGAATCTTGATGCGGGCGAAAAAGAAGCCTCTGTCAAAAATACTTGTTCAAATTAAGTTATTAATATACCCTCTGTTAATGATAATCTAATTTGAACTAGTATTGTTGTCAGAGGCTTCCTTTTCGGCCGCATCCTGATTTATGTTATTTTTATTTTCTGCTTTTAATTGCAGCTTTTTAAAAAGTTTCTTACAACAATTTTTCCATTATGATATTCTTCTGGTACCTGATTTTGCTCGGCGAAGAAGTTTTAAAAAAATAAAACACATTCGAATACAATTACTCCCCGCTTTCATTACTCGCAACAGTCGAATTTGCCTATCTATTTTCATTCATTGTTTTTGGTCACCCCACGCAGAGAAAACGGCACTAATTCGATTAGGGTCGGAACATTCTGTGCTACTTGCACAATTGCCGGCTATGTTGGATCGTTTAAAGATTTGCTTCACCGACTCTTCTTGCCTAGCGAACGGTCTTGGTTCTCCGTGATTTTTTTGTAGGCAGTCGTTGGGCAATTGATATCTCAGATTTCGATAAATTTGCTTGTTTCAGCGGCTTTTGGGTAACTTTTGCATACATTCTTCTCCCGTTTTCATCGACATGCGCATTTTTGTGAGTTAAATTTTATGGCATTGTCTCTGTAATTATATCCTTCTGTTAGTTCTGCTTCACTGCTAGCTTTAAAATCACATTGTCTCCATAGATAGTGGTTGGTAATTTTGACTTCCTCAAAAATTTGCGATAATTGTTGCCAATTGCAAGTCCAAAGTTTTCTTGAGGAAACTCTAGAGAGTTAAGACCAGCGGGGTTTATTAATAATTTATTTTGAACTAGTATTGTTGACAGAGGCTTCTTATTCGCCTCCGTCAAGATTCATGTTATTTTTCATTTCTGCTTTTGAAGCTTTTTTTAAATAAATTTCTCACAACAATTGTTACAATATGTCATCGATCTATTCCAATGAGTACTTATGGTACCTGAATTTGCTTAGGGAAAAAGGTTTTAAAAATAAAACACACTCGAAAACAGTTACTCCCCGCCTTCTTTGCTCCCATCTTTTAAAGCACAACTAGCGTGTACTTTGGTGCTTCGAATTGTCAACGACTCAAAAGACTTAAAAGGGTTCTTAATTACAAATGTTGCAAATTTTTTTATACAAATTTTGAAGAACCATAAATTTTTATTATAAATTTTTCGAAAAATTTAGAATGAACTAAGAAACGTTACATCTGGAAAACTGAAAGCAATTGAGCAGTCGCATTTGGACGCAAGATTTGCAACTCCTGAGAGTATTCTAACAGTACCCAACTACAACGTTGGTAATTTCAAATTCTGAGAACCTTCACCTTAAGTTTTCTAAAAAAAAGGTATTCACATCTCGAAAACTACCAAAATTTGAGCAGTATTTTTTGATGGCAATATTCGCAATCTTTGAAAGTACACAATTACAGGGCTGGGAATTTCACTTAAACGAAATATTTTGTAATTTGAGTTTCCTAAAAATTTCCAAAAAAATCACAAAAATCGTCGTATCTCCCAAGCAAAAATGATTTGGGCAATTTTAATTGGAGTCCAAATTTGCAGCCCCTGAGATTACTCTGACAGCCCTTCAAATACAGGTTAGGAAATTCACACTTTGAAAAAAAATTAATTTAGTTTTCTTGAAATTTTTTTTGAAAAAATCACAAAAAACGTCGTATCTGGAAAACTACTAGGATGTCAGCAGTCAAATTGGGAGGCAAAACTCGCAACTCCTTAGAGTACCCTGACATAGCCTCTACAGAGAAGAAAATTTCAAGTTTAGTGAAACTTTTACACATAAGTTTTCTGAAAAATTTTGAAAAAAAACCTAAAAAAAGTCATATCTCGAAAACTACTAGAACTTGAGCATTCACATTCAGAGGCAAGATTCCAAACCCGCTGAGAGTACCCTCACAGATTCCAATAACAGGATTGAGATCTTCAAACTTTTGGAATTTTTTAACATATAACTTTTTTTGAAAGTTTCGGAGAAAATCATAAAAAACGTCATATCTCGAAAACTACACGGATTTGAGCAGTCATATTTGGCGGCAAAATTCGCAACTCCTGAGAGTATCTTGAAGGCAAAATTCGCGGCAAAATACCTCGGTACCTTGGAGTACCTTGGCGGCAAAATTTGTAACTCCTGAGAGTCTCACTACAGAGATGATAGTTTCGAGTTATATGAAATTTTTTATATCTAAAGTTTCTGAAAAATTTTGAAAAATTCCAAAAAAACGTCATATCTCGAAAACTATGAGGATTTGAGCAGCCATAGTCAGAGGCAAGATTCGCAACCCCTGAGAGTACCCTGAAGGCACCCAACTACAGGGTGAAAATCTCAAAAATTGAGAAACTTTTTAAATTTAAATTTTCTAGAAATTTTTGAAAAATCTTGAAAATTGCCTATCTCGTAAACTAAATGGATTTGGTTATTCATATATGGAGGCCAGAATCGCAAAACCTGGGAAAACTCTGACAATGTCCTACTATTGGGTTGCTAATTTAAAACTTGATGAAATAAACACTGAATTTAAACTGGAAAATCGAAAACAAAACCTTACCCATTGCAATACTCGATTTAGCTTAAACGTGAAAAACTTCTTTTGTCAAACATGCAAAAATAATACGTTGAAAAAGCTTTAACATGGCGAGATAGTGAAGCCCGCATTTAAAAATATAAAAGATAATAGATGAAAGTAAAAAAAAACTAGGCGACGGGTAGACAGACATAATCAATTTAATTAAAATACAGACAGACTTAATTTGGCCTCGAAAAAAAATACTGAAAAATTAATGACCTTGCGGAAAACTAATTGAAAGATTTTCTTAAGCATTGCAATATATGATATCGTAAACATGAAAAAATTCTTTCGTTAAACATGCAAAATTTTTATGCTTAAAAATGGGAGATAGCTGTCATTCGCATTTAAATATAGTATAGATTATCGTGTTCCTTACGTTTTGAATGTGGTTCAAGTAACCATTTGGCCCTGACGTAGCGTGTATTGGGCCTCATCTCAAATCTACGCTAAGAATTAGAATTAATTTTAAAAATAGTTAACTTACTACTCTTTATCCAATTGAATAATATTGGTATTTATGCGGCTGCTTCATGTTCTGACCACTCTCCAAAGAGTGCGAAGCAACTGTGACATGGGTGGATTTTTCCTAGCTGATTTTCACTACCCCAAAAAAACTCTCAGGTGCTCAAGTGAGGTATCATATTGAAGTACTCTTAGTTGCTAGCGTTTCGATATTTATTAACATGTAAGGCTCACTATAACCTGTGGGCTCAGCATCTCACTTTGATACAGAATATCTGGTATGAATACGCACCAGTTGAGTATGCACAATGGGATTTGCCTTTTCATCTTTAACGAGATAATTTCAATGTCTTTTAGTTATATTTATCTTTCAGTTTCAATTTCTAGTTGCGGTTGCAGTCACGTCCGTAATCTATCTATTATATATTTAAATGCGGGCTTCACTATCTCGCCATGTTTAAGCTTTTTCAACGTATTATTTTTGCATGTTTAAAAAAGAATTTTTTTCACGTTTAAGCTATATCGTATATTGCAATGATTAAGTTTTTTTCGATTTTCCAGTTTAAATTCAGTGTTTATTTCATCAGGTTTAAAATAAGCAACCCAATAGTAGGATATTGTCAGAGTTTTCCCAGGTTTTGCGATTCTTGCCTCCAATTCTCACTTCTCAAATCCTTTTAGTTTTCGAGATATGACGTTTCTTATGAATTTTTCAAAAAATTTTCAAAAACTTAGATTTTAAAAATTTCCAAAACGTTGAAGATCTCAATCCTGTTGTTGGATGTTGTGAGGGTACTTTCAAGCGTTGCGATCATTGCCTCTGATTGCGGCTGCTCAAATCCTCGTAGTTTTCGAGATATGACGTTTTTTTTTGGATTTTTTAAAAATTTTTCAGAAAAATTAGATTTAAAAAATTTCTCAAAACTTGAAATTTTCATCTCTGTAGTGAGACTCTGTCAGGGTACTCTCAGGAGTTGCGAATTTTGCCGCTAAGTATGACTGCTCAAATCCTTGTATTTTCTGAGATATGACGTTTTTTTTATTTTCTCCGAAATTTTCAAAAAAACTAGAAAGTTAAAAAATTCCAAATGTTTGAAGATATCAATCCTGCTATTGGAATCTGTGAGGGTACTCTCAGGGAATTGCAATTCTTGCCTCTGAATATGGCTGCTCTAATTCGTGTAGGTTTCGCGATATGACGTTTTTTAGGTTTTTTTTTTTTCAAAATTGTTCAGAAAACTTATGTATAAAAAATTTCACAAAACTTGAAATTTTCATATCTGTAGTGAGGCTCTGTCAGGGTACTCTCAAAAGTTGCGAGTTTTGCGTCCCATTTTGACTGCTCAAATCCTTGTAGTTTTCCAGATATGATGTTTTTTGTGATTTTTTCAAAAAAAGTTTTCATGAAATTAAATTAATTTTTTTTTCAAAGTTTGAATTTCCTAACCTGTAGTTGGGAGGCTGTCAGAGTAATCTCAGGGTTTGCAAATTTGGCCTCCAATTAAGAATGCCCAAATCATTTTTGTTTAAGAGATACGAAGATTTTTTGTGATTTTTGGAAATTTTCAAAAAAACTCAAATTACAAAATAATTGGTTCAAGTGAAATTCCCAACACTGTAGTTGTGTACTTTCAAAGATTGCGCTTATTGCCATCAAAGAAGACTGCTCAAATTTTGGTAGTTTTTGAGATGTGAATACCTTTTTTTAGAAAACTTCAGGTGAAGTTTCTCAAATTTTGAATTTCCCAACGTTGTAGTTGGGTACTGTAAGAGTACTCTAAGGAGTTGCAAATCTTGCGTCCAAATGCGACTGCTCAATTGCTTTCAGTTTCCCAGATGTGACGTTTCTTAGTTCATTTTAAATTTGTCGAAGATTTTATATAAAACTTCACAAAATTTATGGTTACTCAAAATTTGTATAAAAAACTTGAATAAAAAACTTTGCAAAATTTGTAATTACGAACCCTGTATTTAGGTGCTCTCAGAGTACATTCAAAGAACGGTTTTTTGAGTTGTTGAAAATTCGAAGCAACGGAGGTGCGTTACGCGCTAGTTTTTATTAACCAATGGCAATAGTTCTTCGTTTCAATCGATTCTGCTCTTAGACCTGTTTTTATCTTAGACCTGTTTTTATCATAGGCCGGTCTGCTAGCCTTACATAGGAAAGTGGTCTCAACATTAGCTGAGGCATTAATACCAACGAAACAAAAGCTTACATAATCATTATGTAATCGTCAATAAAGGCAAATTCTGTCATTTTCAGGGTGTCAGGAAAAATTATTGCGAAATTTACATCCGTTGTGTTCATTCTTAAACCCCCCCCCCCCTGTTCACCTCCGCTATCTGTAGTTGTTTCCGCCTTAAGCATATATTTTTCAGATCTTAGTTATCACTTGATTTTTTTGCATCCCAGCCATTTCTTTTTCTTATTTTTGTTTGTTTCGGCTCTTTCTTTCATAAAATAGTTTTTTTAGATATACTTATCAACATCTTGATGCAGCAAGCTGCTTTGGACATCGACCCGATTGAGCTGCACCATCTAGCTCACAGACTAAAAATCGAGTTGCCCCCTGTGGAACCCCCTGTCAAAGAGACACCCCCCGAAGGAGAAGGCGAGGGTAGTGACGAAGGGGGAGCGGAGAAGGATCCTGACGAGGGTGGGGATGGGGACGAAGATGAAGAGGAAGAGGAGGCGGCGGAGGAGGAAGAAGAGTGGACTCCTCCCCCTCCGAACAAGGACGATATATACAGGGTAGGGTGACGTCATGTTTTACCCCCCACCCTGAGATGGAATTAGTGCGAAAGAAAAGCGTAATACACGCCTGGTTATCATTAGTGCTAATGATAACGAGGCGTGTATTTTCTCAAGAAGAGGGGATTTTTGTCGAAAAAAACACTGTCCTTTTTTTCAGGTCGACCAAAATAATTTTCCGTGCTCTCCCTATTTAAAGACCCTAACTTTCTGAGCTGCAGATTTTTTTGGGATTAGGGGTTTTGGGGAACATTTTCGATCACGTTTTTCCGCGCACTCTTTCCAAATTTTTTTATTTAGACGTTATTAGAACAATTTTACGATTGTTTACCAAAAATAGAAACATGTCCCATATATTGTTTTTAACTTGCGTGCATTTTCAAGTATTATAGTTTTCAGATTTGAAAATTTTGTGTCAGTGGGAGGTTGATACATTATATATCAATTGGTCCGTAATTACGGTTACTTAAGCCAGAGCCGTTCCGTCACATTAGCAAAGTAATCATGACGATAAATCACTGGCCGCCGGCGAAGACTTCTTATACGTGCACCAACTCATGAAAAAAATCTTTTGGCCGTGCGGTCGATTTGTTGCTGTCTAAAGCAGTGCTGTTCTGAGTCTTTTTGTTTTCAGTTATCGTCATCTGACGGTGTGTATTTACAGACGTTCTTATTGGTTCAAATTTGCTTACCTCTAACCTCTAAGTCCCATGTTAATTCCAAAATACAAACATGTGACCTACTACTAGCCATTGAATTGGTACAATAGACGGCTTATACTGTTGTTATTCTACCTAAAATGGTAGAACGAGCAGTACGCATGAAGGAATGTCACGCGATTCATTTGCAATTCTATAGGCTGGAGTGAATTAAGCGTCGTGGTTTGAACTTAATAGTTCAAATAATTCCTGTGGACTAACGGAACGGAAGGCGTAAAATTCAATTAGTTGGGATAGCAATGTTTGTTAAATTCAGGAATGTAGGAGGATCTTTGAAGTGCCATCTGCAGATGAAGTTTTTATGTGCAATTCAGATTCTCATCGATGGAGATTTAAGCTTTTTTCGTGAAAATTAATTCAATACTAGAGCTAATGGAAAGATTAATCTTCTTGTCGCAATGTGACGTCGTTAAAAGCGTTTTTTGTTGAGCGAAAAACCAGACGCTGATCTAGAGTTTCATTTCTTTTCTACCAGACGCTGATCTAGGGTTGTCTCTAAGAGCGGTGGGTTTTTCGAAAAGTCGCTACTGGTTTCGAAGTTAGCAAAGAATTGTTTTCCCTTTTCGCAACACTGGGTGATCCAAAACCTATGACGCTTTTGAAAAGGCTGTCATTTCTAACTGAATTGTCGTAGACCCATAAAAGTTTAGCACCTTGTAGAAGAGACGTGGACATTTGATATTTCATAAAAAAAGTAATCATTTAAGAGATGCTGGAAAAGTTTCCCGCCATTTTCTTGATATCTTATCATGCTTTCGCGGACTGAAGCTGTAGCTGATTAAATTTGATGCCGTGTCGCCAGGCGACAGACGTTTTTAATTTTTGTGATTAGCTGGCTAGTGGTCGGGGCGTTTTTGCGATGAATTGAAACGCAACCATAACCCCAGAATCAGTAGTGCAGGGGATTCAACGGGTTGAGAAATGAAAGTTGATCGGCTCCTTAAATTACTTATTGATGGGCTCTTATAAACTATATAGGGCGGATAAGTGAAAAGACAGATTTTCTTACAATCTTTTGTTTTATTTGAGTTATCAATTAGATCAATTTATTTTGCTCTCAAAGTTAATTTCTGAAAAACTCAAACGCATGTTTTATCCACCACCAACCTCCCCCCTCGCATTAAATCGATTTGCGGGAAAATTATACTATTTATTCTTGAATTCGTTTGAGGCTCTTCTGCAATGGAAAGAAGAGAAGGGGCGTGCTGCAACTAAGGAGGAGCTAATCAGAGTGCTGAAGCTGATTGGCTACGAGGATTTGGCCGACAAACTCACAGCCACCAAAGTGTTCGCCCAGAACTTCAAGTTCTGAACTGAGCATTTAGTGTGAGCATTTTCTGAGCATTTTCCACTGTAGATTGGAAAAAAAATGTCTATCGAAAAAAAGTCTGTAAAAAAGGGTGTGAATAAAAAATTGCAGATATGTAGAAAAATGTAAATATGTCAAAATATGAGCGAATGGACACTTGAAAATTTAAAAATTAGAATACAAATTATTTTTGATTATTCGATTTGGGCGGAGGCTCTTTTCTACGCTTCAAGATTTATACATCTTTACGATTTGGAGGGGGGGGGGCACGTCCCTAATGCCTCGGGAATTCGACCATATCACGCCATAATCTCGCGCAACTCTAAATTTCATCTAAATGCGCTTTTCGACGCCAATATGTTCCAATATTGATAGGTGGGCTGAATTAGGAATCTATGATCTTTAAAATCAAATTGGTCGAGCTATAAAAGCCCTGTGAAAACTAACGACCTGCATTGCTATAAGCGCTATTGGTGGGAGTTCAATTGATTTCAAAATCAAAGGAGTGAAATTAAAGCTTTTCGTTATCTTGAGCTATGAAACTGAAGCTTTTCTCTAGCATCATTCGAAAGAATTTATCGCTCAATCAATAAATATGCTCCTGGATTTGATTTGCATATCGGTCGGTAAAATTTACCATTAAAGTGAAGTTAAATTTAAATGATTAAAATGATCTTAAGGTCGAATGGTTCATGTGAACTTTTTGTTTGCTGAGATATCAACTTAATTGATGGTTAAGCTACTTAGGTTAAATTGTTCTGAAGAATCAGAAAAATTTCACCTGATCGCGTTACTAAGCAAAAAGTAGACAGGTCATAAATATACTTTCGTAAGCCAATTAGAATCGAGATTAGTATTGAAGCGTACAAAGTACTTTCTTTTGTCGATTCTGATTGGCTTACGACGTGTCTATATTCTGACATAACTCCGCCTCCTCGGCACGAGAGCAAATTGAAATCAATTAACGGAAACGTAATTTGTGATTAGCCTTGCTAGAATAGAGAACGGATATTGCATTGTTTACTTGGTTTCGAGTGCAAATGTTTGGTCTCTTGATAGTAATGGCACCAATATATTTAGTTCTCTGAGCCCCTTTTCGTACTAGTCTGAACCTAATTTGCAGATATATTTTGCAGAAAATTCGGACATCTTTTTATAATTAAGAAAAATTCTTTTTGTAAAAAATTATGTGGAAGAATCTATGACCGAAGTAACATATGTTTCACGTATGGTTGCTGTTATGCAGTGATGGGTACCGGCATTTTTGACATGGCGGTTTATCGTTTTTTTTTTATTTTCCATGTTTATTTGGGATCTTTCGAAGCTCTAACAATGACCTAATTTTGTTGAACTCTTCTGAGCTCCTCTGTTTGCTTTTTGAGGAAATCGTTTCTTTTAAACACTCTACTTCATAAAAATTAGAGAGTTAAAAAGCGGTAACTCGTAGAAAAGGAAAAGAGTTTTGAAATCATTAATTGAAAAAAAAATATTGCAACTACTCTAAGATTTGATGTGTATTTGAGTTATATTTCGAATCTGCTAAATATGCGGCAAGTGAGCTTGGGGTTTGGACAAAGTAAGTAGAAAAATAGATTATACATCTCAAATTAGCACACAAGTTTTTAATGCCAGTCTGACTATCTACATCTAGTCGAGTTTTAGTATATAATTTTTCCCATCATTGCTATCCCAGAATTCTCCTGACGGGTTTTGATATCGAACGCAAAATTCGACCTCTTTTTCAATTGCGGAAGGCTCGAAATAATGTTCGAACTCGAATCTGTCGAAACTTTCATTCTGCTTTGAAGCATACGAAGCTGAAATTTCGTTGTATGCGGCCCAACCGTCTGTAGTGTACTTTACTGAAACCTCCTTCTGAAAAGTCAAATTGTAGACTAGTATTGAACCGGAAACAAGCGTGCCAAAAATGTGAACACTTTCGAGCCTCACTTTCTGTTCAGCTACTTTTTCAAGCAAGTTGTCACGTCTCGATGACAAATGAAACATGGGAAGAAACGTTCTCATTTTCTTGATCGGTGAAAAGATTTTGGGTTTGTTATTTTCTTCTTCAACTTCGAAGAATAGGCGGTCGAAAGTTTCGAAAAAGCGAGTTTTGGTTAAGTCGAAACCAAAATCATCGGCGAAACTGACCGAATGTCGTCGTTTTACATGTGTTTCAATGATTTCATCGGTTCTTGCTAAAGACTCGGCACCTGTACATCGTTCAAATGAAAAAATTTCTTTTTCATTTTGAATAGCTTTAGAATCAGAATGAGCGACCTTTTCAAGTAAGTTTGCAGAGAAAATAGAACCAGTTTCATTGTTATTAACGTCTACGGCAAATAAATGTTCGGCATGTTTGCAATTTGATGCTTCGGAACTTGAATTGGATCTGACATTTGAATTAGCAGTGGGTTTACTTGAGTCTAATTTGGTTGTTCCTTTGTTGGCCAACCTCTGTTTGAGTGGATTTTTAATGGGATGTGACAATTTGCGGGTGATTTGCTTGATGCAGAGTCTCTGAAACAAACATATAATCAAATTAAAAAGTATCTATTTGCAAAAAAGCTAAATTTAGATTTGACTGAGATTCCAACCGCATACCTATCAAGTTTAAGCAGCTTTCTAGTCTCTAAAAAAGTTTTCTCAAAAAATACGCAAAAAATCTCTTTTGTTGGGTTTTCAAGATTAGTAAACAAAATCTTAGAACTTACGTTTAAAGGGGTCTGTTTTGCCTTGATCTGAAAATCTGAGTTCTCGGGCAGACTGGAAATCGAATTGAGAGACTCGGTTGATGATCTGGCATTATGGGATTCTGATTGCAAAGTCGGGATCCCGATATCGAAGACCAGGACATCTGAAATTCTGCCGGCCGACTGATTTACAAGCCTACTCTGTGTATTCTTTGTTCTTGTCTTCCCGTTTGTAAGTGACCTTGATGACCTTTTTATGCATTCTTCGGCTACTTGGATAGTAGGCTGGCTGTCATTGCATACCCTGTTGATCTGGTCCAACGAGGCACTTAGACAACCCCCAGAATGGGACCCCAAGCATGGGGCTATCAACTGGGAGAATCTGAAATCCCGTCTCAGGTAATCATTTATAACGAACGCAGTATCGGCTGCCATGTTCAGCAAGTTTCAGTTTTTTATAAATCGAGCAAGTTTACTTTTCAGATGTTTTCTGTTGAAGAGCAATAGATTGAGTTGAACGTCCAAGATTCTTGGCTGATGTAATTGAAAATGAATTGTAAATTTAAGCGATTGGTGCTAGTGCAAAAAATGTTTTTTACTGCTTTGTTGGAGCTCAGCACGAGACAAACAATTGAATTCAAAGTTAAACGTAATTCTTGTTGCTGCAGTAATGACGAAATCGAGGCAGCGCAGAAGGTATTGGTATTGACAATGGTAATGCACCAATTGGTCAATTTTTCAAGCTACAGAAGTCATATTTGGTATCTACAGAGGAGATAATTTGACAGCTTCGATTTTTCTAAAGGTTATGAATTCTTAACGCTGTAATTGAGATTCAGCCAAAAAACTGATTTTAGCTCTTGTCAAATATACGTTAATTTTTTATGTTCGTCCACAAAACAAGAAAATTCTGGACTAGTTTAATATATTAAAAGAGCGTTTTGCGTACAAGATATTTTGGTACCAGATTGAAAGTAAATTCAATCAATATGTAGTTTGAGTAAACTGAAAAGTTCAGTTGACTGTAACGTACAAATAAAATTAACCAATAGAACAACGAATTTGAAACGGTGTGTCGCATTTGAGAATTTAGATAGAGATTTGAAACCCTCCGAATAACTTACTTCAAATACGTCAATAGTAAAATACCAAATTCTTTCAAACATTTCGAAATTGAACTGAAACTGAAGCGAAGTTTGTTTGAATTAGATACCAACCAAGACCTCGAAGTGTATAACACCCACTATTTTCAGGAATTCTAAGAATTTGACAAATTTGGACTCGTTTTGATTTTCAGGCACTCCCAAAGAAAATCTGCGATGTTGAGAAGGGCGTGTATTTTGAACATAAAGGTTATAAAATCTGATAAATTAAATTTATGTCCTTGACATTTAGTCAATTAATGAACGTGAATAAATTAGAAATTTAGTCTGGTGGGAAATTCAAGTTAAGTGCGATTGATATCATAAATATTGATTTATTTATGCAAGATTGTCTTTCTGTGGACTACAAAATGAATCAATAAAAAATTACCCGTTAAAGAAACCGAATGATACTTTTATGGAACTGTGGAGGTTTTGCGGATTAACTAAAACCAAAACGTCGGACCAAAATTAGTATATTTTGCACGAGGCTAAAATCTGTAAAATGAAAATAAACGTCCAATCAAAGTAATCAACGAATCCCCTTGAAACTCTCGCGACAAAGAATCAGTGCTCGAGATCTGGTAGAAACGTTGGATTTTTGAACATAGTTGGAAAAAAGTTTAAATTCAGTTCTAGACTATAATTAAGTTGTTTCTTTGCGGGAAGCTTTTTCTTCAATTTGTAATTCAAGCTGACAAGAAGGACGAATAACCTTCGGCGAAAGCCTTGCGTTGAAAGGATAAAAAATTGGTTAAAATTTTTAGGAATGTTTGGAAAATTAGCGAGTGGGTATAGCCGTTGGGTAAGAAAGTTTTTTTAGCTAGTTACAATGAATGTTAAGAACACTAAAATGGAAACGATTGCGTCAAATTTGGCCCAAAATCAGGACAAAGACTCGTTTCTCTAATCGCAAGATAATTCCCTTGCCTTGTAAATTTGGAAGACCTCTTTTTGCTCAATAAGGTCGGCGCACGCTTATATGGAAGTACAACAGCCGCGTTCCTTTTTCCTCAATTCAAATAGTCCCCCATTGGCAATTAATGCAACGTGGAATATTATCAAACACAGGGACAAACTCTGCCTGCAGAAAGTGAACAGCCAATTGGCAGACAAACTTCTAAGCCGAAATTTCAACTGACAGAGTTTTTTTTCAGATATGAAGCAAGAATATGAAATAAGTCGTATCTTAGAGTGCTTAAAGTGTTTGCAAGTTAAACTAGAAGAAATTTTTGACAGTTTAGTGTAAACTCGAAGAAATTTTTGATAGATTCGAAGAAATCTTTGACAGGAGAATGCGTTTTACGAACTCAAAAAAAGTTTTTAACCATCGTACTATGGAAAACTACTCTAAGCGCCTGATGTTTCCAAATAATCAACCAAAGAATATGTATGCCGTTAAATCTTTCTGAGTTGAAATTAGTGATTTCCGCACAATAGCGACTAAACGATTTAGTATTGAAGGATGAAGTTAGTCAAAATGTAATTTGATAATCAAAAAGAATGAAGACGCCGTGCGAATTAAAAAAGCGCATGACGCCGTTTCATGGCCCAGATTTAGCCCTAAACATGCAAAACAATCCCTACATATTTCTTCGCTAAAGCTAAAAAAAGCTATTTGAAATTGTTTATTATAATGAAGCGTTCTGACACATTAAAACGGGCACAAATAATCTTCCCTCGGCAACTTTAAAATGTAAATTTTGCCGACCGAAGTAATTTGAAGAATAAGAAAAAAGCTAAAAATAGCAATGAATTATGCAAATAAGTAAAAATGGGACCTTCTTATTTTCAATTCTCGGAAGCTTTATTCTTGTAAATTTTCTAGCTTATAAGTGGTATCAAATATTGCAGAAAACGATAAATTGAGAACCAAGGAAAAATTTGATGTAATTTGCAGTGTGCTATTTTGGCGTGTAAAGCGATATCCTGTTTCAGTTTTATGGACAGATTAAAACCTGCAAGCATCAGACTAGAACTATTTCCCCCTTTGTCTCAAGACATCAGACGCAAATCCGTGGAAATATTTTTCAGATATTTTTATCAACCGCCGCTTTTACATTTAGCTAAGCTGTAAGAGGCTTCACTCAAAAGTTTTATATTTGAGACAGTATTGGTTTCTAGTTGTCGACAGGAACTCGACAACCTCACCACCCGAGGGGTCTTTTTAACTCTTTGATACTTTCTCAAGACATTCATTTTTGACGGACGAATATTTTTTCCAAAAGTGCCTTAGGCGTCATTATCCACAAAATCTGATAATCTGTTTAATCTGCTAGAAAGAAGGTCTGTTTAATCCTTCATGAAACCTTGTATCCGCCCTGTTTTGAGCTTTGCTAAGCTATGCTTTACTTTTCTAGAGTTCCATTTTTTAATTATGTAGATTTGCGTATAAGATAGACTTCTGGAATTGCTGTTTAAAATTTTTGTTTTAATGTATTAGTGCTCTAGAAAAAACTTACTTGAAATGTTTTCCAGAAAATTTTTACGCAAAAAAAAACAAGCAACTTCTTTTTTTTTTCAACTCAGAATGAAGAGGTGTGAACGAAAAAATTAAAATCTTAAGTACTTTCAGCGCTATCTTTTCTGATAGCCTTATTTGTAAAAAACTGGGCATTAGATGCAGATTTGAGGAAGACTTCTCGGGTTTAATTGCTGGTGCATTAGATACAGACATGTCGTTTTTTACAGCGCTTAACGTAAAAACCGACTAAACTCCTTTTTTTATATAAAAGCAGCCAGATGCCTGGTCTGAGCAGTGTTTCAAATTTATTAGGCTATGCCTTTTTCAAGTTTTGAAGCGGCCAATTTAAAAATCAAAGCGCGCTAGAAAAAGATTTGCGGCCTGGTTATCAAGAAATTTTGCTTCGACGTGTTATTGCATTGAAAATCGAAGCAGCGAAAGTTTTTTCGTTCTTATAAAGTAAATACCGGTAAAAGTGTCTCAAATTTATCAGGTAAAAAACCAGTGGTGTGATTTTTACATAACTTTTTCTACTTAAAACTTCCGACCATTGAAAATGAGAAGAGCTTTTGTATTCTGGTGTGTTTTAGTTTTTTTCTTGTTTTCCATGCAAAATCCCGTGCCACATATAATTACTGGGTTGAGTGATATATCACATTGAAGCTCAACCGGGACTGGGTTGAGTGATATATTATATTTAAGCTTTTTCAATTGTGATTCGAACTACCTTAAAACAAAATCAAAAAAGTGTCTCAATGTTGCGAAAAATTGATTTGAAATTTTCGATTTTTTGTCTAATTTCGAGCGTGTGAGCAAGCTTACATTAACTTATTTATGCTTTATTTAAGCCTTCAAAATTTAGTGTTACTCAATTGAAGTAGTTTTTGGAGTTTCTAGTTCATCTTAGGAAAACAAAGCTTCAAATGTTCGGGAGAAAAATTTGAAAAATTAAAAAATTGTATTTGATTTTTTTTTGATTTTTTTGTTTTTCTTATTTGTCTTTAAAAATTGTTTTCCTTTTTGCATGTTTAACAATGATCCAAGCTCCAATTTCTCGCTCATGTTCCTTTATCACACCACGCTGAAAAATGACACGATTTTAAAACAATAATTTTGTATTTTTTAAGACTGGTCTGAACAATCTGTGCGACTTGCACAACAACCGGCAGTCCTTGTTTTGATATGCATCAAGTTTAAATGCCTAAATTTTACTACATAAGAAACCAATTTGGGATAGATATAGAAGTTATATAAGCCCTGAGATAGATAAAAAAAAGCTTTTTGAATTTTAGATTATTTAGAGCCTAAGGCTAAAGGACTTCTACGATTATGTTTGTTAAGTAAAATGTGCTACATCCTTTTTCACAAGTTGCACTGGAGATTTGCAGTGCATTTGAAGCAAATGACTGAAAGTGTCCCTGCTGAGATTTTTAAAAACCAAAGCCTCTGAACCCTTAAATTTGTCTTAAATCCTCAGATTATCTTTTTCAGAGGCCTGGTCCAACTAACATTTCAAAATGAGCTCGCTGACTTTTCTTAAAAACTAAATTTTTGTTGCTGCGCATTACAAGCCGATTTAGTGAAAAGCTCTCAGAATTTTTTTCTTAGTGCTTTAGAAATGAATTTATTGGAATAGCTCACTAACTTGAAAAGTTTTAGAAAATCTCAACTTCTTTATTAGAAAACCAGAAACGCGACCTTAAAAAAAACAAGCCAATAGGCTTAAATCAGGCGAGTCTTACTTTAAAAATGAACTGCACTAAATTGAATGCAGATTTTCGAAAAATTAAGTGGATATTTTTTCAAGCTTTTCAAACAATGGAGGGTCTCAACGAGATCTTTTCTGCTCAAAAACCCGCAAGGTAATTATCTAAGCAGTCAGAACCTCAATAATTATGCCTGTTTTCTTTTCAAGAACTATAGTTAAGTTTGCAGCGAAATAGAAGCATCTTTGCAAAAAACTTTTACTTCTACCGAAACTTTTTAAAAATATTTTTATGCATCAATAGTATCATTGAAGTTCATCTGAGGATTTTTCATCTTTCAAATTTTAAAATTTAAGGTTTTTTTAGCTGAGAAGCTAAAATTTTCCCAAAAAAAAACTTTTTTTTGCAGCTTAACTTAGACATGAATTAAGATGAGCAGCTTTTATTTCAACTGCATTGCACAAGAAGCAAATTTGTGATTGTGGTTTTCCTATTTTTGAATTTAATTGTTGATGCGTTATTTACAGAGAGGTTGAAAACTAAAAAACTAGCTCTAGAAACCACTAAAATTAAAATTTGTTTTTTTTTTCAGTAAAACAAGTACAAGCTTTAATAGAAGAGATTTTCATATAAGATAAGGTATTCATATTCTTGTAGCGAAAGAAAAATAAGTGGATGTTTTCCCCATGCTTTTTAAACAATGGAGTTTCTCTCCATGAAATCTTTTCAGCCCAAAAATCCGCAAACAATTACCTAAGCAGTTAGAATCTAAACAATTATGACTGTTTTTTTTTCAAGAGCTATACTTTAAACTGCAGCGACTTAGAAGCAGCTTTGCAAAATCTTTTTTGGGAATTTTTCTCGCTCTTCAATGCATCAATAGTATCTTTTAAAAGTATAAAAGGATCTGAGAAACATGTTCCCAAAAAAAACAATATTTTCCTTCAGCTGAACTCAAACATGTTTTTAAGTAAACAGCCTTAAATTAAAATGCATTGCACTAGAAGCAAAATTGTGATTGTGGTTTTCCAGTTTTTGAATTCAATTCATGATGCGTTATTTACAGATAGTTTGAAAACAAAAAAAAAAACAAGTTTTAAAGCCGCTCAAATTTAATACTTTATAATACTTTGTTAATTCAATAAAGCAGATACAAGCTTTAATTTAAAAGGTTTTCGTATAAGATTAACAATTACTTTTCAAGAGGTCAATTTGTAAGTTACAGCGCTTTTAAAGCAAAATTGAGGCATTTTTTTTTTAGAATTTTTGTGTAATTGCAAGACAAACAGAATAATTGAATTGTTTTCCATAGTTTTATTTACGTAAAAACTTATTCAATACCCTCAATTTTTCAGCTAAGCATTCAGAAATTCAAACAAAAAGCAAAAACTTAAAAATTAATCGGCTATGCCTGCTAATAAATTTGTTGACTGTCATGTTGCAATGCAATGATGTTTTTGGTATTTTCACCAAAAAGATTTGCTGAATTGATGTCAGAGGGTTTATAGGTGAAAAATGTATCGAAATTAATTTGTTCTGACAGAAACCCGATCAGAAAATTTAAACGCAATTCATTCAGCTCAAAGTTGTTTTCAAGATAAATTGGCTGACTGGGAGCTGCAAAATCATAAAAAAAATTTTTTTCTTTCGATTCCAGTGTTTTGCTTTAGAAACAAAATGACAAAATCGCTTTGATCCCATTTTGTTTTACAAAACCACACAAAAATATTTAATTTGTATTCTGCGGATTTTGTAAGCAGACCCCGGATTTAAATTAAATAACTATTTTTTGTAGCTGACAAAGTATTTCTGAGAACTTGAATGAAAAAAACTAATTAGAGAGATGCGCTTCTGATGAAACTTTTAAAAAAACTAACAATTTTTGAAAAACTAAACCCAAACTTTGACGTTCTTACTAAAGCCTGGGGTTGATTAGATGCTATAAATTACAAAACTAATTTTTCGAAAATTTAACGGTAAATGGAAAACTGAGGTTTCTTTCTGACTCGTCACCTTTGTGTCTTTTTAATTATTCTGCCCAAAATCAAAAATTTAACAGCTTGAATTGAAAATTTTTGACTCAATCCGATTGGCTAGAATAAACCAATCAAGTTTCAGCACCAACTCAAATGGTTTGCTCAAATTTTAGGTTGATTTTGTTTAAGCTTAACCGGCAAAAAAATCGAATGTTTTGTAAACGATTCTTTTTTTTTCCCAGACCAGCAAAAAACACAAAAAAAAACTCCACGAAAAAAATAACCACCTTCACATCTGCTCAAATTTCGGCCTTGTTTGAGTTCGGCTAAACAAGAAAGTGATCGCAAATGTATTAAACAAAGCAATCGGTGCGATCAATGTTTTGTTCTCTGTATTTATACATTAAACATAGCAAAATTGCAATATTGAGAAATTTGGGCTGATTAAGTAAAAAGACCTCTAGAATTTTGTACAGAAAGTTTGTTGAAAATGACTTTTTTTTGCCTTTAATACAGCATCTTTTTTTATAAAAACGGAAGTCTTAATCAAATTTTCTTCAAATAATTTCCGGGGCCCGCTGCGAAACATTTAGCCGAAATCTTAATAAATAAATCTAACTTTGCTAAGAACTAATTTAAAAGAGCATGTTTTTTTCTAATTTTTAAATTGAAGCGCTTTTGTGGTTTGAAACTGCAGCTTTAGTCTGCCGGGTTTGTATCTGTACATCTGCACCAAATTTATTAAATATTTTCAAAAATCTCAAGATTAATTGTTACGTTGTAACTCAAGCGCTAGTTTTAAATAAATTTTTTAAATTTAATTTCGCAAAAAAAAACGTGTAAGGAGTAGCCTAGGTAGTCTGCGTGCTTTTTTCTATCAGTTAGGCGTTTTGCACACAATTTTTACCAGTAAAAAGGATAGCCATTTGTTGTGCATGTTTCATAATACAACAATTGAAAATCAAAAATTCAAAAAACACGAAAATTTAGTATAAACTCAAAAAATAGTTTCAAACTTTCAAGTTTTTTTTGTGTTTTGCGCTAGAATATCTGTTCGCTGCAATTTTTTTGTGTTGTTTTTTGCTGACAAGAATAATCGACTTTTGAAAAAAAGTTCTGTCAAGTGAGAGAATATTAGGTGATTTGATATGAAAATTGAAATACAATTAATCTGAGGACTGAGAGACAGTTGTTTGAATGATTTTTTAGAATTTTTTTTAATTCAGGTTCGAACGGCTAAAATACGGTTCCAATTTTGAAAACTTACAAGGTTTACCTGTTTACTTGCTTATGAGCTATTGGTTCGAATTTGGGATAAAAGACATAAACTGCAAGATTCTTCTGACCATTTCGTGAAGTGAGCGTAAAAATAATTGAAAGTGGTTTTAGTGGGTTGTTAAAACGAATAGTTTTTCTATAAACTTACCCTTGAACGAAGATTACTTTTGAGGGGGGTGTAAAAAAGAGCCAGTTGCTATTTCCCATAAAATACGCTTGAACAAAAATCAATCAAAAACATTCAAAGATGATATACAGTGCTGATCTAAATTATCCGGACGAAACGAACAAAACTTGAATTTTCAAACGCGTTTTTCTCAAATTGGGTTAAAATTAGACAAAAAGTGAAGAAGACAAAAGTTGCTAAGAATTTCACCAGAATTAATATGATGCCATTTTTTCTCCGAAATTCTCAACAAATTTTTTACCCCAAAAATGGGTCATTTTGACTTTTTTCAATTAATCAAGAATTACGCTGAAACTACTTTGTTAATTGATATGAAATTTATATCACAGGAAACCTCTTACGCAGTTCAACAAAGTTTAGGAAGGGGTTAATTCTCCAAAAACCAGTATAAATGAAAAAAATTTCACTTGATAGTCAATAAATGTGATTTTTACTATATAAAACCCAGAATCTCTGTTTAAAAATAAATTTGCGCAAATTTTTGGAGATTTAACCCTTCTTAAACTTTGTTGAACTGCGTAAGAGGCTTCCTGTGATATAATTTTCATATCAATTATCAAGGTAGTTTCAACGTAATTCTTGATTAATTGAAAAAAGTCAAAATTACCCATTTTTGGGGTAAAATTTTTGTTGAGAATTTCGGAGAAAAAATGGCACCATATTAATTTTGAGGAAATTCTAAGCAATTTTTGTTCTATGCACTTTTTGTCTAATCTAAACCCAATTTGCGAAAAACGCGTTTGAAAATTCAAGTTTTGTTCGTTTTGTCCGGATAATTTAAATCAGCACTGTAGTTCTTCTTCTTGTAATTCATCATTAGTCTAAAATTTATGCTTTGTGTTTTGCTTCAAATTTGAGCTTACAATTTTCAAAGGACGAGAAGTTTGAACAAGAAATGATAACTTTGAATAAATAAAAATTTATAATTTTTCCAATTATTTTTCCCTAAAGTTAAGAAGCAACATTAGGTTACGTGTAATTTTTTATGAAATATCAAAGCAACAACGGCTCTAATGTTCTGTTTGCTTTTCTGTCGCTTTATAAGTGTAGCTGTGTGTTGAGGGTGGCTGACTTTTTGTCTCTTGACCCTTCAAAACCTTCACTACCCGAGACAGACGCTCTTTTGTTGTTGCTCGGGGTACCCAGAGGGTGCGAAATATTTTAACTTTGGTGGTGGCACAAATACACGTCCAATGAGATTGATTTCCAATGATTACACATCCAATAGTAGTTTTCAGTAGTTATTTGAATAACAAAAAATTTGTCGCGGAATTGAGAAAACATTTGCTGATTATTTTCCCTGTTCAGAGTAAATAATCTATCGCTGGCATGTTTAGAGAAAGGTTTGTCTTCAGTACTGGAATTGAGGAATCGCCTCGCCACTCAACGATTTAAACTCTTAACCCTTTGTGATTCAACCTTTTGCATTTCAACAAGGCGCTATCGAATGGGACAAAATTGACCCGAGTCGAGATTTTTCACCTAATTTGAAGCACGATTTGAGCGGTTTGAGCGGTTTTTTGACAATTATGCTCAAAATCTTGCTTCAAAATTAGCGGCTTGAGCGGTTTTTGGACGATTTATCTGAAAAAACCGCTCAAAATCCGCGCAAGATTTGAGCGGTTTTTGAGCGGCTTTTCTTGATAAACCACTCAAAAAGCTCTCAAATCTTGCGCGGTTTTTAAGCGGTTTGTTTTAGATAAGCAGCTCAAAAACCGCTCAAACCGCTCATTTTGAAGCAAGATTTTGAGCGCAATCGTCTAAAAAAACCGCTCAAACCTCTCAAATTTTGCTTCAAATTGCTTCACTGATTTAAATTTTAGTGCACTAGAGTTTTTTTGGAGTAACCCGACGATTGATAACAATCGAAATTGGGAGGGAGGAATGGTCGGAAAGGTTCCAGCTACCAATCATAGGAAAAAATGCAGTCCACATCGAAGATGTTACAAGCCGAGCAGTTAGAGATGAGCTGATATACTTAATAATCGAACAGTGAGAAATGAATTCTTTCTTTCTTTCTTTAATCGAGCTAATATAAGCGGTCGAGGACCTAACCCGTCGGGCCGCAAAAGAAGAAGGAAACAAGCAAGCCATCCTTAACTAAACCAAAGAGTGGAGACAATGCAAAAAATGAATTACAGAAAGGAGACAACAATAAAAACTCAATCTTCAACTGTATTGAGCCCAAGGAAAAGAAGGACAAAATGTCTTACATGTAAACACTCCGGTGAAAAAGTTTTAGAAATCAATTTTGCAGAACTCTGGTTACTGAAGACTACCGTTACGAAAACATCAAAACTAATCTACGCACTATGTAAGTTTTTTTTGGGATGCAGGGCATCTACAAAATGCTAAGACAAAATTGTTCTGAGCGTCCGGAAGCTTGCTTAATCTCTCCAATTGTCATCACGGAGAATACTGACAGCACAAAAATAATGGCTTTGAATTTCAAGATTCTAAATACACAAATAATTGCGAACAGTATGAAATGTTTATCATAATCAAATCAATCGTTATTGTCTCTTTGACAATCAGCGGCCATGAAGAAAAAATAAAAACTGGTTTTCTTCAATTGATTTAGAATATGATTTTGATCAGATACTCTCATCGGAAAAAAAGAAAAAAAATCAATGTTATTTGAATATAGTAGGAGGCGGTTTTACCGGCTTGTAGAGATTTGAAACAAATTTTTACGGCTTGCAATTTATGCCAAATGAGTTCCAGAGGGCTAAGGACACACTAACCGGAAAAAACTACCTTATCTACAATTATTTGGGAATTGATGCAGAAGAGTAAGCAAGTTAACTGACAAACTTCACATCAAGTAGCATTTGAGAAAATCAAAGAAGAAATCAGCAACACAGTAGCCAATCACCATTGTAATATAAACTAAGAATGAGGGTGAAATATGCACATCAGATTTTGTTTTCTGAGCTTCCTTAACAACAAGACCATGGGGATAATTGGAGGACGTTAGTTACAATAAAAATTGAACCAACTCGAAATTCTGGGACTAGTTTGGAAATGGGATTATTTCAAACCCACCTACTTTTCAACTTTTTTAATCCTCAAAGGTCACAGTTTTTAATTGGGGCTCTAACAGACGGTAAGTTCACTGATACAGCACAATCTTGTCTAAACTATTGAGTTGTCAAATTTTTGTTTTTGATATTACAGTTTAACATCAATTAACGGTCAAAAACATGCGTTCTGTCGAGTATTTGGCAACTCAACCAACGGTGGATCCACTGCTATAGGACGACAAAAATTTGTCATTGCGTCTGTAAACCACACTAGTGTGTTAATCGGTTAGGAAACAAAATGATGAGTTTTTGCTCTAAAGTACAAGAAAAATTTTCCCAAGACGCAGAATTGTGAGAGCACATAAATTCGGGTTTGATCAAAGGAGTAATTAAAATGGTCAAGAAATGGTTATTGATAACGGTTCAAAAACTTCAAAGCAAACTTTGAAACTAGCGTTGATTAAATGCTGAAAATGCCTAAGAACACTAATCCAACAATCAGTAATTTGCTCGCCTTTAATAGAACGCTAAACACTATGTGACACAACTCAGTCTGTTTTTCTTCACCAAACAAAATAGTTTGGACAAAATTTTTGATACGTCTAGATATAAATAGAAAGCTTATGTGCCGAGAGAGGAGACCACACTGGGACGCTCCGAATCATCTGAAGCTCCGGATCATCATATAGCTACTGCCAAAAAAATCATGCAAATTAGATCGGGCTCTCCGTTCTAAGTTATTGTTTTATTTAGATCAGAAGAGAGAAAATCACTAGAACTTGCCAACCCAAGTTTGAAAGCCCTTAGATGTAAACCTATTATTTAAAGAAACAAAAACAAAGAGAAAATCAAAAAATCAAGCCCAATCAGAAAATTGAATGAAGGACAACCCATAAAATTTTATGCGAACGGACCAAGAGCTATCAAAACTTGGCGAGGGTTGTAGATTTCGAAAGCTCGAGAACGACTCAGAAAAAAAAATAAATAAACAGGCAATTTTCGAAGAGGAAAAAAGAACGCTGCTATAAAAGCAACTCACATAAAGTTTTGTTATGGGACAGAAAGAGGAGCGGAGACGTTTACACAAACCTCTTGGTACAGACAATGTGGACAATCCTTCGGGACAAACCAAGTGATTCCATAAACCAAAGAGTGGAGACAATACAAAAAAATGAATTGCAGATAGGAGAAATCAATAAAAACTCAATCTTCGACTGTATTTGAGCCCGGAGAAAAGAAGGCCAAAATGGCTTGCATGTAAACATCCCAGTGAAAAAATTTTAGATATCATTTTTGCAGAACTCTGGTTACTGAAGACTACCGTTACGAAAACATCAAAACTAATCTACGCACTATGTAAGTTTTTTTGGGATGCAGGGCATCTACGAAATGCTAAGACCAAAACTGACAAGGTTTACCTGTTTACTTGCTTATGAGCTATTGGTTCGAATTTGGGATAAAAGACATAAATTGCAAGATTCTTCTGACCATTTCGTGAAGTGAGCGTAAAAATTATTGAAAGGGGTTTTAGTGGGGTGTTAAAACGAATAGTTTTTCTATAAACATACCCTTGAACGAAGATTACTTTTGATGGGGGTGTAAAAAAGAGCCACTTGCTATTTCCCATAAAATACGCTCGAACAAAAATCAATCAAAAACATTCAAAGATGATATACAGTGCTGATCTAAATTATCCGGACGAAACGAACAAAACTTGAATTTTCAAACGCGTTTTTCTCAAATTGGGTTAAGATTATGCAAAAAGTGAAGAGGACAAAAGTTGCTTAGAATTTCACCAGAATTAATATGGTGCCATTTTTTCTCCGAAATTCTCAACAAATTTTTTACCCCAAAAATGGGTCATTTTGACTTTTTTCAATTAATCAAGAATTACGCTGAAATTATTTTGTTAATTGATATGAAATTTATATCACAGGAAACCTCTTACGCAGTTCAACAAAGTTTAAGAAGGGGTTAATTCTCCAAAAACCAGTATAAATGAAAAAAATTTTCACTTGATAGTCAATAAATGTGATTTTTACTATATAAAACCCAGAATCTCTGTTTAAAAATAAATTTTAAACAATTTGCGCAAATTTTTGGAGATTTAACCCTTCTTAAACTTTGTTGAACTGCGTAAGAGGCTTCCTGTGATATAATTTTCATATCAATTATCAAGGTAGTTTCAGCGTAATTCTTGATTAATTGAAAAAAGTCAAAATGACCCCATTTTTGGGGTAAAATTTTTGTTGAGAATTTCGGAGAAAAAATGGCACCATATTAATTTTGAGGAAATTCTAAGCAATTTTTGTTCTATTCACTTTTTGTCTAATCTAAACCAAATTTGAGAAAAACCCGTTTGAAAATTCAAGTTTTGTTCGTTTTGTCCGGATAATTTAAATCAGCACTATAGTTCTTCTTCTTGTAATTCATCATTAGTCTAAAATTTATGCTTTGTGTTTTGCATCAAATTTGAGCTTACAATTTTCAAAGGACGAGAAGTTTGAACAAGAAATGATAACTTTGAATAAATAAAAATTTATATATTTTTTTTCCAATTATTTTTCCCTAAAGTTAAGAAGCAACATTAGGTTACGTGTAATTTTTATGAAATATCAAAGCAACAAAGGCTTTAATGTTCTGTTTGCTTTTCTGTCGCTTTATAAGTGTAGCTGTGTGTTGAGGGTGGCTGACCCTTTGTCTCTTGACCCTTCAAAACCTTCACTAACCGAGACAGACGCTCTTTTGTTGTTGCTCGGGGTACCCAGAGGGTGCGAAATATTTTGACTTTGGTGTTGGCACAAATACACGTCCAATGAGATTGATTTCCAATGATTACACATCCAATGCTTTTTCAGTAGTTATTTGAATAACAAAAAATTTGTCGCGGAATTGAGAAAACATTTGCTGATTATTTTCCCTGTTCAGAGTAAATAATCTATCGCTGGCATGTTTAGAGAAAGTGTTGTCTTCAGTACTGGAATTGCGGAATCGCCTCGCCACTCAACGATTTAAACTCTTAACCCTTTGTGATTCAACCTTTTGCATTTCAACAAGGCGCTATCGAATGGGACAAAATTGACCCGAGTCGAGATTTTTCACCTAATTTGAAGCACGATTTGAGCGGTTTGAGCGGTTTTTTGACAATTATGCTCAAAATCTTGCTTCAAAATTAGCGGCTTGAGCGGTTTTTGGACGATTTATCTGAAAAAACCGCTCAAAATCCGCGCAAGATTTGAGCGGTTTTTGAGCGGCTTTTCTTGATAAACCACTCAAAAAGCTCTCAAATCTTGCGCGGTTTTTAAGCGGTTTGTTTTAGATAAGCAGCTCAAAAACCGCTCAAACCGCTCATTTTGAAGCAAGATTTTGAGCGCAATCGTCTAAAAAAACCGCTCAAACCTCTCAAATTTTGCTTCAAATTGCTTCACTGATTTAAATTTTAGTGCACTAGAATTTTTTTGGAGTAACCCGACGATTGATAACAATCAAAATTGGGAGGGAGGAATGGTCGGAAAGGTTCCAGCTACCGATCATAGGAAAAAATGCAGTCCACATCGAAGATGTTACAAGCCGAGCAGTTAGCGATGAGCTGATATACTTAATAATCGAACAGTGAGAAAAAAATTCTTTCTTTCTTTCTTTAATCGAGCTAATATAAGCGGTCGAGGACCCAAACCGTCGGGCAGCAAAAAAAGAAAGAAACAAGCAAGCCATCCTCATCTAAACCTAGAGTGGAGACAATGCAAAAAATGAATTACAGATAGGAGACATCAATAAAAACTCAATCTTCATCTGTATTTGAGCCCAGGGAAAAGAAAGCCAAAATGTCTTACCTGTAAACACTCCGGTGAAAAAGTTTTAGAAATCAATTTTGCGCAGAACTCTGGTTACTGAAGACTACCGTTACGAAAACATCAAAACTAATCTATGCACTATGTAAGATTTTTTGGGATGCAGGGCATCTACGAAATGCTAAGAGAAAAATGTTCTGAGCGTCCGGAAGATTGCTTAATCTCCCCAATTGTCATCACGGAGAATACTGACAGCACAAAAATCATGGCTTTGAATTTCAAGATTCTAAATACACAAATAATTTTGAACAGTATGAAATGTTTATCATAATCAAATCAATCGTTATTGTCTCTTTGACATTCAGCGGCCTTGAAGAAAACTAAAAACTGGTTTTCATCAATTGATTTAGAATATGATTTTGATCAGATACTCTTATCGGAAAAAATGAAAACTCAATGTGATTTGAATATAGTGGGAGGCGGTTTTACCGGCTTGTACAGATTTGAAACAGATTTTTACGGCTTGCAATTTATGCCAACTGAGTTCCAGAGAGCTAAGGTCACACTAACCGGAAAAAACGACCTTATCTACAATTATTTGGGAATTGATGCAGAAGAGTAAGCAAGTTAACTGACAAACTTCACATCAAGTAGCATTTGAGAAAATCAAAGAAGAAATCAGCAACACAGTAGCCAATCACCATTGTAATATAAACTAAGAATGAGGGTGAAATATGCACATCAGATTTTGTTTTCTGAGCTTCCTTAACAACAAGACCATGGGGATAATTGGAGGACGTTAGTTACAATAAAAATTGAACCAACTCGAAATTCTGGGACTAGTTTGGAAATGGGATTATTTCAAACCCACCTACTTTTCAACTTTTTCAATCCTCAAAAGTCACAATTTTTTAATTGGGGTTCTAACAGACGGTAAGTTCACTGATACAGCACAATCTTGTCTAAACTGTTGAGTTGTCAAGTTTTTGTTTTTGATATTACAGTTTTACATCAATTAACGATCAAAAACATGCGTTCTGTCGAGTATTTGGCAACTCAACCAACGGCGGATCCACTGCTATTGGAGGACAAAAATTTGTCATCGCGTCTGTATACCACACTAGAGTGTTAATCGGTTAGGAAACAAAATGCCGAGTTTTTCATGCTCTAAAGTACAAGAAAAGTTTTCCCAAGACGTAGAATTGTGAGAGCACATAAATTCGGGTTTGATCGAACGAGTAATTAAAATGGTCAAGAAATGGTTATTGATAACGGTTCAAAAACTTCAAAGAAAACTTTGAAACTAGCGTTGATTAAATTCTGAAAATCCCTAAGAACACTAATCCAACAATCAGTAATTTGCTCGCCTTTAATAGAACGCTAAACACTATGTGACACAACTTAGTCTGTTTTTCTTCACCAAACAAAATAGTTTGGACAAAACTTTTGATACGTCTAGATATAAATAGGAAGGTTATGTGCCGAGAGAGGAGATCACACTGGGACGCTCCGAATCATCTGAAGCTCCGGATCATCAGATAGCTACTGCCAAAAAAATCATGCAAATTAGATCGGGCTCTCCAGTTAATGTTCTATCTAGATCAGAAGAGAAAAAATCACTAGAACTTGCCAACCCAATTTTGAAAGCCCTTAGATGTAAACCTATTATTTAAAGAAACAAAAACAAAGAGAAAATCGAAAAATCAAGCCCAATCAGAAAATCTAAAGAAGGACAGCCCATAAAATTTTATGCGAACGGACCAAGAGTTATCAAAACTTGGCGAGAGTTGTAGATTTCGAAAGCTCGAGAACGACTCAGAAAAAAAAGAAATAAGCAGGCAATTTTTGAAGAAGAAAAAAGAACGCTGCTATAAAAGCAACTCACATGAAGTTTTGTTATGGGACAAAAAGAGGAGCGAAGACGTTTACACAAACCTCTTGGTACAGACAATGTGAACAATCCTTCGGGACAAACCAAGTCATTCCATAAACCAAAAAGTGGAGACAATACAAAAAAATGAATTGCAGATAGGAGACATCAATAAAAACTCAATCTTCGACTGTATTTCAGCACGAAAAAAAGAAGGCCAAAATGTCTTGCATGTAAACATCCCAGTAAAAAAATTTTAGATCTAATTTTTGCAGAACTTTGGTTGAAGATTACCGTTCTGATAACATCAAATCTAACCTACGCACAATGTAAGTCATTTTGGACGCAGAAAAAGCCATGAGCCCTGTGAAACCTTCAGAAAGAACCATCAAAACTAGCAGCAATTGTAAATCAGGAGTCCAAAAAATGGAACTAGTCAGAAAAGTATTCATAACAAAAAAGAGAAACGTGAAAAATCAGGAAAAAAGCCCCAAGTTTTAAACCCAAGAAATATATGGCATTAATCCTAGTTCAAGAATAGGGAACAAGATCCGCCAACAAACTGTAAAAAAACACTGTGAACAAGAAGACCATGGGGATAATTGGAGGACGTTAGTTAAAATATAAATCGAACCAACTCGAAATGCTGGGACTAGTTTGGACATGGGATTATTTCAAAACCACCTACTTTTCAACACTTTCAATCCTCAAAGGTCACAAGTTTTAGTTGGGGCTCTAACAGACAGTATGTACACTGAAACAGTACAATCTTGTCTAAACTGCTGAGTGGTCAAATTTTTGTTTTTGATATAACATTTTAACATCAACGGGCAAAAAACATGGTTCTGTCGAGTAATTGTCAACACACCCGACGGTGGATTACGATCCACTGTGATATGACGAGAAAAATTTGTCATCACCTGTGTAAACCAAATTAGTGTGTTAATCGGTAAGGAAACAAAATGCCGAGTTGTTCACGCTCCAAAGTACAAGAAAAGGTTTCTTTTTACTTTTAGATACAAAAAGCTTTCCCAAATCGCAAGTAAGACCCCTTTTTTACCAATTTTTCTGCGTCAATTTTTGGCATGTTTTCACTTTCTTCAAAAAATGTAGGTATTTTACTACTTTCTCGACGCAACAAAAAATAACTGATTTCGGTTGAGCCAGTTTAGATAATTTTCCTCTTTCTTGATCAAAAATTGATACGATTCGATCTTTTCGAAACAAATTTTGAAAATACTTTTCTGTCTGACCCCGCATGGATACCTGTACGGGTGTCGTTCAGGTGTTAGGGCGAAGAGGCAAATGTTGGGGCGGAGGTTAGGTGGTAAAGCAAACGAAGGGGGCAAATGTTGAGGCGGAGGTTAGGGGGTATAGAGCAAACGAAGGTGGTAAAGGAGCAAACGTTAGGGGGATGGGAGGGGTGATGTTGACCGAATCGTTTCGCATTTCGAGAGATTTAAGGTTTGGAAATCAGTTAGGCCGTACACTCATTCCCGCAGTGCTCATTTGACTGCTGCAGAAACTTAAAAGAAAAAGGAAAAAACCTTTCTTAATTGATTTTAAATGAATGGTTGTAAGTAATTTTAATTTTGATAAAAACAATGGAACATAATTGATAGTTTATTGCAATTTGTTCTCTGATCGGAATCGAATACATTGATAAATTTTTGACCTCAAAAATCCATTATAATTGATTTACTTTATTTCTCTCAGATAGAAGAAGCTCTGCCATATGTGAAGAAAGACCCTATTTTAACCATCTTTTCTGCGTCAATTTTTGGTCTGTTTCCACTTCCTCCACAAAATTTAAATATTTTGTTACTTTCTCGACCCATCAAAAAAATTGATTGATTTTGTTTGAGCCAGTTCAGATAAGTTTTAACTTTCTTGACCAGAATTTGATACGTTTCAATCTTCTCGAAACAAATTCTGAAAAAAAAACTTTTTTGTCTGACCCCGCATAGATACGTTTCAACTTTTTCGATCATAATGGGTATGTTTCGACTGTTTGGGTTGTTTCGATAGCGAATGAAATCAAAATTTGTTTGATCCATCTCAGGTTTGTTTTAAGCTGTCAATGCTGTTATTTTTGTTATTGTTACTGCGATCATTGTTTTTGTTGCTGTTACTGTTGGTGTTGCTATTGTTGCTGTTGTTATTGATAGTCTTTGTGATGCTGGCGTTAGGAATTTTTCTGTTGTTGTTGATTGTGCTTTCGTAGTTATTGTTGGTTTCCGTAAAAACGCTACGCGATATCGTATCAGGATGAATTTTTGTTGCCAGGTCTAAAAAATGCAAAGGCTTGAAAAAAGTATGGTGAAAAATTTTTTATACAGACAAACTTCATTTTCGCATAAGTAGAAATTTTAGTTTCGGTTTGTCGAGTATACATGCAAAATTTAACGCACATGAACGTTTTTCTACTTTTTAGTTACTTGAAATTATCAACTCTTCCCGCCATCTGACCAACCCTCCCTTCATCTGAACCACATAACCCGCCATCTGAACTACACTCCCCCTGACAGAACCTGGACTAAATCAGGGTGGGTGAAGGTATTGGTTCTTGCGGCGAGGGGAGGTGGTATGTTCGTGGTTCAGGTGGGGGTTGGTCAGGTGTCTGTGTGTCTGGGATTGAGTTTCAGCAAGGTGACTGTGGTTCAGTTGTAGGGGGTGTTTTTCACGTGGGAGGGCAAATGGGCACACGTTGGGGCAGGGGTTGAATGTTGAGGGGCTGGGAGGGAAGATGTCGATGGAATCGTTTTGCATTTTGAGAATGTTAAGATTTGGAAATCAATTAGGCCGTACAGTCATTGTGTTCCGCAGTGCTCATTTGAATGATGCAGAAACTTAAAACGAAATGGAATTTTTTTTTTTCATTGATTTTAAATGGATTGTGACTAATTTTGATTTTGATAAGAACAATGGATTAAAATCGCTAATTTTTGCATTTTGTTCTCTGAGTAGAACATCGGAATTGAGTATAATCATAAGTTTTAGACCACAAAAATCCATTATAGATGATTTCCTTTCATTTTTCTTAGTTAGCAGATGCTCTCCAAAATTGACAAAAAGGCCCTATTTTCACAAAAAAATTTTCTCCAAATTTATTATGTTTCAATTTGTTGACCAAGGTTTGATACGTTTAATCTTCTTAAAATAAATTCTGAAAATACTTTTTTTTGTCGACCCCGCATAGATACATTTCGACTTTCTCGATCAAAATGGGTATATTTTGACTGTCTGGACTGTTTCGACAGCGAAGGAAATCAAAATTATTTGATCCATCTCAAATTTATTTCAAGCTGTCATTGCTGCTTTTAGTTATTGTTGCTATTGCTGCTGCGCTCGTTGTTGTTGTTGATGTTACTGTTGCCGTTGCTTCTTTTGTTGTTTTTAATTGTGTTGCTGTTGTTAGTAATGTTGCTGTTGTTTTTATTGATACTTTTTTAAATTATGGTTGCTCTCCGTAGAAAGGCAGAACGTTATCGTATCAGGATGAATTTTGTGTCAATTCTAAAAGAAGCATCGGTTGAAAAGAAAAGTTTGATGGAATATTTTTGATAGATAGTTTTAACTAAATAGCAGTTTACATTTTGAATGCGCATTTACAAAAACATCAGTTTTGTTCGGCCATAGTTTTTGTTGTAAAAATGTATCACATCAACGACCTTTGTGTGGCGAGGGCGTCGAATCCTTGAGTTTTCCCTTACTCCTAAACACGGTACTGATTGACATCATTGAAAGCGTTTATTGACGATGATTTATTGATACCCCATGATATTGTAACTGCTAGTCTTGAATTGTAGATAGTCCGTTGAAACTTACAACTGGCTCTGAAAATTTAAACATTTTTGGTTATTTTTTGTTTTAATCAATTTTTGTTTACATTTTCCATGCAAACATTGTTGACATTATGACGGCCAAAATGTAATTCTTCAATTTATTTTTACTCTTATTCATGTTTTACAAATTTTCGAACATTCTTTTTATGTTTGGCAAAGATATTTTGTACAATTTTAACTGAAACTTCAATACGTATAATTATTTTTAAATGAATGCTCGTGTCAAAGGAACAAACGTTGAGGGGCTGGGAGGGAAGATGTCGATGGAATCGTTTTGCATTTTGAGAAAGTTAAGATTTGGAAATCAATTAGGCCGTACAGTCATTGTGTTCCGCAGTGCTCATTTGAATGATGCAGAAACTTACAACGAAATGGAAATTTTTTTTTCATTGATTTTAAATGGATTGTGACTAATTTTGATTTTGATAAGAACAATGGATTAAAATCGCTAATTTTTGCATTTTGTCCTCTGAGTAGAACATCGGAATTGAGTATAATCATAAATTTTAGACCACAAAAATCCATTATAGATGATTTCCTTTCATTTTTCTTAGTTAGCAGATGATCTCCAAAATCGACAAAAAGGCCCTATTTTCACAAAATTTTTCCTCCAAATTTATTATGTTTCAATTTGTTGACCAAGGTTCGATACGTTTAATCTTCTCAAAATAAATTCTGAAAATACTTTTTTTTGTCGACCCCGCATAGATACGTTTCGACTTTCTCGATCAAAATGGGTATATTTCGACTGTCTGGACTGTTTCGACAGCGAAGGAAATCAAAATTATTTGATCCATCTCAAATTTATTTCAAGCTGTCATTGCTGCTTTTAGTTATTGTTGCTATTGCTGCTGCGCTCGTTGTTGTTGTTGATGTTACTGCTGCCGTTGCTTCTTTTGTTGTTTTTAATTGTGTTGCTGTTGTTAGTAATGTTGCTGTTGTTTTTATTGATACTTTTTAAAATTATGGTTGCTCTCCGTAGAAAGGCAGAACGTTATCGTATCAGGATGAATTTTGTGTCAATTCTAAAAGAAGCAACTGTTGAAAAGAAAAGTTTGATGGAATATTTTTGATAGATAGTTTTAACTAAATAGCAGTTTACATTTTGAATGCGCATTTACAAAAACATCAGTTTTGTTCGGCCATAGTTTTTGTTGTAAAAATGTATCACATCAACGACCTTTGTGTGGCGAGGGCGTCGAATCCTTGAGTTTTCCCTTACTCCTAAACTCGGTACTGATTGACATCATTGAAAGCCCACATGGTTGATCTGGCAGCGTTTATTGACGATGATTTATTGGTACCCCATGATATTGTAACTGCTAGTCTTGAATTGTAGATAGTCCGTTGAAACTTAAAACTGGCTCTGAAAATTTAAACATTTTTGGTTATTTTTTGTTTTAATCAATTTTTGTTTACATTTTCCATGCAAACATTGTTGACATTATGACGTCCAAAATGTAATTCTTCAATTTATTTTTACTCTTATTCATGTTTTAAAAATTTTTGAACTCTTTTTTATGTTTGCCAAAGATATTTTGTACAATTTTAACTGAAACTTCAATAGGTATAATTATTTAAATGAATGAAACAGAAATTTTTCTTCGTTTAGGTTTTGTTTGATACATAAATCGGTTACGTTATCAACGTTTTCAAGTTTTTATCCAATTATGTGCAATTTTAAGAAATTTAACGATGCTACATCCCTCTCCCTAGCACAATTTGTGGAACGATTTTAGTTTGGTTCTAAATTTTCAGCCGAATAAAATGGAAAAGATATTAAAATTATGCAAAAAGTGTTACAATTGCCTGCTAAAATGCTTCATCAGAAAGCTTCAGTCACTAATGGGTCAAATGGGTCTTAATTGTCGGTTAATATTAGAAAGGACTACTGTGAAAAAAACCTTGTGCAACATCAATGGTTAGTAAAAAAAGCTATAAATTTTTAGAACTGAAGAGCCTAAATGAAGCGCGTGTAAATATGATGTAGTATTGCAGTTGTTTTTCTATAATATTCCGGAATGACCTTAAACGGCGCTTATGAATCAATTACAGATTGGAAAGTTCAATAAAACACAAGGGAATGGGAATGCGAGCCAAAGAAATTGCACTCGAGAATAGCTCGCGAAAAAGTAAAAACAGCGACATCAGGGCAGCATTGAAACAAAAAAAAACGCGCTAAAGACAGGCACAGAAGAATTCCTATCCATTGAAGATGGAATTCCTAAAAATTGGAAAATTGCTATCATCACAACAAAGGTCGGAAATCTAACAGAAACTAGAGGCGTGCTTCAACAGGGACAACCCACAGTTTGTCATTAGCGTTAAGAATTCTATAAGACCCGGTTACGCTTACTACTTTCCTGATTCTTTGGGGAGAAAACTTTTTAACTATTCCTTTTAAACGAAAAAGTACTTGCGCATGGTTCGAAAGAAACTTCAAAAAAACTGATAATTTGTCTAGTTGTAAGCAATTTATTCAGTATTTCTTTTTTTAAATTCTACCAGATAAATTTGAATAAAATCCATGATGTTAATGTTTTGATTTTAAAAATTAATTAGATGTAAGTTACTTTTTATGCGCAATAAATTTTTATTTGATGGGATGATTTTTACTCGTCTTTAAACGTAAACTTTGTACTTGTAAATAAATTTTTCTTGATTAGAAAGCTCGAAACTTATAATAATTAATATTGTTTAACAATTGCACACACAATAATACTATCAACTAAGTGGCGCCCAAAACTGTTTTTACTCCAATTTGTTTTCAAAATTTTAAGATTTTTATTCAATTTCGATTTAAAAACCCATTTGACTGCCATTTTTGATAAACAAGATTTCAAGTTTAAAAAAAATCACTTTCAAATGATGTCTCAAAACTTTTTTCAGATAGTTTTAACCAAAAAACAATTTCATTGTCCACCCGTGCTCTTCTTTTGATATTAGCATAGAATTGCTCTGAAAGCGCATTTACAAAAC